>NC_137443.1:48544051-48849051 GCF_964374335.1 Astatotilapia calliptera
CTGATTAATGGTACTTTATGAAACAGTGTTGTAGGAATGGGCTCTAATTGTCACATTGATGAATTGGATTAAATAGGAAAGAACACAAGCGAAGCAGCCTTAATAAATATTTGTTTTGTCTGTCCTAGCTTTCCAAAGAGCTTTTTATACAAGATTCTACGATTTTCTGGGCCAGATGGAATCACTCTGCTCACTCTTGTTTTTTTGAGTTACGGTGAATTGATTTTTTTCTTTTTGATTTGTTACTTTCAGTATCCAAGGTTATACCCAACATGGTTACAACACAATTACCAAAATAATCCACCTCACTGGGCCCAAAGTTTGGGTGGCTGCACCACACTGAGTCTGTAGATGGCAAAAGAGAAAAGTTTCCACGAATTTCTATTGAACGGTCAGGACCAAAAGCTCGTGAGGACTGAGGAAAATATCTTTCAGTTGAATTTTTTTTATTTATGTGCCCACTACAGAGGAGAGTAATGAATAGGCTGGGTCTCAGGAGGATGTGCTACACAAAGAATTTTACTAAGAATTGCTAAAATAACTTAATAAAAGACTGAACAAAACCCCCACTAAGCACTGGACGTTGGCTAGACGTGCGGATCACGCCTTTATTCGGTCCGTGGGTCCGTGATTAATTCTGTTTGACGTCCAAACTTGATCCACAGTTTGGACGTCCAACCATGACTCAGCCTGGACATCAACATGACGTTCAACATTTGAACGTTGGACTGGTTCATTTCTTTGGACGTCTATGACAGATGCAGGGAATTTACAGGATTAATAAAAGTAATTATTTTTATTTACAAATCTTAACATTGTTGTTATCAGCAATGATACATAGGAATACTGATTATCTATAAACAAACACGATTTATTGTGTCTTTGCCTGCTGATTCATTCAGTGCATGTAGGTTTTCCTGCTTTTCTTTCATTGGTTTATTTATTGTACTTAATCAACCTATTTGTTTGTAACCAGGTTAAAACTGTCATTTATTAAATTGATCGATGTTAAAATGTAAAATAATAATGGTTCAAGTATTTAGAAAGAAGTTTGAATTCCTTTTAAAAGGAGTACAATGTGTTTATCAAGTTTAAAAGAGCACTTGCGTTTTATTTTAGTGAGGTTGGTATTGGGTTTTATCATGAAGAGCTTTGTAACAGGAAGTAATTGTGTTTGTGTTCGGTAGCACACAGGAGAGGAGTTGCGACTAAAGTAGAAGTTTGTACAAGTTCATGCTCACATTTTGCAAACTGCTTGTGAGAAGCTGAGGACATTTCTGCACTGCGCAGCTGTTCACTTTTGTTTTAGCTCAGGAGCTCGCGCCATCTTGGAGATGCTCTTCCCTCTGCCTTCGTTCACACATGACTGTGTCCGTCCAGAAAACCTGCCCTCCGCTGAAAACATGGGACTGCAGAGCCTATACATGTAGAAACATTATAAAAACAAAGTTTGAGATTGAAAGATGTCCACAATGACCACATTTGGACTATAAATAGCCTTTACAAGAAGGTCCTTCTAAAAGACATCACTCCAACGTCACCTTACGCAGTGAGATTATATCAGCACTTAATTTCTACCGATTATGTCATTGATAGATCACAGGGCATTTTCTGGTCTTTACCTTTGTTTTGGCCCCCATTGCCACCAGCAGGGCGCTGTAATGGATAATCTTAACATAGTATCATTAAACTGGTAACTGGCTGCATAATAAAGTCACAGCATAACGAAACCGTGGAGCATGTGTTGCTGGACATGATGGATGACATCATTCAAGGCAACACTGTGTCGCTGTGAGACTCTTTAATGGACCTGAAGGAAAACCTACTGTGTTAGTATGTGAATTGACATACATTACATGTATTTGTACCTCCATTAATGATGACATTGGTGCTAACCTCCAAAATACTGTCAAATATGTGTAGTCTGCAGAGACAGGATGAAGCCTAGCCAACCAAAGCTAATCTGCAGCTTACGTGAAAAAAAGAGAAGTTAGTAGAGGAATATCTTTTTCAGTCATTATCATAATGCCATTGTGAGTGTGACTCATTGCTCTGCTGCCATCCAAAAATGTGCCACATGATGTGACCCTCAAATGCACCCACAGTGGCTGACGTACCTGACAGCTGTGGTCTGTTGGTTCCACTGCTGTGCTGTCAGTCAGAGGAGCTAGTGTTTAATGCCAGGGATGTCCCGTGTGGGCTTTAAAGCTTCTTCTTTCTCATTACCAGAAATTGACACGCTTTAAATGCCTTGTCTTCACCTTCCCTTGCCCCAGTGATTGTGCTCAGTTGATTTAGCCTGTTCAGCAAATTTGCATGCGACACGAGGAAGGTTTGGACATGGCTATGGCTGAGAGCTGCTGACCTTGCTAAGCTTATCTTAAATCACCGCCTTCCATTCTCTCTGATAATTAATGTTTCATGGAGAGATTACTTTCTGGACAGCATGCACAGTGTACTGCTATTACCTTCATGTTGTGAGTATTTGCTGTAGCAGCCACCTGTTTGGATGCTCAGTTTACCATTCATTTGCCAATGACTGTAAACGTGGACCGAAAGAACGTATCGTTGAATTTGATGCCCAAGAAAATGTACCGCATTAGCACCAAAATAATGTGTCCATACAATAAATAGCTCCAAGGTTCTATCAAAGACCAAGTGATGTTTTGTTGTTTTGTTTTCTTGAGCTTTTGTTGAAGCAGTGGAGAGCAGGAAGTGTCCAGTTAGCTTGTTTCTCATGAATCTCAGGTATGCGTCTCTTGCATCTAATTTCAGAATGTCACTACAAATGAATCTCCAGCTGCAGGTTACGGTCGCCTTTTTTATAGCCACCCTGAGCAAAAAACTTGAAAAGAAAAAGGAAATCTTAATATATGATGTTTTTAATAACATATGAAAGTTGGCTTACTGATGACAACATAATGCAACAAAGGGCGAAGTGAAATGGAAACAGATGGGAGGATGAACATTCATTTTGTTGTAATTTAGAAAGATTTGCAGCATGTTTGCATTCGGTTTGAATGAAGCTTGAAAATGTTGACAAGCTTGGTGAGATTTATATTATATTTATCCCAGATTGAGAAACTGAAGAGAGATGGAGCAAAATGCAATTTAAGTAAATCTTAGTGGTGTGGTTTAAGGTCAGTAAGTGACAGCTGATAAAACAGAATAATGGCAGATTGAAAAGAAACAGCCTGGGCCTCTACAGAATCAACGATCTAACATAGAGCATTCACCATCAATGCCACGAGTAGCACTAATCCATATACTGTACATCACATGGACAACAAGAACACCATGTCAATAAACGCTGAAAGCACCCATAGTGAGTCAGACCTGAGCCTATTCATAACAATATCCAGGATAGTAATATTCACTGTGTGTGTGGGTGGGGGGGGGGGGGGGGGGCATGGATGCAGTACTCAGTCACCTTGTAGCTTCTTGTCTCAACTGTCATGAAAACTGTGATGATGAAAAATGTCAGGAGGTGAAATTAAACAGGATTTCAGGTGCTTCTTAGCCGGGTGTTGTTGGAAATATGATAGTGGCTGCATGTTAACCAGCTGTTCATGCAGCCGCTGTCTGCTGCGATAATGGTCACAGCACGACGCTCACATTTATTGTTGTTCTTTGTACTACCAAAGACAAAAGGTGACACCAGTGCAGATCATTTGCTTGTTTTATATAGATTATTAATTCATTTTTTTACGTATGCATCTATATACCAACCTCAGGTATGGTCCTCAACAGGTTTTAAGAAAGAGCGGTTCTTAGATTCACATTATCCTTGTTTGAGGTGATCTTTGGAAGGCACTCTCTTTTCAAATACAGTTTAAAATGCCCTCTATGGTCACGTGTAACCAAAAACTCTCCATTGCATTTCATAAAAGGCTTCATCAGGAAATATGGGTTGGAAAGAGTCGTCAGAGAGTTTTAATAGAAACAAGCTATTATTTTCTTTGGTCCTGGTGTTAGACAGCTGTGCTATATGTCATGATACATCAACTGGTGAAGTTTAAATGAGGTAAGATTTGCAATGTTGCTAATGGCTTTACATATTGACATGTTTGTTGCAACATATATTATGTCTGACGTATGTCTGAGATTGTGGCTGTTTATTCACATCCTGTTGGTAATTCTAGTTTGTTTTTTAACTTAAATGTAACTTATACATTTAAGTTTCAATGAGATAAAGAAATACTTGTCATTTCCAGTATGAGTGTAAGTGAATGTTATTAAATTAAACACAGTGACTCATACGCTCTGTGGCCTGTGAACAGTTTGTGCCCAAAGCTTCAGCACTTGGCATTCTGCCGGGTCACCGTCTGTCCACAGAGCTGCAGTGCCAGTTTCACTTTCATATGTGTCACTCACTCTGTATGTCATCTGATGCTATTTTCTAGTAAAAATCCATTTTTTATCTCACCTCAGATTTTCTATGTGGATGAAGTAAGTTTGCATTAGCGTGCATTAGTGTAACTTGCTCCAAGACCTTGGTTTCCCTACACCAATATTGATAATGTCAATTAGCAACTTGGTTTCCAAAATGACTCATCACCAGAATAAATTATGGACTTATTTTACTAACAAAATACCAAAAATGTTCATGTCATGTTGTTCTGATCCTATTTCCCTTTGGCATCAAAATAAAACACATTTCAAAATCAGGAATTTATGTTAATTCTTTTTCCAAGCACTGCAGGCACTGGTCATAAAAAGTGTGACAGAGACTCAGGGTTCTTCCCTTTTGTCTTCTGCGAGACAAGCAGCTCAGAAGAGGATTTTGATTCACGTCATACTTCCACTGAATGCCCAGGGGATTCTCCTTTCCTGTTGGCTGATTATCATCAACTCAGAACAAGGGGATAAACCTCTCTCCACCAAAATAAGAACAAAATCAGATTGGCTCAGAGCAGGTTAGTTAGGTACAGTTTAAGTGATTTGATAAGATAAGATAAGATAACCTTTATTAGTCCCACACGTGGGAAATTTGTTTTGTCACAGCAGGAAGTGGACAGTGCAAAAGTTATGAGGCAAAAATTAGAATACAATAAGAATAAATACAGTACACAACTGTACAGAATAGAATAAAATAAAATACTATATACAGTAGAATAAAATAAATATACAATAAGATAAAAATAGAATACAAATACAAATACTATATACAACTGAGTAAAAATACAACGATGACAGAAAGGATTATTGCACCTAGTATTATTGCATATGTATGGATGTGTGTGCTTGATCAGTTAAAGTCTTTATTATGGAGTCTGACAGCAGTGGGGAGGAAAGACCTGCGAAATCTCTCCGTCCCACACCGTGGGTGCCGCAGTCTCCCACTGAAGGAGCTGCTCAGTGCTGTCACAGTCTGCTGCATGGGGTGGGAGATGTTGTCCATCAGGGATGACAGCTTAGCCGCCGTTCTCCTGTCACTCACCACCTCCACTGGGTCCAGAGGGCATCCTAGAACAGAGCTGGCCCTTCGGATCAGCCTGTTCAGTCTCTTCCTGTCCCCAGCAGAGATGCTGCCGCCCCAGCAGACCACGCCATAAAAGATAGCAGAAGCCACCACAGAGTCATAGAAGGTCTTCAGGAGTGGGCCCTCCACTCCAAACGACCTGAGTCTCTGCAGCAGGTACAGCCTGCTCTGCCCTTTCCTGTAGAGGGCGTCTGAGTTATGAGTCCAGTCCAGTCTGTTGTTCAGATGAACACCAAGGTACCTGTAGCTGTCCACAGCCTCAATGTCCATACCTTGGATGTTCAGTGGTTGCAGTGGAGAATGCTTGTGCCTGCGGAAGTCTACCACCAGCTCCTTGGTTTTACTGGCGTTGATCTGGAGGTAGTTCAGCTGGCACCAGTCCACAAAGTCTTGGGTCAGACCTCTGTACTCCTTGTCGTCCCCATCAGTGATGAGGCCGACTATTGCAGAGTCATCAGAGAACTTCTGCAGGAAGCACTGGGTGGAATTGTGGGAGAAGTCTGCAGCGTAGGTGGTGAAGAGGAACGGAGCCAGAACCGTTCCCTGTGGGGCCCCGTACGGGGGCCCCACAGGGAACGGTTCTGGCCCTGTCCGACACACAGCCCTGAGTCCTCACATACTGTGGTCGGTCGGTGAGGTAGTCCAGGATCCAGGTAGTGAGGTGATGGTCCACTCCAGAGTTCACCAGCTTGTCCTTTAGAACCGAGGGAAGAATGGTGTTGAAGGCACTGGAGAAATCAAAGAACATGATTCTCACAGTGCTTCCAGTGGTCTCCAGGTGAGCGAGGGAACGATGTAGGAGGTGAATGACGGCATCATCCGCTCCAATGCCAGGCTGGTAGGCAAACTGAAGTGGGTCCAGTGATGAGCTTATTAGGCGCCGAAGCTGAGCCAGGACCAACCGCTCCAGGGTCTTCATCAGGTGGGATGTCAGAGCCACCGGCCTGTAGCTGTTGAGGTCCTTTTTGGTTTAGGATTCCTACTACTTCATTTGCTTTGCTCCTGCTAAATTGCTTGAATAAAATTCTAAATTGTGGACATTCACTTTTAACCTTTTATGGAGCAGTAAAGGTAAAAGTCTGAGGATTATTCTTTATTTGTGCAAATAGCTCTTACAGGTTTCCCCTGGTGGCTGTAGTTCAGGTGGTAGAGCCTACCAGTCGATCCTTGTCTCCTCCAGTCTGTATGCCAAATATCTTTGGCCAAGATACTAACCCCACGTTGTCTGAATGTCTGTGGGATGGAAGCACTTACGTAGAGCATAGAATAAAGTTAGGGTTGTGTAAAGCACTATGGGTGCTCAGAAGAGCACTGTACAAAAACCCGTCCATTACCTAGTGGCACTAAATGAATCTTTCCTTGGCGCCTGCTGTCCAGGCTACTAAAATCATTCCAGAAATGACAAGTGCCACAATCAGTAGGGGAACTACCTTTAACAGGTGAGACTGATGAATTGTAGGACTACTAATGAGGACTGGGTGAGACTCAGATACAAGGAAAATGTGTTAATGAACCACATTTTTCAGCTTTTGATATTTTTCTTTAAAAAACAAACAAACTTTGAGTCCCTTTTGTCTATTTGAAATTAGCGTCATCATTAAAATGAAACACCAGCTTGTTTAACTCTATGTTATGCAGTGCTACACGTAACGTGCTAATTTACCCCAAAAAGTTTTGTCTAAACGATGTTTCAAATTGACATGTAGATTTATTTTTTTCTTTAAGCCTGTGCTTCTAAAATGTTGTCAATGCTGCATCTCTAGGCTGTAGGCTTAGTTATGCATGCAGTCTATTTTGAGGACATAGTGCTTTGAAATGAAGCACTGACTAATCTTCACACATCCTGAAGACTGCCTGATAGGCGTGCCTCTCTCTTTGGCTTCTTTGTGGTGAGATATGTGAGGGGAGAGAGAAACGGGGAAAAGAACAGGAATGAAAGACTGAAGGGAGAAGGGAAAAAGGAAGGGGAGCAGTGCCAGGACCCGTGGTCATCCTACAGGGTGTACGAGGCTGCCAGAGGCCTTGTAATCTCCCCTTACCCTGCCCTCCATCCCATCTCTCTCATCCTTTCCACTTCACCATGACAAACAGGATCGGCTCTCTATGAAAAAGCCAAAGGCTACCTCTTGTCTTTCTTTCCCCTTTCTTACCCAGCCGCCCTCATCCCATTTGTCATTTACCCTGCCTCACTCTTGGTTAACTCACAGGGACTGGCTGTTGCTGCCCGGCTGTTGCTGCCCGGCTTGGCTGCCGAGCTCCCAGGCCTGGCAAGAACGCTCCACCAGTTCCCCCAGTGTCAGCATTTAGAAACCCTCTTAATGGGTTTAGGCACATTTGCTAATTTGTCAACAAGTTTTGGATGTGGAAGCTTCTGCCAAGCTGCTCGGTCTGGCACTTGACTGAAATGGATGTCTGCTGGCCAACTGTTTGTGTAGGCATGGGCAAAATCAAATTCAAAGCACTTTCAGTACTTGACAGTGAGTGGCTTGTAAACGATAACAATTATTTTTTTATCATTCTGCATATTAATAGAGATGAATTCAGATATTATTCAGATAATACTTTAATGCTAGAATGATAATGAATTGAATAAAATTGAAATTTGGAGTAAGAAATGGCACATTTCCATGCCAAGGCATGTTTGTGGTTCTTCAAATCAATTTGGTCATCACATAAAGTCATTCCATGACATCTATTGTGCTGTATCACTGGCCATTTGATTGATTTATACCTGTTTACGAGGTACAATGACATGGCAGTGGGAAAAAAGGTGATTTAAGGCAGCGGTCCCCAACCCTTTTTTATCATGGACCAGTTTCACGTTGGACAAACTGTCTGTGTGTGTGTTTGGGTGATGTAATGCAAATATAATGATCCTTGAAATTTTCTTTTAAATGCAGCTTTCTTTTTGTTGGCGCTCTCCGATTCTTCTGGTGTCACATCTTTGGCTTTCTCTCCATTTTCAAAGACGCTCTCCAGTGATTTTTTTGTCTTTGTGTCATTTTTGCAAGGACTTAATGATGCATTGAACGAAGAAAAAAAACCTCTGCACTCTGTGATGTTTGCGTTATGTAAGTTTCCAGGTGGAGGCCGACCATTGGTGGAAGATGGAATGAGGCCGGCTACAAATTGGGACCTGACTGGGCCGGCAGCCTCTCCTACTTCCTGTTTGTAGCGAGCCGTGCGTTCGGCCCTGTGTTCTGTGTGACTGAGTTTCCTGAGATGAGAAGAGCTAGGCTGCAGTGGAAATAGTTTAGAAAGACCTCTATCTGGACATGGTAGCTGTAGGGGTGGGAAGCCGCTTCTTTTTAGAACCTTTTTCTCGTGTTTCGGTTAGGGAGACAGGTAAGAGGCTTGTATTTTCTTTTAGGGTTTTCTCACTGTAGGGAAGTTAGTTCTGTTTCATTTCTAGTGTGTTTTGTTTGTTGTTTTGTCCATGCCCACCCTGATGCTCGCTACCTGTTGAATTAATAAAACAAATAGTGGCTGTGTGTTTTACTTCTTTGCTTTCTTTTTCTTGTTTTCCTTGTGTTGCACTCCGGCTCCCCCTAGGCCGGTGCAACAGGGATATTTTCTTGACACACTTTAGAACCAGCAGGGTTGTCAAAACACAACAACCTACCTCAGTATCGTTGTTGACCATGTCCATCCACTTATCACCAGTGCCCCCATCTTCTAATCACTGTTTCCAGCTGGAGATTTGTTATTGTGTCTTTGTCGCATAGCTCAAATCACCTCACTGTTATGTGACGGCTGTGTGCAGATCAGGCCTAACGAAACAGGGGAAGCAAAACCAGATACATAACATCAGACCTGGACCTTCAAAATAAAACAGGAAACACAGACTGAAAATAATAACACAGAGCTGGAATTTAGCACAAGTTCCCTTTGAGACTTTAATATATAAGTTTTACCCAAGCTAATCTGCCATTCTTTTTAAAAAAGTCACCAGCAGGAGGTAGCATTTACCAGACAGTTTCGTGCACATACACTCTGTGCATAACAGTTTAGAGGCACATTTAAAGGAAATTTGTGGGCTTTTGGTTGGTTCTTTTGCTTTGTGCTTGTAGAAACGAGGATGATAGGTAGTATTTTAAGTTTAATAGATAGTAGGTACTTCTTCAAGTATATTCTACAGCATTGTACACACTAGTACCTCTAGATGGTTTCAGAAGATTTTAAAAAGAAGCTAAGTGCAGCTTTGAAATAATTATACAGAGAAGCACAATCTTCTGTTTTCATAATATACTCAAGGTCACATTGATTCAGATGAGAAATATAACACTATTTCACCAGTTTAACTTGCCTCCAGATTAAAAAAAGTGTACTAGGCATTTCAGAGATTAAAAAATTACTTGTAATTTGAATACTCCCATTAAATCAGTGCCTTTTGGAAGTAAAGAATAGATCTCTTTTCTCTTGTGTGTTTTCACCAATACAGGGTTTCTAAGCACAGGAGACCAGGCAGCCAAGGGCAACTATGGACTGCTGGATCAAATTCAGGCTCTCAGGTGGATCAAAGAAAACATCCAGGCCTTCAAAGGAGACCCAAAGCGAGTGACCATTTTTGGCTCTGGTGCAGGAGCATCGTGTGTCAGCCTGCTAACCCTCTCACATTACTCAGAAGGTACATGTTCTTTTTCACGGATCAAGGCACAACCACAGTAATATATGGTCAAAAGCAGGGGTCTTGTCATCAGTTTATAATTCCTGCTGTTATTTTGATATAGTGTGGATTTCACATCAAAAACAAACCCACAGTGAATCGTGAAGCGTGGAAGTTTTTTTTTAAAGAAGACCTGAAATGATAACACATTTCCTAGTAGAGGAAACAATGTAGCAAAAAGACATCTGTTTTCTCTTGTTTAGTTAAAATTAAAATTAACTCCTACAGTATTAAATAGATTCATGCAGTTATTTAGACCTATCCTTCACTTACCCTTGATATTAAGGATGCAAACAAGTAGCTCCTGCATCTGTTTCCTCTTGCTTTGCATTTACATACATCTGTGGCAAGGGGCATGTGCAATAGTTAACAATGGCAACACTATTTTGAGGTATTTATTTGTCCTTGAGTGGATATATGTATACCTAGGTAATCAGATTTTTCTCAAACATAGACTGGATTCGTTCATATTCAGTTCTAGCAAATCAAACACTTAATTGACTTAATTGTGCACAGCAACTAGAGGTCGATGGGCAATTTTTGTAAACAAAGAAACAAAACCACAGAAAAGAGAACATAACCTCAATATAAACCTAAGCTCTGCTCAGCTGGAGGAAGCGCTTCAGTTTGTATATCCATCGCCCCGCCTGTTCACCGTGTGTACTTTGTAGCTTTTTCAAACAAAAAATATTCCTGTATGAAAATGAAGTGTTTGCTCTTTGTCTCTTAGATTATTTCTAATACAGAGAACACTTCATACGTATGACAAACATGCACGTTCCTTGGGTTGTTTATCATATTTGATACTGAAATGCAGTCTGTAGTCATTTACACTGGAGCATGAGGTATGAATGAGAAAAAGACTGTATTTACATCTTTGTTTACAGACAATAATATGGAAAATTTTAATTAAAAAACACAAAAGATAATTCTTCTAGTAAAAACAAACAAACAAGCAAAAAACAGGATTTGGAAGATTTGGAAAATGTTCTCGCAGTTCCCCTTCAGCTGTCCTCTCTTTGTGATATGAAAACTTTGTGAAAAACAAAACTCTGCACAAAATGTATATTTTTATCTTGCTGGTAAAAGTCTCTTGGTCGCTTTACCAAATATGCGAGGGAAGATTTTTATTTCCTTATGTCATGGCTATTTTGGCGTTTCATTTTCCTTATCTTGTACTTGAAGAAACATGAATGGCTTGATAGACACATATAAAATCCCTTGTGTTCAATTGCTGCAGCAGTCATGGTGCCCATACACCCTTGTAGGCAACCTTCATTTCATCAGACTTCACAAAGGAAGGTATTGTCACTTGTTGCCTCAGTTGGATCTCTGTTGTAAAGCTGCCATAAAGATTTATGTAGCTTCAACATTTGCATTAGCAGCACACCAGAAGCTGATAACACTCTCACTCTTTCAGTGTGTTTAGTTTTAGAGTGAACATCTAACTAACAGTGACAGTGGTGAAAGCTTGTACACGACTAACCAGGCTTTATGGGAAACATCTGCTCTGTCCGAATAACATACTTTTAACTGAGCCCGGCTGAGTCACCACTGTGTTTGCATGAATATAAATAGAACCCATGGCTTCAGTGTTCCTACCGCACTGTGGCCCACTTACTGACTGGCAGCTCGAGAAGTCATGCTAACAATGTTCCAGAATGTGGAACCAGCCTGAAGTATAGTAACAGCAAATATCTTCTATATGCCAGTTTATCATTCATTCATTCGTTAGAGACAGAAAGACGTAAATTAAATATTATGAATTATTCTATTATTTGCTATGAAATGTGTGCTGGAAATAATGGAGACATGGCTTCTTAGAATTCTGTTATACTGGTCTGCATGCCCAGTGTTATTTGAGAAGTCTTACCCACATCACATCATCATGTACTAATGTGTAGTCATGACCTCTTTGGCAACACATTTTATCACACTTTGTACCCACTTAGTACATGTTGTTATTTTTATTTTTTACATGTAGGGTAGATGGATAGAAATGTTTTCTGTAAGTGTTGAAGTGTTGGAGGACTGGCTAACCGAAAAGAAACTAATACATGAGCAGATCTGGCAGCACAAATGAATCAGCTACTAATGGAGGAGATGCCTCCATAATGGCTAACTGAAGGCCGGACAGTCCTGATCCTCAAGGATCCCCAGACTGGTCCCATCCAACTACCAGCCATTACCCTGCCTCAGCTTAACATGGATGCTCCTGAAAGGCATCATAGCGGCTAAGATGAACAGGCTCAATACATCAGCAGGCCCCAGAAAGGAACTGGCAGAAACACCAGAGGGGCAAAACACCAACTCCGTGTAGATAGAGCAGTCTCTCGAGTCTGTAAGACCAGACTAACCGACCTGTGCACCGCCTGTATTGACTATAAGAAAAGCTGCAACACTGCATCAGACATGGATCCAGAAATGCCTAAAACAGTACAAATGCAACAAGATCCAAATCGCATATGTCAGGAATTTTATGGGTATATAGCAAACGCCATTAAGTGTGGGATTTCCCAAGTATTAACCTGTCCACGGCTGTTCTGCATAGGCCTGAACACTCTCAGCCAGATCGTTAATAAGACTGGCTACAGATATTACATACTACTGGCATGCTACAAGCTGTATGCCAGGAGTGAACAAGACATCAGTTCACTGATCCACACGACTCGGAACTCCAGCAAAGACATTGGAACGTCATTCGGACAAAGAGGGAAGGTAGTCAGAACTGAGGGAATTGCACTACCAGAAGGCAACATTGGAGATATTGAAAACAGCTACAAGTACCTTGGAATCCCACAGGCAAATGGGAATGATGAAGAGCCCACTAGGAAAGCCGTAAACACTTAATTCCTTCAGAGAGTAAACAAGTCCTGAGGAGTGAGCTGAATGGGAATAACAAGATCTGGGCAATCAATGCTTACACCCTGCTGGGATCATAAGTCCTGCACCCTGAGACCGTAAGCTGAGCGGAAGGTGGCCAAGGACTAGTGAGTGTCAGGATAAAACAACAAAGACCCATGAGTACATCAGGAAGATGACCAAAACTCGTCATTTGCTTAGTGAATACCTCAAGCAGCAAAACCCAAGAAAGAAGAGGAGCCGTAGAGGGTTAATTACTATAGTCTTACAATAGAATAATGTACATCAAATTGCTTGAGAATTAGTTCTCCCAGATCATAACTGTGCTTGTCTTGCTTGGTATAGTGTTAACAAACAAATGGCAAAACATTTGCTTTATCAAGGTGAAAGGTTGCCTAAGAGAGTTGAGGCTTTGTTAAAGGTGGTCATACCAAATACTGACTTTCTAGCTTGTTTGAACTTGAAAACTCAGTTTTTGTTTCATATGTTGTATTTCCATGTTCAATAAACTGCTGCACCAGTTTTTAACAATGTGTGACAATGAATCTGAAAATAACTTTCACAGAATTTTTCAGCGATTCTGAATTCAATTAAATGGTAAAAGGGCATGTACTCAGTAATCACTGTAACCAGACAAACAGTTAAATAGATTGGAGTGCCATCAAAATCTGTTTTGAAAGAGAAAAGTACTGCCGATTTTGCAATACCAATTTAAACCATAAAGCATGAATACAGTGAAGTGTGTATATTACTAACACAAATTCCAATCTCAGATCTGTTCCAGAAAGCCATCATCCAGAGCGGCACTGCTCTGTCCAGCTGGGCAGTCAACTACCAGCCTGCCAAATATACAAGAGCCCTGGCTGAGAAGGTGGGCTGCAACATGCTGGACACCATCGACCTGGTGGAGTGTCTGCAGAAGAAGAACTACAAGGAACTAATTGAGCAGTACATCACACCCGCTAAGTACCACATTGCCTTCGGGCCAGTGATCGATGGTGATGTGATCCCCGATGACCCCCAGATTCTCATGGAGCAAGGGGAGTTCCTGAACTATGACATTATGCTGGGGGTCAATCAGGGTGAGGGGTTCAAATTTGTTGATGGCATTGTGGACAGTGAGGATGGCGTGTCTGCCAATGATTTTGACTTTGCTGTTTCTGACTTTGTTGACCATCTGTATGGCTACCCTGAGGGCAAAGACACTCTCCGTGAAACCATCAAATTCATGTACACTGACTGGGCTGACAAGGAGAACCCAGAAACTCGCCGCAAAACCCTGGTGGCTCTGTTTACTGACCATCAGTGGGTGGCACCAGCTGTGGCCACAGCTGACCTCCATGCTCAGTATGGTTCGCCCACATATTTCTATGCTTTCTATCACCACTGTCAGAGTGACATGAAGCCCAGCTGGGCTGACTCAGCTCATGGAGATGAAGTCCCATACGTATTTGGAATCCCCATGATCGGCCCAACGGATCTCTTCAACTGCAATTTCTCCAAGAATGACGTGATGTTAAGTGCTGTTGTCATGACCTACTGGACGAACTTTGCTAAAACAGGGTAAGTGCTTCTTTTCCTTCACTGCTCTTTCTATTTAATGCCTCTATAGAATCAGTAGTATCAAACTCTTCTGAATACGTGTAAAATAACACAAGACAAACAGACAAATAATTAAAGAAGCCAAAAACATCAGATTCAGTAAAAGGATTAGATGTTATAGTCCCTGATATTGCATTGCTTTTCACTCGCTGGGCCCACGTCCTCATTTTAGGTTTGACAGCGTTTTAGCAGGTAAAGGTGATGTTTTGACATGAATTGAGCTGCTGTTTTGGGAAGGCCTCGAAGGGGACTGGCGACGGCTCCCTGGCAGATCCCCGTGCACTAAATAGAAGTGAAGAAGTTAAAAAATGGAGACCAAGGAGGGAGGGAGGGTGGGGCACGTAAACGAGAATGATCAGCTTGCAGAACTGGGGGAACCTCTGTAGATGACAGCCGGAAGCGTGTTTGGAGGCGTGGTCCCACTCCTGAAATTCCGAAACATAATCTCCAATAAATGGAAAGAATCTTGAGGGATGGCTGTTACGAGTAAAGGCAGCCCAGAAACTTTACCAGCAGCACACATCGTTGTGTGCCTCAACTTTCGGTCTTTTACCCAAGCTAATCTGCCATTCTTTTGGGATCAGATTTATTTGAAATGTACTTTCTTTAAAGCACTATATGGAAGAAACCAAATTCATATTCCCATTTCGCTACCCTCTTATTCTCATAACTGGTTTAATTGTACTGTGAGTGAAGTGGCAAAAAGCATCGTAAAGTGTTTTTTGTTTCTCAAGAAACCAGCTCCACGTGTTTTCATGACTGTAGTGGATTCAAATAGTCATTTAATTACTTCTGTAGTTTTTTTTATTTTTATTTTCAGTTAAAATTTTCACTGTAGCCATGAATCACCATCAGATCCTGTGACTGTGAAGACATAACGTGTGATTCAAATCATTTTATTACTTGCAAACACCTCCGTGAGCCCTAATGGGCAATGGATGACTCCTCCTATAAGGACAGAAATGTTTGATCATAGGGTAAAGGTGATCACTTAAAATAAGACTGTCATGATTTAATTGAAAGAAATATAGGTGGATCCAATCTAGTGCAGCAAAATGACCTCCAACCCCTAATGAGATGCATTTATTGTATGTTTGTGACACAATAAAGGACAGTATGGTGGCATGCATACACGTCAGGTAACCTATAATACATACTGTGTATAAATACTTAATATTCTAAGGATAGACAGAACATAAACTCTTGCTAACCTAGAGTTTGAATGATTAACATGTGAGTCAAAAAGATCAAGTGGAGGTTAATAAAACAAGTCAAATCCGCCCAGCTGCTGCAGCAGTGCTGGGTTTGATGAAAGGATTTTCTTGCTGTTTATATTTGGATCACGCTTTTGCTTCACACACACCTTGAGATTAGGTATCAGCGTGTTTGCAGCCCACTCATACTGAAAATTCACTTTAAGGCGAATAAATAAAGTCATGATCAGCTTCATAATCTGCAGTGTTCATTCTGGCAGACTTGCAGACATTTTGGAAGACTCTTTTCTCTTGCTGCTTTTTTAATGGGCACAGAATAAAGCACTGTCATGAATCATGGCAGAGTGACGTTTCTTTTTTTTTTACTTTTCCTCATATCACTACAGAGAATTGGACAAGTTGAGCATGATACCATATGTGCATGTTAACTAGGGCTGGGTATCGTCACTGATTTCTAGAATCGATTCGATCCACGATTCTATTAAATTCGATTCGATTTGAATCTGGGAAATTTTGACAGTCAGAAATATTATAATTCAGATCAGTAAATTTACATATTTTTGTATCTATAAAAAGGAAGCTGACACACGCAAGGCTTTATCAAAGCAGAGGCCTTTGTGTCAAAGTAGCTGAAGATAAAACACAGAAAAACATGAAGGTGATTTTCCTGGCCTGGATTTTATAAAAATATTCTGCAGTACATCAAAAACGAAAGAAAACCATTAATTACCTTATGAACATTACCTCTGACATTACAGCGGTTTTATTAGAGACACGGCTGAGCGTTTTGCATTTTGTATAATTTTAAAAAGTTTAAATTTGTTCAGTATTGAACGGCAGAAATTAGGTTTTCTTTTCAGAAGTATGTAAACAGAAAAAAAAACCAGCGGCCGACAGCCTGTAAACAACGGAAGACTTGTGCGTAACAAGCAAGCGAATAATGAAGAAAGGGAAACTGTTCTTGAAGTACAGAGAGAGAGAGAGGGAGCTGTGCATCGTGGTCGAAGCAAAACAGTGAAAGTCAGAGTGAATTCATGACGATGTTTATGTGAAGGGTTGGATCTTCTTTTGCTGCTGGTTCGGTCAATATTCTTTGGAGAGAGATCAAACTAACAGCTTTAGAATCGGTGCAAAAACAGGCGTAAACGCAAAGCGCGGACCCGCCGACACATCAGGATCAGCGAGCTGTCGGCTTTCAGCCTATCACAAGTCGCCACTCTGTTGTAGGGCTAACACAGAGTGACACACAACATCCACACTCACATGCACAGCCATTGGCAATTTAGAAAAACCAGTTAACATAATCCCATTAACTGCATGACTTTGGATTGTGAGATGAGGCAAAGTACCTGAAGAGCACTCACGCAGACACTGGAAGAACATTGAATTCACTCCAGTTCAATTTTATTTATGTAGCACCAAATCACAACAATGTGCTTGATATAATAGGATAAAGACCCTACAGTTATAGAGTTTGTTTTTTTTGCCTGTCCCGTTTGGATCTTTAGCCATCAGAATTGTTGTCTGAAGGCCAAGAAAGATACCAAGGGACAAACATGACTGGGGGATAGGACAGGGAGAAAGAATGAAAGAAAGAGAGGGAGAGAAAGAAAAACAGAGGGGAGAAGAGACGGTGAGAAGGGGGGGAAGAAAGAAAGAAAAACAAACAAAACACCTGGATCACCTGTATGGAGAAAAAAAACCAGAAGAGAAAACAAACAAAAGAGCAACATAATAAAAAAACAGCACCATCACAATAAACTAGCTAACAGTAGATATCAGTAGATACTAAATATTACATGTTATTGTGCAGCACGCAAGATCGACAGCGCACAATGTGCTTTGAGGCAGCAGCCAAGAAAGCTGTAGTCCGCGTCTGTGAACACCCGTGTGTACACCTGTGTGCACACCTGTGTGGATCAGCATGCTTGCATTCCAAAGGTTTCTCCATGTAATGATCTGCTAGGGAGTGTGGGGAGCCACAGCCCCGTCCACCAGGGTATGAAGCAGGTATGGAGGAGATCCAGGCCCCAGACATGCAGAGGCCCCAGAATACGAGGACCCAAGGAGGACCACCAGGGGGGGAACCGTGTCACCCTCCTGGGAAGAGCTGAGGAGAGCCCCAAACGAGAGGTCACCCAGCAGCCACGGAGCAGAGGCCAGAGGGGGTTGTAGTGACGTGTCCGCGGGCTCTGCCGGCAACCAGCTGTACTAGAGAGGACCGGGCCCAGAGGCCTGAGGGCACCCACCCTCCAGAAGGGGCCCAGCTGGGCCACAGGCGCCACGCCCCGCCAATCGGCCACCAGGAGTGAGCCGGTACATACATGAGCGCCCAGCCCCAGACACCAAGAACCACCGACACACCAACGTCTGAGGGCATCAGCCACCGGCAGGGAGTGTGGTGAGGGGAGATAGGTCTCCATACCTCAGAGAGGTGGAGTCTAAGACCCAAGCTGACATATAGACACAGACGAACAGGCGCACGCGGACACAAACATGCATTCCCACCCCATATGCACAACCAAATACTCAGCACTCACCCGACGTGTAGACAGACACAAATAGACACTGCACAGACAGTCGCACTCCCCAAACATACTCTATATCCCAGGTCCAGGTACCCCCGCCCCCAGAAGGGAAAACCGTACCCAGACCCAGGACATGTAACCCTTTTCTCTGGGGTGGAGGAAAGCAGACCGCCTCCTTATCTGCAGTAGCAGGGAGGCTCCGCATCCCAGACCCCAATCCGACGGCCAGCACCTCCTCCCTGCCCCCCAGCCCTGACGGCTAACACAACCGGGGTGAGTGAAGACCCCAAACCTCCCTACGCCCACTCATATGTAGTGTTGCTGTGTGCTGTTCTAAAGTGCATTTAAAACTCAGGAGAACATGGTACTAGCTTCCTCTCAGAGAGCAGCACGGCTCCTCCAGAAAAACCCTCAGTGTCTAAATGCATTTAAAGTTGAGGGTAGGGCACCAGCGCCAGAGGTGGGTTTGAATACACAGAACATCCTCTGGACGCTGTATGACGTGCCCACCCCCAAGCCCCTATATGTATGTGTTATGTGAGAGTAAGAGTAATGTGGATGTCTAGGTTGCAGAATAAAATTGAGGCACAGGCGGCCAGAAGGGGACAGAGGGGGAGTGCCCCCCCTGCACCCTGGTGACACACCTGCACCCCAAGCCCTGCGTGTGTGGGTGGGTGTGGAGGAGTGGGAATAGGGAGGCAGCTGAGGATGGGGAGGGAAGAGAGGGAGGGGCAAGCGGCCCCTCCCTGGGGCCAGCTCCCCCGCTGACCCCAGTAGGCACCCCCACACTCCGGAACCCACCAGGGCAAGGGGGCCCAGGCCCATCCGGACCGGGGCCCGCAGCAGCAGCACCGCCCAGCCCCACAGAGTCCGGGACAGCCCACCCGACTCCACCGCAGAGAAAACTGCACCAACCCCATCATCCAATCCTCTTCCAGACTACACAAGACAATAGACACCCAGGTGGAGTTGGACTGGTTCGTATATAGTGCTTTTCTACTCTCTCGGAGTACTCAAAGCTAGACAACATGCCACATTCACACCCATTCTCACAAGCACTTTCTCTATACATAGTGCTTTCTAAGTACATTCACACTCTGGAATGGATGCATTGGAGATGCATCCATTCCAGAGGGATTAGTATCTTGCCAAAGGATACTTGACATGCAGACTGGAGGAGCCAAAGATTGAACCACCAACCTTCGGATCAGTAGATGACCTGCTCTACCTCCTGAGCTACAGCCACCTGTTACCTTGTAACAGGAAGAAACCTGCAGCAGAACCAGGTTCAGGGAGGGGCAGGGCCATCTGCTGCGAATGGCTAAGGGCGAGGTGTGGGAGCCAAGACAAAAGACACAAATGTGGACAAAGACACAATGTGGAAGAGAGCCAAAGATGAATAATAATGTTTAAATGCAGAGGTCTATAAACACATAGTAAGTGAAAGCATGCACACTCCAAAGCACCCCAGTGTGGAGATGGTAGATGGGAGACCTACTTGAAGTAAGAGTGCTAATCACTGCATCACTGTGCTATCCCAGGCTTTCATATTCAGATAGACACAGCCCACTGCTGACCATGGTATCTTACAAATAACTTGAGTCTTGAGTAAAAAGGAGGAAAAATAAACTGCTCTCCTGAGATGAAAGTAATTAAGTATAATCCCAAACAACATTTAAGATTAAGATAGAGCTAACCGCGATGACCTATGTAATGTGAACTTACCGTTGATCCTTTTTTCTTATTGCTAATAGTTTTTTCTAAAGATCACCATTTTAAAACTGACACTACAAAGCACGTTGTTTGAGATAACAGCTGAATAATAAGTGTACATGTGGGTTTAACTGCACGCTGAATGTTCAAAACACATCAGCATAATTCTTTAAAGAAGTGGCACATCATCAAAAACAGTTTATCTGCCTTTCATTGCTGCCACTTAAAGATGAAGCGTTTCAATATGACTGAAACATACTGATGTGATGTGTTGGATGATGCAGTGACAGCTGAGTTTCAGAATATCAGCTGTACAGTTCTGCCATTTGTCACATAGCAGGCATAAGTTTTAGAAGTTTTGAACTTTTGATTTGCCAGTGCACTGATACAGGTATGTGTAGGGAGAGTCTAAGGGGCTTGGAAAGAAAAGCGTCTGGCTTTCTTGAAAACATTTCATCTGAGAAGCTTCATCAGTTCTAAGAGCAATTGGTGGAGAGTCCCAGATTTTAAGCCCTATGGGAGTGTCCCCAAGAGGGTCATGGACCCCCATTGATCCTCTACCTAATCACAGAAGCCAAGGTGTGAAAACGGGTGTAGGTCACAATCAGCAAGTTTTGGGTGAGCTCACTGTGAAACCTAATCTCACCCTATCATATGACTTACTGCGGTCAAATGGCCCAAGATGTATGTGGGCATTAATGCGTCTGGGAAGGATCTCAGAACCGCATCATAGATGGATAGTTGGTGTCGTAAGCCCCGCCCTCTGTTCAAAGATGGTGGTGGCACGATGACCTGGATGACTGAGAATCTTCACAGACATACATGTAGGGAAAGGAGAAAAGTGATTACAGGCCCATTACATGTGTGTTGCTGCTGACTGGACTGAGCACATTCCCTTGGAAACAGTGAATGTTTTTCAGGCAGACGAACAAAAGTTGAGTCTCTCTCTGTTCAGTCCTAGAGCGATGTTAATATTGAAGTCTCCACAACTGATTTAGAAAGTGGAAGAATCAGCAGTATGTCAGCCTTCACTGCGTTAAATGCTTCCTCACTTCCTCTCTTTGTCTTTTATGAGTTTTATGAGTGCCATATATTTCCCATTTTTCATGAAGTGATATCATAAAAGCTGCATTGCAACTGCAATCTTAAGTAATGTTTTAGACTGTGTTCACTTCATAATATCATCATTTGCTGATTTACCTCTCCCAAAGCAAAGTATTTGGCCTCTACCTCATTCCCCATCACTGTAACTCAGATTAAAACAGGATTGAAACATTCTAGACATTTTTTAAATATTTTTTAATATACTACTTTATTCATAGATATTTTCAGCTGGGACAAAGTAACACTGAAAGTATCTGTTGCACCTCTGTAGTGACATTGCATTGCAGCTGTGAATTATATGCCTTAAAACACCTGCTTTATGGACAGGAACACAGATGTAGGATTCCAACTTACAGCAAGAGTCGCTGTTTCCAACAGATGGGATGCTTGATGGAAACCTGGAAGAGGAGTATATATTTTGCTGTTCAATAAGCACGGAGGACCTCAAACATTGACATTTCTTAAAGCTGATAGCAGTGGTAGGGGATGGCATATTGTTCCAGCATATGTTAGTGCTGAGATGACAGGCCTTAAGTGAAACGCCGCCACCTGCTAGCAACGCCTAATGTATGAGTCCATATGTAAGCACCAGGTGGAGGGCAAGCCTCGCAGCGTTGCTGTGATCAACCTTTTTAATGAGAGGACAAATTTATGAAATGGCACAGGTGGTGCTGTGAACATATTACACTCATGTCTTTGAAAGCTGGAAACTGTATAGAAATATTTTCTATGGCCTACATTACCTTTAGAATATAGAAAGCATTAATACTGTGAAGTGTTTAGGTATGAATGCCACTGATGCTGGTTTTTGTTGGTTCTGTTTGTTTTCTGTATGTCTCCATCTGAATTCCAGACTTTTTTTCCTTACTTGAAATGAAACGTGGGTTTACATAATCAGACAGCCATCCATGGGCATGCCCAAATGATATCTCTCCTTAACATTTTATAGGAGGTTTTTCAAATTTGGCACTCACTCGCTCAAAGGTAAGAGATCAAACTTCAATACAAATTCATGTCTTCCACACAAGGTAGAAAATCTGCTTGTAATTCAGCTCTGTTATTCAATAACAGAAGGTGGTGAACAAATGTTTGAATAGGTCTGGACAGATATGGATGTAAGTACGAAGCAGACTGCTTAGCAGATACATACAACTGCAGTCTTCATTTTTGTGAAAGTTCTTAAAGACGTGCAGAAAGCAATGGTGGCGTTGTGCTGGCTACATAGCAAGAAAGTTCTGGTTTTGAGCCTTTTTGTCAGCTGGGGTCTCATTTTGTGTGTGTTTTATTTCTAAATTATTTCTAAACTGGACACATCAAGTCATTTTTCTATTTTAAACTAAAGACTCTACAATAATACAGAGTAAGCATTTGGTGACAGCTGAAAAGAAAAACTCCCTAACAACAGGAAGAAACCTCTGTCAGAATTAGACTTGGGGAGGATTTAAAAGTAGAATGGGAGCCAGAGCCTTCAGTTTTCAGGCCCCTCTTCTGTGGAACCAGCTTCCAGTTTGGATTCAGGAGACAGACACTATCTCTACTTTCAAGATTTGGCTTCAAACTTTCCTTTTTGCTAAAGCATATAGTTAGGGCCTGCCGGCAGCATGGTGGTTAGCACTGTTGCCTCACAGCCAGACGGTCCTGAGTTTGATTCCACCACCTGGTCTGGTCCTTTTTGTGTGGCGTTTGCACATTCGCCCTGTGTTTCTGTGGGTTCTCTCCGGGTACTCCGGCTTCCTCCCACAGTCCAAAGACATGCAGACAGTGGGGTTAGGTTAATTGGTAACTTTAAATTCCCATAGGCGTTAATCTGAGTGTGAATGGTTGTTTGTCTCTGTGTTAGCCCTGCGACTGACTGATGACCTGTTCAGGGTGTAACCTGCCTCTTACCCTAAGGACAGCTGGGATAGGCTCCACCCCCACCGCAACCCTGAAAGGGATAAGTGGAAGAGAATGGATGAACACTTCCATCCAGTGCTCTAATGGGGTGATATGGTACTTTAAGGGCTTTAAGATAAGATGGGCCCGGATTATTCAAGAACATTCAAGCCAATATGGGCAAAATCTGCTCTCTCTTTCTAGTTGATCCAAAATGCTGCAGCATTTTAGCACTCCTGATAATAAATACAGTAGTCCAGCCCAGAAGAAATGCATAATGTTGTTTTCTATGCAGCACCTGAGAGAAGATGCTTCTGATTTTAGGGCTATTACACAAATGCAAGAAAGCAGTCCGACATATTTGTTCAAAATGTCCGTTGAAGTCCAAAGTAATGCCATCCAGAGTTTTATCTGAATTTGCTATGCCTTCTAATAATGCTGCCTAAGCAAAGCACGTATTACAAAACCCTGTAACACCACAATTAGACCTGTGTGGAGAGAACTCCTCATTTACATGAACAAATTGGAGTCGGTTAGATAGATTCAAACCAGTGCAGTGCAGTGCCTTGATTACATACGGCATCTGCTAATCTCTGTAGCAAAATAAGGCTATTTGAGTAAGAGTTTTACCCAACCTGCAAAGCCTCCAAGGCCAGACATGCTTGCTCAGGGTAGTACAGCACAAGCTGTGGCTTTGACTTCTGTATACCAGACATGTGAAATATTAGTAAATACAATTTCCATCCCATAAATGTCTACACTAATGTATTTGTTTAGCTGTTTATTTATTTGGTATATAGCAATACATTACACTGGTATATTTTTTTTTTTACTACTGTGTAAATACTATGGAAAGAGCACAATCACATCGAGTAAAATGGTAAATGGTTCTTATACAGCTCTTTTCTATCAGAGCAATCAAAGCGCTTTACACAGCTTACCTCATTCACCCACTCATACAAACACTGTGCTCTTTATATGTAAGGGCTTTCTATCTAACATTCACACACATTCATACTCTGATGGATGCATTGGAGAGCAACATGGGGTTAGTATCCTGCCCAAGCATATTTGGTATCCAGACTGGAGGAATCAAAGCACCAACCTTCCAATTAGCAGATGACCTGCTCTGAGCTATAGCTTACAAAAAACAGGGTTTAATAAACATTTAAAGGATTACAAAATGAATACATCGTCTTAACCTTAAAGACCAGCAATTTAATAACAATATAACATTATAATTTAGTTTGATTCTCCAGTTCTCCAATATCTAGCCAGTTTTACTAAGCTCCTTATATATTCTGATATATATGAAGGCACACATACAAGTGTGTGTGTGTAGGTGTGTGGGTATTTTTGTGAATTTTTTGATAATATATGGAATAACATATCGGAAACTGTGATTGTAGAACTCTTGGGTCAGCTTTTTCTCCCTTAAGACTTTATTTCATTGGACACGGTCATGTTTCGAGCCTAGATAAGACACTTTAAGAATAATAAACAGACTCGGCAGTAGATTTAAGTCATCAGACATACCAGTGCTTTGTGGTGAAGAGAGAGCTGAGAGTAAAAGTGAAGCTCTCGATTTAACAGTTGATCTGCGTTTCTGGTTACGAGCTTTGGGTAGTGACTGTAAGAACGAGATCGCAGATACAGGCGGCGTAAATGAGCTTTCTCCAAAGGTTGGCTGGCCTCTCGGCCATCTGGGAGGGGCTCAGAGTAGAGTCACATTGAAAGGAGTCAGTTTAGGTGGTTTGAGCATCTGACACGGATGCCTCCTGGGTGAGGTGTTCCGGTCATGTCCCATCGGAAGGAGGCCCTGGGGCAGACACAAGAGATTATATCTCTCGGCTGTCCCACCAGAAAAGCTGGAGGAGGCTGCTAGGAAGAGGGGGGTCTGCTTCTCCTGTGACTCAGCTCTGGATATGTGGAATAACTGGACGGATGGAGTGTCAGGGGCAGCAGTTCTGTAGTAATAATAATAATTACAATAAGTACTGTTGCCTCACAGCAAAAAGGCCCTGGATTTGAATCCACCATCTCTCACACACACGCACACACACACACACACACACACACACACACACACACACACACACACACACACACACACACACACAACGAGCTAATCATGAACATTTCCCCTTAAAATACAATCTTTAATTGCTGACAGTAGGAATTATACATATGCTCTTAGGCTAAACTTGGCCTTAATAGCATTAAAAATGTCTTTCATAACTATTAAGTGAATTTTGCATTTTTGTCAGTTTGAGAGGGCAGCAGTGCATAAAGAGCAATATGCAGTACTATACTCTGGCTATGTTTCAGTTCAGGCTTCACTTAAGCGTCGAAAGATTCACAGTAATAATAATAATAATAATACTTTTAAAAGAAACGGATTCTAAGGATTCGAGGCACTGAAAAGAGCTGGACTGCAAATCACCAAGCAGAACAGAACGTCAAGAGACCGGATATTTTCTAACACATTCATTCAGACAGCCAGAAACTGACTGTACACAACACATCTGTCTGTAATCACAAAATACGTCACAAACAGTGCTTCTTGTTGCATCTTAAAATGCAATGTGTGAACTGTTCCTCTTGAGTACTGAGATAGACAACAACCCACAATCCGCGTGTCAGCTCCAAGGTTGTTGTATAGCTTTCACTCCCCCACAATTCTTCAAAGTTAATGAAATCATTCTCACAAAGTCACTGGAGAGGTAGCTCTTTCTCAAGCTACCAAAAAGTGCACTGAGTAACACTGAATATTAAGAAAATGTAACCTGGAAACGTGTCATTGGTGTTTAAGGACACAGAAGACTTTGTCAGCTTGTGCATTCAAATTCAGAGTCACCTCCAAACACATTAGCTTTGGAAAGAAGGAGCAAACAGATGAAAACAGATGAAAGACTTTGGGGTTTGGGGCTGATGACTCATCTGGAAGTGTCACAAATTCGTGCTAACTGAATCTAATGGACTCTTACATTGTTGAATTGTATTATCACATCACTTTAAAACTATTTGAGGAAGAGCTAATTCAAAGTCAGAAAAACCTGCTTTGTTACTTTGTGTTCGCTGTGTTTTAAATGGTAATGAATGAGATATTTAGCTTTTTTCACAGCTGTATATTTCCTTTGTCAAAATGAATTAGAAATACAGTAATGTAGTAATAATTAGCTGTCCAGAAATCCTTGGCATGTTGATTGAAAAGGGTTTTATCTGCTTTTCTCTTTCAGGGATCCAAACCAGCCAGTTCCACAGGATACCAAATTCATCCACACAAAGCCTAACCGCTTCGAGGAGGTAGCGTGGACAAAGTACAACCCCAAGGACCAGCTCTACCTTCACATTGGCCTCAAACCTCGAGTCCGAGACCACTACCGAGCTACCAAGGTTGCGTTCTGGCTCGAACTGGTTCCACACCTTCACAACATTAATGAATTTTTTCAATATGTATCCACTACTACTAAGATACCTCCACAGGACACTACACCGTATCCTTATACCAAACGATTCCCGGGTAAAAACAACTGGCCCTCCACCACACGCCACCCGGGAGTTCCTTCTGCCAACACCAAGCAAACAACCAACCAGCGCAAGAGCGGGGACCTGACTGATGAGTCAACTGTGGTGATTGAGACCAAACGGGACTACTCCACTGAGCTCAGCGTCACGATCGCCGTGGGAGCATCGCTGCTATTTCTGAACATCCTCGCCTTTGCTGCACTCTACTACAAGAAAGACAAACGTCGCCATGAGTCCAACCAGCGCGTCCCCACCCCGCAGCGCAACTCTGCTCCAACCAATACTCCATCTACTGCCAATGATGTAGCCCATCTGCAGAGTGAGGAACTGATGTCTCTACAGATGAAGCAGCAACAGCTGGAACACGAGCACCACCATGAGTGTGACTCACTTCAGGCCCACGACACGCTGCGGCTCACCTGCCCACCAGACTACACACTGACTCTCCGCAGGTCACCTGATGATATACCACTGATGACTCCCAGCACCATCACCATGATCCCCAATTCCCTGGCTGGCATGCAGCCTCTGCACAATTTCAACACTTTTGGTGGCAGCCAGAACAGTACCAACTTGCCCCACGGCCACTCCACCACGCGGGTATAGCTCAGCTGGGACGGGACTGTGCCAGGTTCCCTCTGGATTAACAACTACCCACACGAGGAGAATATAAGTTATTCAGCAGATGTTATTTTGCTACCAAGCCTTCTTGAAAAGCATATACAATATAAAGTGATCATAAACTCACAAAACTATTCAAAATGAATGTTATTACAGTAATAACTGTTTGGAGCAAATTGTCACGAAGGTTTTCGAGGAGTGTTACCAAGACAAAGGGCAACCAGTGGATGACTGTTATATAATCTCATGAGACAAAAACAGCAGTTTCTATGTTGACAGACAAAGACGACAGTTGGTGAAAAGCAACAATGGAACACCATCTTTTCCTCCATGCACCTGACTTGGGCACATGAAATGTATTTATGAAAACTTTGTATAAAAAGAACACGAAAAAAGGTATATAGACATGAGTGGAAATACAAAAAGTTTTAAAGAAGAAAAACAATATTAAAATTGCTCCTGAAACTATTGTTTTCATTTTTATTTTGCTTGTGCTTTATGTTGAGGTTTGTGTAAATATACCTGAACATCGGTCATTCTTTCTTCCTGTTACGACTTGTGTTTCATTCATTTTCGCACAATGACCAAATTGCGATCACAATCCCACACTCGGAGAGTTGCACACTGCGGGTTCGCAGGTCACCACATACAGTACTGTCTCGTGCATTGCTTCGTGTCCACGTTTTAGATACTGCATGTAGAACGAGCTTTACTTTGCATTTCGGACATCTACTGTCTGACAGTATGGACTGACTCACTCCCATCACCTGCTGTCACCCTGTTATGCTTCCAGCAGTTTTCTGTCTCAGCACTGCCTGTGCTTACGATGTGACCAGCAATGTATTATTTAGAAATAAAAAGGCAGTGATTTTTTTGTATTAATATTAGTTGGATATGTTTGTAAAGAAATATATGTTAGATATTTTAAATTGTCATATGCTAGCAATATGTAAAGTATTGTGCCAGGATTGTGATATTTTGGGTTACAAAAAAGTGAATGAGTGTAAATATTAATGATGCTAATTATTATGAAATTACAACACGAGTAGTCATAACTCTCTTTCCATTTTGCATCCTATTATGAAAAAAGAGGCAGATGATTTTAAGCTACATTTGTAAATTCTATTAAATATATATTCATTTGGTCTATAAACCAGTCGAGATAACGAGGGTTTTAATATAGAGTTGAAAAGTCCTTATTTAGTAGTTAGTCTTGTATTTATTTGCAGTTTTGCCTTCGGTAATACTACGCATATTTCTGGACACTTGTATAAAGTTTTTCTGCAACATTTTTAATAAAATATCACAGTATTTTCTAAATAAAAAAATGGGCGAGAGATAGAAAAGAAACATGGTTCAAGGTCTGATCGGATTATTTGTCTGGTGTGTGTTTAATTGGAGAGTATTGCCACTGGACAAAAGAGCACACGTCAAAGCGTTTTCACTCCTACAAAGTCACATTCACCTTTGCACACATATTTCTACAGCAATTTATATTTTATAGAAATAAACTCACACACAAGAGTTGCTGGATTAGAAGTTTATCTGGGTTTATTGTGCCACAGCCACCCTGATAATAAAAAAACAGCTTCACAGCAAGAACTCAAACTTTATCTGAAACAAGGATGTTGCAAAGGTAAGTCTTTCATGTTGTTTTAAGTGTAATTCTTTAAAATGTTCATCTTGTTACAATTTCACGCTCACGTTCTTCATCTGTGTTTTATTTAGTAAAAAACACTTTGATTTATTAAAACGTTCAGAAATTACTCTGTCAGCTTAACTAGTCATTTTTTTTATCACAGTAAAAACAGTGATTAAAAACAAGTATTTTGTTGTGATTCCACTGTCATAGGCAAGGCAAGTTTATTGTGTAGCACATGTATAGCACAATTCAACAACAAGGTGATTCAAAGTGCTTTACAGAGACATTAGAAACAAAAACAAATAAAAAGCATGATTTAAAATTGATTAAAACAAGCAAAGGAACAAACAAACAAAACAGTATATAAAATCAAAACAGATAAAATCAAAACAGATAAAATCAGTAGTTAAAATGTAAGTCATACAACAGTCATACAACAAAAGTCTGAAAAAAATACTTGATTAAGTAGAGAAAAAAATGAGCTAACACATGTAAAAAAAAACCTTCTACAACTTATAGGGTCAAAATAATAATAACACAAATTTCACAATGAAAAAACAAAGAAGACACAAACACACACACGAATAGAGTTCCAGTATATTTGAAGCTTGCTTTTTTTGTTTTGTTTCATTGACATAATTATTGAGGCTTTAAGTATCAAATGAAATGTGTGTTCTTCAAGGGGAAATAAGGGGTTGTGCAAAATTGGAAACCAACATTTCCATCCATACGTACAAGTTTGGTGTGTGGAACTGACTGTGACTGTGCTACTGTCAGTGCCCTGTTTCCACCAGGTGACACTCATCAGTTAAATTCACCTCAGATTACCCTGTGGACAATCATGAGGACACCACTGGAGTGAGTGAGGAGTGAAATCAATGCAAGATGTCAAACTGAGGTAGAAGGATAACAGGATGGTCCATAAAGCAAAGAGTGGACCCTGTTGATGCCAGACTAGGAAATTAGTATCTGTCAATGGGTGAGAGCAGCCCACTCCATCCTGGCCTACACGCTTACAAAGGGCGTGGCACTCTTCCAATAAAACCATTTTCAATTTACAATGTATACCAGTATAATCTCAGATGACACCACACTAACCAGCAGTAGAAAAACTATTTAGTAGAATAATAACTATTTGCTTTAGTAAAAGTACTAAGAAACCAAGCTAAAAGTCCTTCAGTGAAAGTGTTAAAAGTATTTATTTGTAATTTTATGTATTTTTTCTGTATTATGTCATTAGATCATTTTTACTCTTGATTAACAAAAAATATTTTTTTAATTATTTTGCAGTAATTGAAAGAGGTAGCATTTTAGTTACAGTGAAGTTAAAGCACAATAGTTGCTATTACTGCATCACTCAGTCATTGTCAGTCAGCCAGTCGGATAAAGACTGCAGAAAATAAGTTATTATGGAGCCACTATTCAGCACGGGCCTGAAGCTGATCACACGTGACCACGTTGTTTGCACAGTCTGTCTCTGTGTAATCTAGTGGGACTGGCAACTGTTAAGGTTCAAAATATTGGGGATGGAGACAAGAGAAAAAACCACAATAACAACACTGGTCCGGCCGGGTTGAGTCAAACGATGATTTTAATGATCACACGCGTGGGAGATGGACACTGATGCAGACAGCCTCAGATCTCAAAATGGTGGAGCATTGCTCAAACTCTTATAGCCTCTGGTGCCTCCACCTTATCATAAAAGCCTAAACATTCACATGCTTTCTCTCACACAGCGCCTAAGCTACGACCTTGGCTCCCTGTTTATCTGCTCCTGCTGAGTTGGGGCAGAAAACTCCAGCATGTTCTGTTCTCTTCTAATCAGACAAATAAGGCGATGACTTTCTGCAAACAGTATTTCTTATAACTCAGCAGTATAATGCATCATAAAACAATATCATTCATCCACAATAAATCAGCAGTCTAATATAATGCAAATCAGTTTAACTAATGCAATAGTTATCAGCTTCTTCTAATTCAGGAGAATAATGCAAACTAAAACTACATAATAATTCACAATCTTTAGTTAGGGGTATAACTGTTTCTTGACTTTTCCAGTGCCTTTAATACCATCTGGCCCTGTATGCTTCAGGAAAAACTGAACAGGATGCAGGTGGACCCCTGCCTGGTGGCTTGGATCTCCGACTACCTCACCGACAGACCACAGTACGTCAGGCTGAAGGACATCACGTCTGACACTGTGGTCAGCAGCACAGGAGCACCACAGGGAACTGTGCTGTCCCCTCTTCTCTTCACCCTGTACACCTCTGACTTCTGCTACAACTCTGAAGTATGCCACATTCAGAAGTTTGCAGACGACACGGCCATCATGGGGTGTATCTGGGATGATCAGGAAGAGGAGTACAGAAGTCTGGTGAGGAACTTTGTCGCATGGAGTCACACAAACCACCTGCAACTCAACACCTCAAAGACTAAGGAACTGGTTGTGGACTTCGGGAGGTCCAGAGAAGGTCCACTGCCAGTTCAGATAGAGGGGGAGGAGGTGGAGGTGGTCAACAAGTACAAGTACCTCGGGCTGTGGGTGGACAACAAACTGGACTGGTCATGCAACACAGAGCACCTGTATAAAAAAGCCCAAAGCCGACTGTACTTCCTCAGGAGGCTGAGGTCTTTTAACATCTGCAGGAAGCTCCTGAGGATGTTTTACCAGTCGGTGGTTGCTGGAGTACTTTTCTATGCTGTGGTGTGCTGGGGGAGCAGCACAGCAAAGAAGGACTCATGCAGGCTGGAGAAACTGATCAGGAGGGCTAGCTCTGTGGTCAGCATGAAGCTGGACACTCTGGTGACAGTGGCAGAGAAAAGGACATTAAAGAAACTGATGGACATTATGAACAATGCTGGGCATCCTCTGCACACGGCCATAAACAACCAGAAGAGTCTGTTCAGTGACAGGTTGCTTCTCCCCAAGACAAGAACCAACAGACTTAAAAACTCCTTTGTCCCACACGCCATCAGACTGTTTAACTCCTCTCTGGAGGGGAGAGGGAGGGGAAACAGGAGGACAAAGGAGGGGGGAACAACTAAGCTGTAGTGCCTCTGCACCTCACTGTACAATACCTTGTGCAATACTTTTGTAAATAGTCAACAGTGCAATAGACTCAATACTTGAAATGTGCAATTCACTTGTATTTTTATTTTTTATTCCTATTTATTCTATTTATCCCCTTTGTATATTTTATTTATATTTGTCTCTGTATTTATATATGTGTGTGTGTGTGTGTGTGTGTGTGTGTGTGTGTGTGCGTGTGTGTGTGTGTGTGCGTGTGTATATATATATATATATATATATATATATATATATATATATATATATATATATATATATATATAACAATTCTGTAACTGTAACTTCGGTCGTTGCTGTGGTTTTTTTTTTTTTTGGAAGTCGAATTTCCCAGAGGAACCCACCCGAGGGATTAATAAAGTTCTATCTTATCTTATCTTATCTTAACATGGCATAAAATAATATTATAATCTAACACAACACTGGCACAGGATGATGACTCAGCTCTCCTACAGCCAGTGAAATGTGCTTCAAAAGGGAAAAAACCCCTGGTATATTTAGTTCCAGATAAACACAAACCTAAAACAAGCACACTGGTAACCGGGACACTCTTCTTGCAAAACAGAAACACAAAGTGGGTTTTTACTGCTGTAAATAGAAGATGGAAGCATTCCTCATTTTCCTTTAGCTCTCCTTTTTTCCCAACCGGTCACATAGCAAATGTTTGCTCCAACCTGAGTCTAGTTCTGCCAGTTCTTCCTGTCAAAAGGGAGTTTTTCCTTCCCACTGTCACCTATGTTTGCTGATAGGTGGTTGTCTAACTGTTGGGGTTTTCTATATACAATTTTAGGGCCTTTACCCTACAATAGAAAGCGCCTTGAGGGGACTTGATTTAAATGAAACTGAACTGAATTAAATTGCAGTCTGTGCCCAACACATGAAATAATTTGACTCATGTTTCATTTTTGATCCTTGTCTTTCAGGCAGCATGTTTAAGCACTTGATCAACCAAATAAGGAAAAATTAGGAAGCTGATCCTGGCAAAATTTGAGGTTCACAGAGCATAGTTGTGAGGGCAGTGTCAGCCATTTTCAGCGCTTGCTACTTTTTTGTGCTGGCAACTGTTATTTGAGCGTGACTTATTTAGCTGTTAGAACACCAAATGTCATGGTCCTGGGCCACGTTGGCCCAGTATTCTTAGTTTTTGTGTGTTTTGTATTTTGTTCCCTATTTATGCCTTGGTTCCTAGGTTGTTTAGTTAAGATGTTCCTTATTTGGTTACCTCCTGTGTGCCCCTGTGTATCTGTGAGCCCTCGTCTCTCCTTGTGTTTTATTCCATGTTTTCCCCAGCCCGTTATGTCTGTGTTCTCCCCGTGCTCTCTCTCCTCCTGTCTGAACCTCCGTGTACTTCCTGTTTTACTTTGACAGTCTCTCGTCAGTATGTGTCAGCTGTGTTCCCCGTGTGTTCCCACTTCCCTCGTTAACCCTCTGTGTATTTATGTCTGCGTCTCCCTCAGTTCGGTGTCGTGTTCTCCCTCATGACTGTGTGCCCGTCCGTGTGTTTCCTCGTAAGTCCGTTCCTTAGTACTTCCCAGTTTAGTTTCATGTTATTTTGTATCGCTGTTATCTTTTGTCAGCAATAAAGCTGTATTTTGAGTTCAGTCCTGTTTTCCCGTGAGTTTGCGTTTGGGTCCTATTTCCTGCCTGCCACAGAGCCAGATCATGACACCAAATGCACATCACTGTGCCTCATAATTCCTCCTGACCTCAGCATTGTTGTTCTTCCGACTGTCATTTAGATGTTTCACAGTTTCAGGATTACACCATCAGTTGTGTCATTTATTGTTCAGGCTGAAGGTTTGCATTACACCTTTCTTTCTTCTATTGTATTTTTATCTGTATTTACTGTACAGCACTTTGGTCAGCCTTGGTTGTTTTTAAATGTGCTCTATAAATAAACTTGACTTGACTTGACTTGACTTTCTTCTAACACACTAATACAATGTGAAATGCTGCAAAACTTTAGACTGACTCCTGTTGTATTGTAGCTCTATGCTGCTTACTGAGTTAGAATAAATCGATACTGGTAGTCTAACGCTTGGAACTTTTGAAACACTGACTTTGCATCTGCAAACAGTTTGGTCTCTGCTAGCTAAGCTGAATTCTCGTACTTTTGTGGGTTGCTGTTGTGCTCCATCAGGGAAAAAATATACACATTGTAGAGGTGTGTTTGTGGAGCGTGTGTGCCCTTCCCTGACATGTGCATGCAGACGTAAACCGTTCAGTAACGCTTTCTTGAAATTCCCCTCTCACCCAACAGCACCACTTTCACTATTCAACCTATTGATCCTCCTTACAATAAGGCAAGCAAATTAGGTTTTGAGTTAAATGTGGATTGACAGGGGGAAAATTGAATTCTTTAGTAGTAATGTGCAGTTACTGAAATGCAGTAAATGTCTCCATACAAAGCTCCACAGTAAGTAAAGGCTGCCATATAAAATTCATTTAAGGGAAAAACCTTTCTTCATTAGCAAAAGTGTTTGAGCAATAAAGTATGATCCAATAAACAAGTCTGATAGATACCAAGATGAATGCTTATTTAGAGAGCTGTGTGTCAAACAAAGAGGTGTGGATGTGCAGGCAGCCTTTTAATTGGCACATTGTTTATGCTTATGGGATGGTGGAGGTGGAGAGGAGTATTGCAGAGGTGAGGCGGCAGAGGGTGGTGAGGTGCTGAACGTTGTTGGAGACTTGACTAAAAGTTAATTAAGCTGGCAATAGTGCTCCATCACTCAGCCACGGTCCCAGAACTGTCATTCAAGCGCACCACTCTCCAGGCAGCCATTACCGAGGCATATCGATCCTCACAGTGACACGGTAGTGCACCAAATAGGAGCAAGTAGAGGTGTGTGTGTGTGTGTGTGTGTGTGTGTGTGTGTGTGTGTGTGTGTGTGTGAGTGAGTAACCAGGTGCAGCAAGAACCTCTGCTGTGTTCCTCAAACATGAATTAAAATGCAGGTAAATAACTCAGCAGTAAAGCCACTTGATTGCATTTCCCTCCCTGGGTTACTGGAGCCTCAATAGATGAATATGAATTCTTCAAAGTCAATATATGTGCAGTTAGGTGGCAAGGAACCACGAAGGCAGAAATGGCCTGCAGAAATCCGCCTTAACAACTTTTACTTTGGAGAACATTGTCCTCAGCTCACATTCAGGTTGTTCTTTTCTCATCAGCTGCTGATTTCAAGAATTTTCTACATCACTTGCTGTCCATGTAATTGAGTGACTTAGTGTGATGGCAAAAAGGATCATGGGATTCATGCAGCTGAATCCTCTGCCATAGCATGCTTCTCAAATTTTCTAAAAATGACTCCTGGCATTAATGAATGTGAATCCTCTGCCACAATGCTTCATTATGGCAGAGGAATGTGTCATGCCCAACAGCATTAAGATTAGTCTGGCCTATTCCACCTGTCACAGGACAAGAGGCCGTGTGCACCCCGCAGCTGTAACACACAGAGATATAAAACCATTAACATTCATAGTCACACCTAATGTCAATTTAGAATCACCAATTAAGCTAATCTGATGTGTTTTTAGACGGTCGGAGGAAACCAGAGTACTTTGTGACTGGATGGCTAGTGAAAAGTTTAACCAGCTCATTGTTATCACCAGAGCTTCAGGTGGTGAAAAAGTAAATAAATAAAAATAAAAAACTTTATTGAGGCTAGCAGAAAGTCAATCCAAAATCCAAAAATCTAAACTGGAAGACATGAGGGAAGACAGGTGGTAGGCAAAAAAACGTCAGTGGCAAATTTCAAAATAGCCGTATGTACTTCTTGGACTTGCAACCTGATGAAGGTGTCACCATCCCGGGTCGTTTGACCCAGTGTTTTCTTATAGTTTGATGTTTATGGTTTATGTTTAAGTTCATTTAGTTATCTTAAACTCATTTCTATTTTGCCTAGGTTGCCCTTATAGTTCATTGTTTATTAGATTCCCCCTGTGTTTGAGTCTCCCTCGACCTTCATGTGTTTCAGTGATGTCTTTGTCTCCCGTCTCCTCCTCTTTTACATGTTTTCCCCTTGTGACCCATTCCACCTGTCTTTCCCCCAGCCATCGTGTTGTGTTTGTGCTTAGTTATGTCCATGTCTCACCTCCAGTCTCCTTTTCCCTCTGTATATATTTATAGTGTGCGTGTTCCTCGTCGGTTCGTCATGTTAAGTCTGTGTGTCTTAATCTGTCATATGTTTAATGTCTGGGTGTCCTGTGTTGTCAAGCTCATGTTGTCATGTCTGCGTCTCATTATGTTTCCTGTTTTATTGTGAAAAGTAAGGTAATAATCATAATAATAATACATTTTATTTATAGACGACTTTCAGACCCTCAAGGTCACTTTACAATTACACGTGAACAATAGCATAAAAAACATTTAAAAAATATATGTATATTTAATAAACATGGTGAAATAAAATTTAGACAGTCATAAAAGTATAAAGGCAAGTATAAAAACTGAGCAGGTAAAAATGGACTAAGACAGATCAGATGTATGCAATTCTAAATAGATGAGTTTTGAGACGTGATTTAAAAGTGGTGAGACAGTGTGTGGACCAGAGAACAAGTGGAAGTGCATCCAAAGTCTCGCGGCAGAACAACTAAAGGCTCTGAGTCCAATGGTAGTCAGGCGAGCAGGTGGAACCGACAGAAGGGAAGCTGAAGAACAGCGGAGTGTACAGGGAGTGCAGAATTATTAGGCAAGTTGTATTTTTGAGGAATAATGTTATTATTGAACAACAACCATGTTCTCAATGAACCCAAAAAACTCATTAATATCAAAGCTGAATGTTTGTGGAAGTAGTTTTTAGTTTGTTTTTAGTTTTAGCTATTTTAGGGGGATATCTGTGTGTGCAGGTGACTATTACTGTGCATAATTATTAGGCAACTTAACAAAAACAAATATATACCCATTTCAATTATTTATTTTTACCAGTGAAACCAATATAACATCTCCACATTCACAAATATACATTTCTGACATTCAAAAACAAAACAAAAACAAATCAGCGACCAATATAGCCACCTTTCTTTGCAAGGACACTCAAAAGCCTGCCATCCATGGATCCTGTCAGTGTTTTGATCTGTTCACCATCAACATTGCGTGCAGCAGCAACCACAGCCTCCCAGACACTGTTCAGAGAGGTGTACTGTTTTCCCTCCTTGTAAATCTCACATTTGATGATGGACCACAGGTTCTCAATGGGGTTCAGATCAGGTGAACAAGGAGGCCATGTCATTAGTTTTTCTTCTTTTATACCCTTTCTTGCCAGCCACGCTATGGAGTACTTGGACGCGTGTGATGGAGCATTGTCCTGCATGAAAATCATGTTTTTCTTGAAGGATGCAGACTTCTTCCTGTACCACTGCTTGAAGAAGGTGTCTTCCAGAAACTGGCAGTAGGACTGGGAGTTGAGCTTGACTCCATCCTCAACCCGAAAAGGCCCCACAAGCTCATCTTTGATGATACCAGCCCAAACCAGTACTCCACCTCCACCTTGCTGGCGTCTGAGTGGGACTGGAGCTCTCTGCCCTTTACCAATCCAGCCACGGGCCCATCCATCTGGCCCATCAAGACTCACTCTCATTTCATCAGTCCATAAAACCTTAGAAAAACCAGTCTTGAGATATTTCTTGGCCCAGTCTTGACGTTTCAGCTTGTGTGTCTTGTTCAGTGGTGGTCGTCTTTCAGCCTTTCTTACCTTGGCCATGTCTCTGAGTATTGCACACCTTGTGCTTTTGGGCACTCCAGTGATGTTGCAGCTCTGAAATATGGCCAAACTGGTGGCAAGTGGCATCTTGGCAGCTGCACGCTTGACTTTTCTCAGTTCATGGGCAGTTATTTTGCGCCTTGGTTTTTCCACACGCTTCTTGCGACCCTGTTGACTATTTTGAATGAAACGCTTGATTGTTCGATGATCACGCTTCAGAAGCTTTGCAATTTTGAGACTGCTGCATCCCTCTGCAAGATATCTCACTATTTTTGACTTTTCTGAGCCTGTCAAGTCCTTCTTTTGACCCATTTTGCCAAAGGAAAGGACGTTGCCTTATAATTATGCACACCTGATATAGGATGTTGATGTCATTAGACCACACCCCTTCTCATTACAGAGATGCACATCACCTAATATGCTTAACCCTTGTGTTGTCCTCCCGATTTGCATACAATGTGAGCCATCAGGGGTCAAAAGTGTCCCCACTTCATTTGACTGTTTTTTAAAGTATAAAGTATAAATTGTCAATCAATTCAGTGTTACACCTTAGTTTTACTTAAGACCAACACATTAACACAAAATTTACTCAACATTTTACATTTTAGGGCCACCAGACCTTCTTTACAAAAAATAAACCCTGTTTTTTAGCGAAAACAAATTGAGAAAATTAAATATTTAATTGTTTAGATAATTTTGACTATCTGAATAACTAGAGAGTGCTGTATGTTGAACTTTAGTGAGAATTTTTTTTTTCAAGCGTTTATAAATTTTTAATGGCAGCAAATAATCACACTGGTGGTCCTCAGGGGTCAAAAATGTCCCCACTTCATTTGACTGTTTTTTAAAGTAAAAAGTATAAATTGTCAATCAATTCAGTGTTACACCTTAGTTTTACTTAAGACCAACACATTAAAACAAAATTTACTCAACATTTTACATTTTAGGGCCACCAGACCTTCTTTACAAAAAATAAACCCTGTTTTTTAGCGAAAATAAAAAAAGAAAATTAAATATTTAATTGGTAGTAGGCTTTCAAGCCTATACAGCTTGGAGTAAGACAACATGCATGAAAAAAAAAGGTAAATGACCTGTATTTATATAGCGCTTTACTAGTCCCTAAGGACCCCAAAGCGCTTTACATATCCAGTCATCCACCCATTCACACACACATTCACACACATGAAGAGGATGATGTGGACAAAATACTCATTTGCCTAATAATTCTGCACTCCCTGTATGGCATAGAAACTGAACATTTAACAGTGTTTCCTGAAAACTCTATTCTGTCTGATCAATTTTAATCATTAAAACTTACAATTATCCCCACACGGCAGTGGGGAATGCATGTCATTACAGGAGATGACTTTCTGAAACTGCTGTAACTAAGTTTAAGACTATACTTCTACAACTGCATCCCAGACCCCGACCAGACGGCCAACTCCTCCTCCCGGTCCCCTGCTCCAGACGGCTAACAGAGAACAGGTCTGAGAAGACCCCATACCTCACTCCGCCTGCTCATATGTGGTGTTGCTGCGTGCTGTTTAAAACATGGGAGCAGCCAATCAAAGAAGCCCAGAGGGATTGACCTAATGTGGTGGGAGAGGCTGTATCAAGAATAATGTGATCTATCAGACAGTCTCTATATTGGTTAGAATGAAGATTATTTTTAGTTTATGTTCATGAGGACACACTCTAAAAACTAAAAGTGACATTTAATTAAAATTTTTGAGGGAACACTTTTACACTTAAAAATAGTGAGTAGATTGGAAACCAGCCAAATCTGTTCAATATACTTGATCAATTAAATAACTAAAGCTTAAACATATTAAGTTGAAATGAATAATTGTAGTTGTTAAACAAACATGAAAAAATTGAGTAAATAACACTGACATGCTTGGTCAATGTAACTGAAATATAGATGGTCAGTTAATCCAAAATTTTGTTCCATCTACTTAATACTGTAAACTGAATGTAATCAAAATTGTACATCATATTAAGTATGGTAAATGGCCTGTATTTGTATAGTGCTTTACTTAGTCCCTAAGGACCCCAAAGCACTTTACATATCCAGTCATCCACCCATTCACACACACATCCACACACTGGTGATGGCAGCTACATTGTAGCCGCCCTGGGGCGCACTGACAGAGGCGAGGCTGCTGGACACTGGCGCCACCGGGCCCTCTGACCACCACCAGTAGGCAGTAGGCGACCGAGACTGTTGGTGCCAGGGCTCGAACCGGCAATCTTCCAATCACAAGACGAACTGCCAACTCTTGAGCCACGATCACACGAATAAATTCTTTACAAATCCTACCATGTGGATTCATGGATTTTTTTTCACATTCTGTCTCTCACAGTTGAAGTGTACCTCTGGTGCAAATTACTGACCTCTGTCATCATTTTAAGTGGGGGAACTTGCACAATCGGTGGCTGACTAAATACTTTTTTGCCCCACTGTATGTTCCAAGTATTTAATTCCTTTACCACTCCAGTCTGGGAAGTTTATCATATTAGTGTTTTGTAATATGTCAGGGTTGTTCCAGATAGGTGTACGTTTGCATGGGATTAATGAAGTCATTTTTAGAAACTCCCACCATGCTGTCAGAGAAGCGCTGATGTTGATGCTTTTAAAGCATTCATGTCGTTGGATGTTTGAGCTGATAAATGGTAGGTCTGAGATCTCTAGATTATTGCAAAGTGCTTGTTCTATATCTAGCCAAGGTTCATCTAAGAGGGTGTGTTTTAGCCATCCTGAGATAAACTGAAGCCTGTTGGCTAAGAAGTAGTGCTGAAAGTTAGGCAGCTCTAGTCCTCCTTTATCCTTGGTCTTTTGTAGTGTTAAAAACACTATAAAGGATAAACCCTCGCGTATAAGCTTAAAAAGCTTATACGCGAGGGTTTAGCCTTCCAAAGGAATTTAGAAATAGATGATTCCAGAGATCTGAACCAGTCTGGTGACGGTTTACTCGGGATCACTGAAAATAAATAATTGATGTTTGGCAAGACCATCATTTTTATTGTTACACACTGTTTATTCAACAATGAAAAATACAGTTCAGTGTGATTAGAAATAATATTAATGAAAACTTTCTGTTCTGAACAATTTCAGAAAATCACTTTGGATGAATTAGACGGATAGATTAGACTGTGGAGCTTTTGAATGTAACATTTTCAGAGCCAAATTTGCCACTTAACCCATTTCACAGAGGTAAATAATTGCATTAAAAATAGTGGAAAAGCTCAAGGTCTTTGCTAAATCATCACTCTGGTTAGTGCAAATGGATGCAAATGCACATTGATTGTTTTATTCTATCATTCTTATGTGATTTCTCTTTTCCTGCTTCACTCATAGGCTCAGCAGCACGCTTAATAAAATTTTTTAAATAAGGTGGAGTAGGGTCTCTCATCCATTCTCTCCCTCAAGGGGTCAGAATATTAATCAGAATTTGAGTCGTAGGCTACCAGCAGTCCTGTTTTTGAATTTTGGTCTCTTTAGTTAAGTTTGCTGATATTATTTTTGAGGAGAGCACGACTCTGAAGCCCATTTGGATCAGATCTTCATCTTTTGTTTGTTTTTGCTCTGGTTTTCACCCTCTTTTTTGTTTTCAATCTATTTGAAGAATTCTTTTTTGTAATATTAAAAGTTCCTTTATCTGCAGTAGCACTGTGGCATCTTAGGTTCCATTGAGACATACATTAAGACACTAACACTAAGACAATTTAACACGATGCTCTTGTTTAGGTCTGTGTTCATTATTCCCGGCTTTTCATCATTGCAGGGTGCTACCCTGTGTAGGAAAACAAAGACAGAGAGTGAGTTTCCCTCTGATGGAAAACATAAAACATAAAATGTAGGACATGGAGGTCAGGCTTGATGATATTTTTCCCTGCTCTCAGTCGCCAGATGAAACAGCAGAGATGATTTATGGTGGCTGGCTGGCTGGAAGCAGCGCAGGGAGCAGTGTTTTCACTGGCCCCAGCAGACACAGCTAAAATTGGGTTACTCACAAAATGTAGGGTCTGTCTCAGACTAATAAATTTAATCATGGCCTTCTTCCCTGCAGGTTGTTTTAATACTGTCGGATTACAGAGGTCTCTCATCTCTCCCTGTCTCTTTAAGGCAGACACAAATGTAGTCCTGTCAATATGGCTGCAGCACAAACATGTAGGATTCTCAGAGGAGAGTCGAGATTGTTTGTTTCTCTGACCAGCTTTAAACATAAATTAAGCTCAGACTACAATTTTATACCGATTGCTTGAACAATTTTCTAGTTTTCTAGAAAGCTTCAGTCTGACTAGCTCAAGACCAAACCATTTAAAAATATTTACCAAGACATATTTTAAAAGCTCTGTTTCTAAAACATGTTACTGATGATGCAACATACCGAAAGTCCCCTCCTCTCCTGGAAGAGCATAATTGGAATCTGACTGCAAGGACTTGCTCTCTTTCAGCCACAAGAGCATTAGTGAGGTTCAGCGTAATATTAGTAGATAAGGTCTGGTTTCTAGCTTACAACTGAACAGCCATTTCATTACATTTTATTTAGCATCACGCCCCATGGTCATGTTAGCTGATTTTAACACTGTCACTGTTCTGGGAAGCAATGTTGTTGGTTAAGTGTCCACATTACATTAAATGAACATCCTGCATGTTTTCAGTACCTGGAAGAAAAAAGATTTCATTAGATGTATGAGACCTAAAAATGTATGTCTGGAGTTAGAGTTCATTACTGTTAGGCCCTGCTGCAGTTTGACCCCTGAATAGAATTTAAAAGAGTGTTAGTCAAGTAGAAGTTTCAGGTATCTGTAACTTTTTACCTTTACTCCTTACAGTTTAACACAAACATCTGCTCTTTCTACTTACATTAAGTTTAACAGCATCATTTATAGTGTCTACACTCAGGAGTTAAAGTGGCTGAAATGTGTGCAGAAGTCTGTAAGTCATGTACTTCAGCATCTAACTACTGTTAGAGAAGAGCGGTGAGCAAAAAAGGAGTAAAGTTTTAAGTGGCAGGCAGTGTTGGGTGTAATGCGTTACTAAGTAACGCGTTACGGTAATTAAATTACTTTTCCACTGAAAAAGTAGAGTAACTAATTACTGTTCATTTTTAGGTATTTTAATTACAGTTACTTACAATGTACTTGCGTTACATTGTAAAATAATTAAACTCGCTGAATATCATTATTTAATTTCCATAATTTGTCTTCTAAACGTAGAAGTAAACTCTGCCGCTTTAACATCGCTGTAGTGCAGCTGCGCGTCATTTTGAAATGGACATATTCCCGTCTCTTCACTTTTCTGAAACAAGCAGACAAGAACATTACAGTAATATGTAAGCTATGTCCTGGGGAGAAAAAACTATCGGCTGCTGTTAATAGCACAAGTAATCTACTGAAGCGCCTGACACAGAGCATAGACGAACATTTCTGAGTGATTCTTGTTCATCATCCATGGATAACACCGCAGCAACTCCTGCTAAGCAGCAAAACCTGATTTTACTTCAGCAGCACAGAAAGCGTCTGAAGGTGAGCTTAAAAAATGATTGCAGGCTACATTGTGGAAGAGATGCTACCGCTGCGTACTGTAGAGTCTCCGTCTTTAAAAAAAAATTTGTTATTTAAAGAGTTTAATTTCTATTGTTTGCCACTCAAGGTTTATAGGGATTTTAAGAAGTATTTAGTTAAATTACTTATTTGGTGTTGGCCAGAGGGGCCGATGGCGCGATATGGCAGCCTCGCTTCTGTCAGTCTGCCCCAGGGCAGCTTTGGCTACAACTGTAGCTGCCTCCACCAGTGTGTGAATGTGAGAGTGAATGAATAGTGGTATTGTAAAGCGCTTTGGGTGCCTTGAAAAGCGCTATATAAATCCAATCCATTATTATTTAGTAATTAAGTTACTTTTCTGACACAGTAATTAGATAAGTATTTTAAATACAATATTGACTTAGTAATTAGTAATTAGTAATTAATTACTTTTTTAAAGTAACTTACCCAACACTGGTGGTAGGTAATTTCAAATGTTAGATTTTTAATAGCTGAAGAAATGTCAGCAAACACACAAAGTGATCGTATGCAGTGTGTCATTGTTGGGTAAAGGTCCAGCTGTTATAGTTCCCACGGAGAGAAAACAGGGGTAGAGATGTTTAGATGTGGAGATAAATGGTAGAAGAGAGGTTAGATTTAAAGGTAGGGACTGCTCAGTGACACTTGAAAAACTGCAGATTTAAAAATGACCTCTAATGTCATTATTTGTAATAACTTTGTTGGATCTGTATATGATGTGTTTTGATAAATAGTTTTTCACATTGTGAAACTTCATTCAAAACAAACTAATTACATGTATACCAATGTTGTGTTCTTCAAGTGTTGCATGAAAATACTCAACAGTTTTGTGCAAAATAAAGAGGTTATCTTAGAGTACTGTGGTGAATCCACAATAAATATGTGTTTGAAAAACAGAGGGAACAACACATAATTTAGTGATTTATAAGGCTTCAAAAAAGGTTAGCTCCTTGTTTCTCTGGATTGTGACTATAACAGTCTGGACTGACAAAGTGAAGCCTTTCCCTTCTAAAGAGGACAAAATCTCTTTGACCTGTTTGTCTGAGTGATGATGTAAACTGGATCACATCACCATCCAGGTGCTGAAGCCACAGGAAGCTTCTGAATCTGATCGGGACCACAAAAAAGGAGGAGAGCACGTTGATCATCTGTCAGGAGGAAAAAGATACGCTGCAGTGACAACCCAAAGAGACTGGATTGATTTCCAGCTTCCCATCTCCTCAGACCAGTTAATACACACAGAGGATGGAAAATAACACCTGCATGTGGCCAATATATCTGTATCTACCACATGAGAATAAACGCATATATACTCACCACTGTTATGTATCATGGCGCAGCAAACATGCCCATCTCTAGACCCAGCAGTCTTAGTTAATTATAGGCCATTTCGTCACTCATCCAGGTGACGTCTTCAGTCCTCTTTTTGGGATTTCCTTACCTGGTTGATTGAGCATTCATCAAGACGTTTGTATCTAACATTCACACACATTCACACTCCAATGGATGCAACTTAGAGTTAGGGTGTATATATAATTCAGTTTTATTTGTAATTGTATGCATCCTTTTAACAGGAAGAAGCCTCTGGCTCATGGAGGAGCAGCTATTTGCCACAAGGGGAGGAAGAAAGGACGCAGACTCTGTAGAAGAGCCAGAAATGATTAAAAAAAAGTAATGTATAGAGAGTGAAAACAGGTGAGTGAGGAAGGAACTGCCCCCAGCAGACTAGGCCTATTGTAGCATAACTAAGGAAGGGTTCAGGGTCACATGAGCCATTAGCATTTATTAAAAAGAAAAGTTTGAAGCCTAATCTTGAAAGTAGAGATAGTGTCTGTCTCCTGAATCCAAACTGGAAGCTGGTTCCACAGAAGAGGGGCCTGAAAACTGAAGGCTCTGCCTCCCATTCTACTTTTAAATACTCTAGGAACAACAAGTAGGCCTGCAGTGTGAGAGCGAAGTGCTCTGATAGGGTGATATGGTACTACAAGGTCATTAAGATAAGATGGGGCCTGATTATTTAAGACCTTGTATGTGAGGAGCAGGATTTTGAATTCTGGATTTAACAGGAAGCCAAAACAGGAGAAATCTGCTCTCTCTTTCTAGTCCCTGTCAGGACTCTTGCTGCAGCATTTTGGATTAGCTGAAGGCTTTTCAGGGAATTTTTATGATAATGAATTGTAATAGTCCAGCCTGGAAGTAATAAATGCTTGAACTACTTTTTCAACGTCACTCTGAGACTCTGAGATTTTTCTCATTTTAGAGATGGTGCACAAATGGAAGGAAGCTCTCCTACATATTTGATCAATATTCACATCACAGGTCATATCCTTGTCAAAAAGTACTCCGAGATTCCTCACAGTGTTAGTTGAGGACAACCTAATGCTATTCAGTGTAAGTATCTCAGACATATGTCTTCAGGGCATTCCTGCAGTTTAACTAATTGGTCATCACTGGTCATTGCATAGCAATAAAAATGTAAGCTATGTCTGAACAACATATCAGAGCCTGACTTCCTCCTGACTTTGATCCCCATGAATTTGCATACAGACCAAACTGATCAATGGATAGTGCCATTTCCACTGCTAAGCCACCTAGAGCTCTGAGGACCCTCAGTCAGAATGCTTTTCATAGACTATACAAGGAGTGCAGAATTATTAGGCAAATGAGTATTTTGTCCACATCATCCTCTTCATGCATGTTGTCTTACTCCAAGCTGTATAGGCTCGAGAGCCTACTACCAATTAAGCATATTAGGTGATGTGCATCTCTGTAATGAGAAGGGGTGTGGTCTAATGACATCAACACCCTATATCAGGTGTGCATAATTATTAGGCAACGTCCTTTCCTTTGGCAAAATGGGTCAAAAGAAGGACTTGACAGGCTCAGAAAAGTCAAAAATAGTGAGATATCTTGCAGAGGGATGCAGCAGTCTCAAAATTGCAAAGCTTCTGAAGCGTGATCATCGAACAATCAAGCGTTTCATTCAAAATAGTCAACAGGGTCGCAAGAAGCGTGTGGAAAAACCAAGGCGCAAAATAACTGCCCATGAACTGAGAAAAGTCAAGCGTGCAGCTGCCAAGATGCCACTTGCCACCAGTTTGGCCATATTTCAGAGCTGCAACATCACTGGAGTGCCCAAAAGCACAAGGTGTGCAATACTCAGAGACATGGCCAAGGTAAGAAAGGCTGAAAGACGACCACCACTGAACAAGACACACAAGCTGAAACGTCAAGACTGGGCCAAGAAATATCTCAAGACTGGTTTTTCTAAGGTTTTATGGACTGATGAAATGAGAGTGAGTCTTGATGGGCCAGATGGATGGGCCCGTGGCTGGATTGGTAAAGGGCAGAGAGCTCCAGTCCGACTCAGACGGCAGCAAGGTGGAGGTGGAGTACTGGTTTGGGCTGGTATCATCAAAGATGAGCTTGTGGGGCCTTTTCGGGTTGAGGATGGAGTCAAGCTCAACTCCCAGTCCTACTGCCAGTTTCTGGAAGACACCTTCTTCAAGCAGTGGTACAGGAAGAAGTCTGCATCCTTCAAGAAAAACATGATTTTCATGCAGGACAATGCTCCATCACACGCGTCCAAGTACTCCACAGCGTGGCTGGCAAGAAAGGGTATAAAAGAAGAAAAACTAATGACATGGCCTCCTTGTTCACCTGATCTGAACCCCATTGAGAACCTGTGGTCCATCATCAAATGTGAGATTTACAAGGAGGGAAAACAGTACACCTCTCTGAACAGTGTCTGGGAGGCTGTGGTTGCTGCTGCACGCAATGTTGATGGTGAACAGATCAAAACACTGACAGAATCCATGGATGGCAGGCTTTTGAGTGTCCTTGCAAAGAAAGGTGGCTATATTGGTCGCTGATTTGTTTTTGTTTTGTTTTTGAATGTCAGAAATGTATATTTGTGAATGTGGAGATGTTATATTGGTGTCACTGGTAAAAATAAATAATTGAAATGGGTATATATTTGTTTTTTGTTAAGTTGCCTAATAATTATGCACAGTAATAGTCACCTGCACACACAGATATCCCCCTAAAACAGCTAAAACTAAAAACAAACTAAAAACTACTTCCAAAAACATTCAGCTTTGATATTAATGAGTTTTTTGGGTTCATTGAGAACATGGTTGTTGTTCAATAATAACATTATTCCTCAAAAATACAACTTGCCTAATAATTCTGCACTCCCTGTAGGTCTGTTTTCATTACAGTCATACCTGAGATGCTTATAAATTAAATGGCTGTCAAATGGGATGACTGCTTACATTTGTCTGTATACACCAAGTTCACAGTGCCTCCAGTTTTGCTGTGTGTTACAATGACAATAAACGTATCTTATGTAGTCTCAATACCCCCTAGGAGGAGGATGCATAATGTAAATAGAACTGGTCCTAGTACTGAACCCTGTGGAACTGGCATAACTGTCTGTCCTTGCATCAGATTGGCAATCTGCCTACGATGTACCCCACTTTTCACCAGCCCACCCTAATAAGGATAAGTGGAACAGAATGGATACATGGAAGAAATTCAAATTTTTCAAAGCTAAATCAAGATTGTCTAAATTATTGATGCACCATTTCCTCTCCAGCTTATGAGGTATCTGCTTTAAGGTACAGATAACCTATTGAAAGTTACACCGGAGAGTCAAGTACGTCTGATTTAGTATCAAGAGTCTAATGCAGTGAAGATGCAATACTGTTAACAAGATAAGCGACCTCTTGCAGGAAAACAAATGTGCACCTTTTGGATATGCCAGAATTTATCAGCAGTCCTATGAGGAACAACAAGAAACGGTTGCTGAAGCTAAAGATTTCAATAAATTCTTCCTTTTTCCAACCCGGCCTGTAAAGTTGTTACTCTTTTATGTTCAGTTCAACTCAGTTTTATTTATATAGTGCTAGCAGTCATCTCAAGTTTATATTGTTAATATTGTAAAGCAGAGACCCCACAATAATTTAAGAGATCCCATAATAATACATTAATTATCTGTTCAATAAGCACATGACTAGTACAGCTTCTTGGGGGTTATTTGTGAAGTCAGATGGTGTTTGTCTGAAACAGAAACGTAAATTATTCTGTTGGTTGTTTTTTTAAAATAATTTGTTTCACTGCATATAACCTGCATATATATATATATATATATATATATATATATATATATATATATATATATATATATTAGAGATGGCACGATACCACTCTTTTATGTCCGATACCGATACCGATATCATAAATTTGGATATCTGCCGATACCGATATGAATCCGATATAGTGTTTTTTAATCAACAAAACTGTTTTTTTTAAATATCTTGCTGCATTTTGTATAAGTTCATACTCAAGTTTAAAACAACAACTACACTAAAGCTATTCTGTTATACCTGTATACAAAAAAAATATTTCATAGTTCAGCAATACTGATCAATCTAATAAACTTAGACCTACACCATCCTCCCTATTCTGGTATTTTAAAGAGTACTTAGCATAAATATTAAGCAACCTAACTAATAGGGTTCCAACTCCCAGCAACAACAAAAATAAATAAATAAAAATAGGGAACCACCCCTCACGCTCCACCTCATGATGCTTAATCGACGTAATCAACTTTAATTTGATGCAGTGTGAAAAAAAAATGCACAGAAATCAATTATTTTTCAAGAAATATTAAATAGATTCAACATCTTTCTTCTACAGAACTGCAGACTGCACAGATGGTACCTTCCCAAAGGAAAAAGTACTATAGCTTACTAGGGTATATATATTAGACTTAATAGTCACTATATACAGTAATTGACTTCTATTCATTTTACATCAAATTAAAACTTTGGGTGTCAGATAATTATTTATTAAAAGCTCGACATTTTAAATGAGAATAAGAAAGAAAAGTGTGTCTTTGTGCCCCCTTTTCCCTGTTCATGCCCTATTGGCCCCCCTGGCTAAACTTTGCTAGATCCGCCCCTGCACAGTTACCAGCGTCAGCTACGTAGAAAAAGATCCTCGAGTAGAAAGTAATATTAAATACATTCTAACAACAGCTGATCAAGCTTAAACGTGCTGCTGTTGTTCAGCCGCTGGTTTCCTCTTTCTGGTGCAAAGTGGGCCAAAAACAAAGACGGACTCGTGACAGAAAAGCCGATCAGCTGATCGTTAAGCAGTTTCATGATTGAAGTAGCAGCAAGAGGAGGCAGTCGCTCCATATATCGTTTGTTAAGCTTAACGCAGGAATGCTTTACAAACATTCAGAGATGGACTTACACACTTGCTTTACTTCTCTTGGGATAAGTTTGTCGGAGATGAAATGCCGGGTTGCTAGCGAAGCTCCACATGCTATCCAGACCACCGACAGGTCCCGCATGCCACAGCTGCTCTATCACGTGATGCATACTGCTCAGACGTGCTAACGTTCTGAGGTGAGTTACCGCGTGTTGCAAGTTTTGTGAGGTGCTTTCGTGATATTTAATGGATCGGATTACATTTTTTATTTTTCTCCGATATCCGATCCAGTAATTTAGGTCAGTATCGGACTGATACCGATACGGATCGGTCCATCTCGAATATATATATATATATATAGATATATATATATATATATCTATATATATCTATATATATATATATATATATATTGGGGTGCAACGATACACAAAATTCACGGTTGGGTTCGGTTCGATACTTTGGTGTCACGGTTCGATATTTTTTCGATACAAAAAAAATGTTCATGCCTTTTTAATTTGTCATTTATTAAAATTATAAATATATATTTTAACTCAAAAGTACAGTTTTTAAATTTAACCCTAACCCTTGTGCGTGTTTTTTATTTTGACAGCGAATGCGCACCTGCGGACCACTTATGTGCAGCCCTGGTTATTTACCTCATCATATTGCAGCCACAGAAATTCTTTTGTCCATGAAACCATAAAGCTGCACTTTCTTTTTGCCTTATAGTCTGATTTGTCATAACTTCTCCGTTTTGTGGTAAGCTTTTCTTTGGCTGTCACTTCTTCACCCTGACCTGTCTTATTTGGCTCAGCAGAACTAAAATATATATCTGTCTGTGAAGGTTCTCAGTCATCCAGGTCATTGTAGTCAAATATATATCCTGCTGCTTTTACACTCGCACTCACATAAGCTCAGCGATTCTCTGCGCGATCAACCTCTCACATGTGTAAGCTTGCTGCGGGAGATTTCACTTGTCATGTTTGCATAGTAAGCTAACGATTAATAAGACGATGTCAGAGGAATTGGTGCACAAATTATCATCACTCACAGATCAGTGCTGTCGCTCTCTATACACAGTTCGCACGATTGCAAAGTGAAAGCAAAAAAACAAGCGCAAATTCAAACGCGATTTCAATATGTCACATATTGACAGTGGCTCACCGATGCCAATGACATAATTACCCAGCTACATTTCTGAAAGAATGCAAAAGCATGACATATATTTTTCCTTCCTACAATAGCCCGACGGGCAGGGCAGAGATAGATTTTGGTAGCCCAACTGAAAAAATCACTAGCCCCAGGACGTCGGGCTAGCGATATTGCGAGCCCTGTATCTGATTGAGGAATCACTCATCTTTGGAAAAGAGAGTTTATTACAGAGAAATGTCTCTTTCCAAAATAAAAGCTATACTATCCGCTTCTTCCGGGCTATATTATATATATATATATATAGATCCCGCACTTGATGGTGACTTGTGCTATGGGCTTGGAGTTGGCCTCTAGTGTTGTACGCCACATCCCCATTGAGTTCCTGATGAAGGCTCTTAGGGTCCCATTGATCTGGTACAATTCTAGGCATTCCAGTATCCAGCTGTGGGGCATTGAGTCATAGGCCTTCTTGTAATCAATCCAGGCCGTGCACAGGTTGGTCAGTCTGGTCTTGCAGTCTCGGCTGACTGTTCTGTCTACCAGTAGCTGGTGTTTTGCGCCTCTGGTATTCTTGCCAATTCCTTTCTGTGTCCCGCTCATGTATTGACCCATGTGCCTTTTCATCTTAGCCGATATGATGCCTGACAGGAGCTTCCATGTAGTACTGAGGCAGGTTATTGGTCGGTAGTTGGAGGGGACCGGTCCCTTCTTGGGGTCCTTGGGGATCAGGACCGTCCGACCTTCGGTTAGCCATTCCGGGTGTCTCTCGTTAACTAGCAGCTGGTTCATTTGTGCTGCCAGACGCTTGTGGAGTGCAGTCAGCTTCTTCAGCCAGTAGGCGTGAACCATGTCGGGCCCTGGTGCTGTCCAACTCTTCATACTGGAGACCCTTTCTTGGATATCTGCCGCTGTGATGGTTACTGGACCCTGTTCAGGGAGGTCGCTGTGGTCTGCCCTCAGATCCTCTAGCCACTGAGCATTGCTGTTATGGGTTGCGTCCTTCTCCCATATGCTCTTCCAGTATTGCTCCGTCTCCAGCCTTGGTGGTGCTGTTCTCTTATTATTGTTCCCTTGCCACTGAGAGTACACCTTTGCTGGTTCTGTGGAGAACAGCTGGTTTATTCTCCTGCCTTCTATCTCTCTGGTGTACCTCCTCAAGCGGCTGGCCAAGGCTGTGAGTCTTTGCTTGGCAGTTTCCAAGGCCTCAGGTATGGACAGCTTGCTGTATTTCTTATGCACCTTCTTTGTCGCAGCTTTCTGCAACTCCATTAGTTGGCTAACCTCCCTCCGTGCTACTTTGATCTTGCCCTCTAGCCTCCTTCTCCATGGAGGGTACTGCCCCTTGTGGCTGTTCAACTTATATATATATATATATATATATATATATATATATATATATATATATATATATATTAGAGATGGACCGATCCGATATTACGTATCGGTATCGGTCCGATACTGACCTAAATTACTGGATCGGATATCGGAGAAAAATAAAAAATGATAGGGGCGGATCTAGCAAAGTTTAGCCAGGGGGGCCGATAGGGCATTAACAGGGAAAAGGGGGCACAAAGACATACTTTTCTTTCTTATTCTCATTTAAAATGTCTAGCTTTTAATAAATAATTATCTGACACCCAAAGTTTTAATTTGATGTAAAATGAATAGAAGTCCATTACTGTATATAGTAACTATTAAGTCTAATATATATACCCTAGTAAGCTATAGTACTTTTTCCTTTGGGAAGGTACCATCTGTGCAGTCTGCAATTTTGTTGAAGAAAGATGTTGAATCTAATTAATATTTCTTGAAAAATAATTGATTTCTGTGCATTTTTTTTTCACACTGCATCAAATTAAGGTTGATTACGTCGATTAAGCATCATGAGGTGGAGCGTGAGGGGTGGTTCCCTATTTTTATTTATTTATTTTTGTTGTTGCTGGGAGTTGGAACCCTATTAGTTAGGTTGCTTAATATTTATGCTAAGTACTCTTTAAAATACCAGAATAGGGAGGATGGTGTAGGTTTAAGTTTATTAGATTGATCAGTATTGCTGAACTATGAAATATTTTTTTTTGCATACAGGTATAACAGAATAGCTTTAGTGTAGTTGTTGTTTTAAACTTGAGTATGAACTTATACAAAATGCAGCAAGATATTAAAAAAAAACAGTTTTGTTGATTAAAAAACACTATATCGGATTCATATCGGTATCGGCAGATATTCAAATTTATGATATCGGTATCGGTATCGGACATAAAAAAGTGGTATCGTGCCATCTCTAATATATATATATATATATATATATATATATATATATATATATATATATATATATATATACACGATTAGAGCTGAAGTGAGTTGTTAGTTTATATGATATATATATATCATTTATATGATATATATATATCACTTCACTTATTAAGGCAGTGTTTTCAGGGAATATGATTTCTGAGGTATAAGACAGTGGCAGCTAACTTTATCCGAGTCCTTTTTGTGTGTCCACTATAAACCTGAGTGCTAACTATGGTAGGGAGGAGTTGAATTACTCTTTTTGGCATAGCATTTCACAACAAACAACATGTGAATCTTATTTAACGGTATAAGATGTTGGTGACTATGGTGCATCCAAATCATTTTTTTCACAAAATCACTGCGCTCTTATGTTTCTTTCTTTTTTTTCACAGATCTAAATGGTGGACTAGAGAATTATTTGTCACATAAGACGTGATACTGCTGGTATTTTTCTATTTGCTGTGAAATTTATTAAGTTTTTGATCCTATAAGTCAACTTGATTCTGCCACTGTTACACCGGCTCCAGCTACAGTCACACAAATACCATGATAATCCAATTTCAAAGTTTAGCAGTGACTTTAATGTCACAAAAACCAAGCAGTGAACGGCTGAAGGATATTTTTATGTTGCCTCCTATTCAAAATTTCATCAGAGAAAGCTTCTTTGAAAAACCATGAAATGGTACGTCTATTTACCACTAATAAACAGGAAGGGTTATACTTGACCCAAATTAGTGTCACTAAAGCGGAGAAGAGGAAATGGGGAGTCACAAATTTAGAAGATCATCATTTAGCCTGGAGAAATAGTTTGTTGCTTTATAAGAAAGCCCTCCGCAAAGCCAGAACATCTTACTATTCATCACTGATTGAAGAAAATAAGAACAACCCCAGGTTTCTCTTCAGCTCTGTAGCCAGGCTGACAAAAAGTCAGAGCTCTGTTGAGCCAACCATCCCTTTAACGTTAACTAGTAATGACTTCATGAACTTTAAAAAAAAAAAGTTAAACATTAAACCTTTACTCAAAAAGCATCTAGACCCAGCAGTCTTAGCTAATTATAGGCCAATCTGTGTTAACAGACCTCTCTGCATTGAATCATATCTGTTATTAACCTCTGTGTCTCTTCCACAGCATGTCTTTATCCTGTCTTCCTTCTCTCACCCCAACCAATCACAGCAGATGGCCCCGCCCCTCCCTGAGCCTGGTTCTGCTGGAGGTTTCTTCCTGTTAAAAAGGAGTTTTTCCTTCCCACTGTCGCCAAAGTGCTTGCTCATAGGGGGTCATATGATTGTGGGTTTGTCTCTGTATGTATTATTGTGAAGGTCTACCTTACAATATAAAGCATTTGAGGCAACTGTTGTTGTGATCTGGCGCTGTATAAATAAAATTTAACTGAATTGAAAGCAGGAACAGTCAGGTAAGTCAGGAACTATTCCAGGAAGCATCATGAACAAAAAGTTTAAAAATGTATTTATGTAGCACCAAATCACAACCACAGCTACCTCAAAGTGCTTTATATTTACAGAAAATAATAATAATGTACCTTAGAGTAGAAGCCAATTTAACCACGCATTTATACAATGCTTAAAGTGCACTTCAAGTACTTTACTTACTTGTCTGTGGCGTTTATAATCACAAACGAGCCTAACATTTACAGAAAGAACAAGCTCACACTTACATTACGGGTGATGGTGTCATTAGCCAGTCTGCAAGTTGCTGCACATCCATAACAAGAGCTATGTTATAGCTAAAGTAAATGCTAGGTGAGGCTGAATGAGACACGTAGGGTGGTTCTGGTCAAACTGAGAGTTTGGAAATATCTCTTTGAGGATATTTGATGGTTTGATGAAAACCACTAAACAACACCATCTATATCTCAGACACACCAGCAGCTTTGACAAAACAGTTGAAAATTAACAGAGAAAGTGCAGCTCAGAGGGGTTCAAAAGCTGACTAATTAACAGCTCGGGTCATGTGCTAATTGCTACACCTTGGCAGTATTTGTGTCCCAATCAACAGCTTTCCTGTCAGAAAGTAACCCACGATAGTGAAGGTATAAAACACACAGGTTTATGTATTTGTCATCACCATAAGTGATCAAACATGAGTGTTTGAGTATTACAACACAGTAAAGAGCCAGAAGCAGCCTCAAGCACAAAATACATGAAGAGTCAGCTCTTATTTTTGTTTCACAGTCACTTGTTTTGAATCAAACAAATGAGGCTGAGACTTTTCCAGAGATCCCGGTGCAAAAGTCAGAGCAATGAAGTCGAGCAGATTTCCAAGTAGCTGCAGTACAAGGAAAACAAGGTCAGTAAATTCTTAAATAGCAAGAGCAAACGTTAAAGGAGCCAACTAGCAACGTTGAATGGTTGACAAACTGGCGGTGAGGCGACGTTGAGGTGGTGTGTAAGTCTCCCCGGCCTGATTGCCTCAAACCCAGCTCCAGGTGTGCGAGACAGGTGAATGAAAGTCCTACCTAGGGGCCAATACCAGGTGGTTCAGGAGCCTTGTGGACCCGGACTGTGACAGGCATTTGAAAATACCAGGCTAAAATATAAATTGGCTTTTATGGACCTTCCAAATGTTAATGTGGCTTTAAAGACCTGTGTGCAGATTTCTTATTACATTTCCAGAGGGCCCTGCATGTCATTAGACTCGTTGTCATGTTGTCAGAAGTGTTAGCACTGTTGCCACACAGCAAGAAGGTCCCGAGTTCAGTTTCACCATCAGGCCGGAGTTTTTCTATGTGGAGTTTGCATGTTCTCCCCGTGTTTGCGTGGGTTCCCTCCGGGTACTCCAGGTTCCTCCCACCGTCCAAAGACATGCACTTTGTGGGGATAGGTTAATTGATTACCACCTCCATCGTCCCGATACCCAAAAACTCCAACCTATCTAACCTCAATGACTACCGCCCAGTAGCACTCACCCCCATCGTCACAAAGTGCTTAGAGCAGCTGGTCCTGTCTCCCCCCCACCAATTCGCATACCGCCAGAACAGGAGCACAGAGGATGCAGTCTCCATCGCACTGCACTCTGTCCTGTAACACCTGGACAACAACAACACCTACGCCAGAATGCTGTTTATAGACTTCAGTTCAGCATTCGATACAATCCACCCCTCACAGCTCATCAGGAAACTGACAGACCTGGGCATCAGTTCCCCCATCTGCAAATGGTTACTGGACTTCCTGACCAACTGCCCCCAACATGTCCGGCTGGATAACCACTGCTCATCTACCATCACAATGAACATCGATAGAACAGTAGCAGTATAGTGTCCTCGTCAGTGGATATCAGGCCCTTGTAGAGCAAAATTTAGTATTTTGGTCTAAATAACCCAAAATGTGTTGTCTACATATGTGGACGCAGGTCCTAGGAGGTTAAAAATAATAAATGACAGATTTAGTGATATGTTCATAAACTATTTATTTACCACATTAATAAACAGCATGGCAGGGCAAAATATTTTTTCTATCATGGCAACCTTTAAAAGGTGAAAGGAGACAGAAAGACAGGTGAGAAAGAATAAAACTTAATTGACTTTTTGATGGCATTTTACACACAGTACTTGTCAGGTTTTAGTTAACGGACTCAGGCGCAGACCGGGACTCTTTACAGGGTTTACAAATTTATTTACACAACGACACCAGGTGATGCTATTTACAACGTGCTGGAGGGAGGGGGGTCCAGGGTTCCGGGGTGTGTGAGGGGAAAGACGGGAATCTGACGCCCTCCAAAGGCTCTCTCTCTTCACTCCCCACACTGGGGAAACACAATCCACTCATTCGTCCACGGGATGACAGGCAGGCAGGGAAAGGTCCGGGAAAGATCTGTACACAGAAACTTTAGTTAGAGGCGAACAGACGGAACGAACTCACAGATTCTGATTCACAAACTACTGAGCGACTAACGCTGATAGCTCAACGATCCAGCGACGAGTGACACAGTGCTGCTGTCTTAAATCGGCTTTGTGATCATCCCGATAGGCAGCAGGTGTATGGGCCAGGGGCGGGAGCCCAAAATGAGCACCGCCCCGGCAGGTGAGAGAGGGTACTGGTATAGTATCTAGAAAATGTGGGGAAATACTGGCATCATATACAGTACTTACTTCTGAAGAAATTATATTGGGACCCTGAAAATGTTTTACTATATACAATAATAGATTTCTATACATTTGACATAACATGACTACCTTGGTTGTAAGATTCAGATAATTATTTAATAACAGCCAGACATTTTAAATGAGAATAAGAAAGAAAAGTATTTCTTTGTGCCCCCCTCTCCCTGTTAATGCCTACCTGCCCCCCTGGCAACACTTTGCTAGACCCGCCCCTGCACAGTTACCAGCTGTCAGCTACATAAAAAAGGATCCTGGTGTTATTTGTCTCTCAGAAACAGTTCATAACTTCAACTCATTCATGTCACCTAAAAGGTAAACCTGTTTCTCCATCACCTGTTCAGCTCTGATGATTCAGTAAGGACATCTCCTGGTTTCATCTTCACGTTTCCCTCTCACCAGATAACCAAACCATATCATGACCAGCAGCTTCACAGCTGTGGCTCCAGCAAACATCAGCTGATACTAGAAATTAATATTAAATAAATTCTAACAACAGCTGATCAAGCTTAAACCTGCTGCTGTTGTTTAGCGCGACATCCGCTGGTTTCCTCTTTCTGGCGCAAAGTGATAAACCAACAAGAGAGACGATCAGCTGATCATTGATCAGTTTCATGATTGAAGTAGAAACAGGAGAGGGAGGAGGAGAGAATGAAAGAAGAAGAGGCAGCTGTGCAGCGTAAACACAGAGTAACTCCAGCTTTGTGTCTTTTCCATTGTAGCTGAAGTCCGGGACAAACTGTTCCTTTTCACTTCAATACGAAACGCGTAATATTTTCTCTGAATGCGGGACGATTTCATTTTTTTTACGGGACAGTTGGCAACTCTACTAACTAACCTTATGAACAAAATAAAGTTCACTATCAGTAACATCATAGCACCCACCCAGCTGTATAGAAACTCCGTCATGCTAGCTAGCACGCAGTACGAGTTATTGTAACTGACTGTAAAAAGTCAGCATAACAAAAATAAACTCCACCTAAACTTGGTTTATATCTGACCCAGATAGACTGCAGGTCATAACTTCTTACCTGAAGTTCAGTTCACCTGATACTCGGACCGGCGGCCGCCTCGGGTCTCTGCTCCTCTTGCCTCCCCTTTCCCTCATCCACCTGCTGGCCTCTGTGGAAGCTCCACCATAGCCACCACCAAACAACTGAGTTATTTTTACACGCCGGCCAGCATCTGGCCAATCCACCACCTCTCATTGTTTATACCGTTAGAAGAAAAACAAAAAAACAACAACATCGGCCCATAAAAACGAAAAATCACCATCAGGCCAGTCCAGCTATGCTACCCTGAGCTTGTGACTATAGGTGAGGGTAGGGACATAGGTCGACCAGCAAATCAAGACTTTGCTTTTACTCTCAGTTCTCTCTTCACTGCAATCAAACAGATTGATAGTAAGGGTCTCCACCTCCACTGCTGATCTCCTGGGAGTCTCCTTCATCATCACCCCAGCCAAGTTACTGTCCTGCCATCTCTGCTGATGGTGTCCTCTCACCCCCACTGTTGTTAACACCCAGAAAGTTTTCTTTGCTGTTGTTGACCCCAAACGAGGTTACTAGAGGTGTCTGGTCACTTTCACAACCTCCTCAGGTGCCCTGTCATCTCTACCATTGCCCCCTTGCTCTTTGGCCAACAGAAGTACTTTATCACTACCCTCCTGTGTTACTGGAGGCCAATCCATGCCAGCCAGAATGAGTACAGTCAGGGAAAAATTATTTGGTGGTTTTGTCAGGTTGCCCACTAACAAAAAAAAACTTATCAGTCCATAATTCCAACGGTAGGTTTATTTGAACAGTGAGAGACAGAACAATAACAACGACAAAAAAAAAGATCCAGAAAAACGCATTTCAAAAAAGTTGTAAATGAATTCACATTTTCATGAAGGAAAAAGTATTTGATCCCTTTTCAAAACCAATTATTTCTGTATTAGCAGGCAAAATCAGCAGGGCTTCAAATAACTTTTTCCCTGACTGTATATGGTCATGTTTCTAAGATTTCGAGAGCTGAGTACATTAATAGTTTTATCTGAATTTAAGGGAAGGAAATTAGAAGGAATTCAGGCCTTTATGTCCTGCGGTTTAACTAATTGGTGTGTGCCATTTGGCTTTGTGAATAGATAAAGCTGGGTAACATCTGCAGAGCAGTGAAAATGTATGCTATGCTTTCCAATAATACTGCGAAGTGAATCGTGTATTATGTCAGTAAAATTAGTTTTAGTGTGGAACTCAGTGATTTCTTGATTTTTAAAACTTATAGTGTTATCATGAGAAGCTAGGCAACAGACAGCATAAATTCACACAAGTAAAGATAAAATCAATGTCCAATATACTGTACCACACAGCAACCCTCTACCATCCACCTTCCCACCCCAGACAAACCCACAATAATTATCAATGACCTGGGAGGTAGGGAACTTTGTTTTAGCCAAAGGGGTTTTGCAGCCTTTCCTGACTCAGGATCAGACAAGGAGAGAAAATACATGAATGGATGTGTGGATATATGCATGTGGGGATTATTCTGAAAACAAACAGGATAATAGGTGATTGTAGAGGTCGTGCTGCTCCACAGATTTGTGATGGTTGAATAACGAATCTGCTCAAAGTTCACACTGACAATTAAAGACAAGGTGATGCAAAGGACTTGAAAGGTCAGCTATCAGGGTCCTAAGGCTGTCAGACATGCAGGCTTACTTTAACTCTATCAGTTACAATCCTAAAAAAAACAACTAATGTAATGCTTTAGTAATTCTGTTCTGGACTTATAAACTTGAGCAGAAGAGAGAAATTACGTCATCCACGTTCACATGTAATTTATTGGCCCAACAGTGTGAATCCATACAAAAGGAAAAACAAGATCACCATGGCTGCTCGGAAATCTGGAGCGTATGAGAAATGGGACCGCCCCTCGTAGACGGCATTCATCCCCTCAGTAAAAACCAAGGTGTGGAGTGAATCATGCCATAAATGGTTCATCTCAGACCTTGACATCCACAGATGTTTGGTGATTGGATGATATGATGATTGGAAATGGACTTTGGTGGCATGTAAGCACCACCCAGGCTTACATAGTCTGGCAACCGCTTTCCTGTTAAAGTAACTTCACCTGACACAGACTATAACATGAAATGACAGCTGTCACAGACATACTGGATCTAAGACACAGTGAGCAAACACAGGAATTGTAGTCAGTAAATCTGCCAGTTAATTCTCTTATCCAGCCATCATAGAAGCGGACTGCACTGCTCCGGTCAGACCATGAGCTGTGCCATCCTGGTGTTTTAGTCATAATCCAGCTATCCCTTGGCATCACCAGGAAGAGGAGTCAGAAACATTGTTGCACTAATTTTCCCAACAACCTCAAAGAGCCTATGCAGCATGCAGTAAATATTGATATTTAATTTATGGATAGGCAATAGTTGTTGTCTGTTGCCAGAACACTGACTACCACTCCGTTGTCACAGTCAGTGCACCAACTAAGGGTCATCTGTTGTTGGATCAGTTACCTTTGATTCTGAATTTGCAAATGGAGTGGAGAAGCTCAGAGTGATTTTAAAGAGGGAACTGGGTAAAAACAATGACAGACTGTGTGACTGATCTTTTGAAATAATCTCCTTAAATCTCATTTCTAGTCAGTGGGCCAGGTGACATGACTGCTTGGTTTATATGAGAAGCCGTTTCATTAGAAGGCACTGTCAAAATGCCAGACAGCAACAGGTGGCTAATATAATCTACTCAACAGCAAACAATATTTGAGAAGAGAGAGTGTCTGTGTGCACTGGCGTGTCAGTAGTGCATCTCTGTCCCTCGTTGTTATCTTCACCCTCTACATGTAAAAGTGTTCTTAGTTTGTATGTTGCCCCAACAGCCCCTTCATGCATAGTGGTCACTACAGAGCACAGCTATTGAAAAGCTACTCTCTAGTATATGTATGTGTTTTACCATTATAGTTCCATATTAATCACCACAGTGGAAACTTGCGCATCATCCCATACGCTGCTTCCTAATGGCCAGTGATGGGAAGTGCAGGTTATTTGAATAAAATAACCAAGATGGCCAACAGGAGGTCAGAAATACTGAATATCTATGGTATGCTTTTAAATTCTTGCATAGCAGGACACCCTTGCAAGTAGAAAAAATATATTAGCATCAAGTTATATCTAAGGATTAATATAATTGTTAAAATGTCCAAATATTTTTTTATATTTTGAGAAATTTTCGATTAATGTCATGTCCTCAAAATTAGACGCCATTCATCATTGACTTTATTTTAACTGCAGTTCATACCATTACTGTAACATTGGTATTTAATTGATATTTGTTATTAGAATATAATTAACAGTTTTTATCAACAAAACAATGTTTTTGCATATTGATGACGTGAGGACATATTAGTGTCTTTATGTAGTGGAGTCCAAGTAGGCCTACAGCTTGTGATATGAAGGCCTACAGGACAGTGGAGTATATACCATCTGAGTCAGCTGATGATGCCAGTGGCAGTGATGATGAATGGCTGCAAGAAAAACAAAAAGATGGACCAGGACTAGTCACTGCTCGCAGTAATGATGGCAGATCTGAGGACGCACCACCAGATATTGTAATACTTTTCAAAGCAATGGAAAAATGTTGAAACTAGCTCCTGGCTGATCAGCCAGGCTTGCAGCTTGGTTACAAGTTGAACAGCAACAAGAAGTACCCTCCATGAAGAAGGACACTAGAGGCCAAAATCAAGTTAGCATAGAGATTTTAGCCATATGTGATGTCTTGATAAATCGAGCAGACTTTTGAAGTTCACACAGAAACATTCTCGCCTGAAAACATCTTAAAAGTTTATTTTGTGACCCAGAAAGAGTAATATTTCAAACTCCACCACTCTGTGTTCCTCTGCAACTGCCTCGTTTGAGTTTTGCATGAAATGCATTCTGGGATATTTGCCTGGGTTTGGCTACAGTAGCTAGTGAGCTGATTGGAGATCAAAACAGCAAATCAGAATTTTTTGCATCCAAGTCTGTGATTGGTTGGTTTTGTGGCACATTATAATGGTGTACAGAAAGAGTTGAGCACGCACGAAGCAGAGATGTTGTGAGCGTGAAGGATACACTGAGAGCAGAGCGAGAGGGGCTGTTATTGTGTGTGTATATGGATAATAGCAAACAATATATTTCTTGCATACAGAAATTAATTTTGTTCGCTCAAATTAAACTTTTGTTCGCTCAAAATAATTTTCTCCTCAACATGCAACATTTGCACTTGCAAAATCTTTTTACGTGCTCTCAGAATAGAGGCACTAAAATAACGCCATGCTACTGCTGCCTGTCTGTCAGGAAGCTGATGATCCACTTACAGGCAGAGGCAGGTACAATAACCTGAAGGATGTCTTGGAGGTCAAGTTAAAGTCCACGAATAGAATCCTGGTGTACGTCCCAAATCTGGGCTCCAGTGTCAGTGCAGAACTTGGTCTGAGATGCCATGAATTTGGAAAAAAAACATGGTCAGTGAGAAGCTGAGGTGTCTCCAAGGCAGAGGGAAGCTTGAGGAGAGCAATGAAATACACTACTTTGGAGAAATGATCAGCAATGGTCAGAAGGGTGGTATTACCTGCCTACAAAGAGAGGCTGGTGACGTACTATATTAATTTCCTTAAATGAATACAGCATGCTATTTAATTCCTGGGCAGAGAAAGTAGTCACAGTTGCAGTTGTCACATAAGAAGCTGTCTGTGCAATGGTGTGGGGCTGCATGTCCCTGTGACACCAATCGCTACTCAGTGAATAGAGTTTAATACAGTGTCAGTGGTAGAGAGAGTGGCCTTTGCGCGCTGTGGGCCAAGCAATTTGTGAGCAGGTAAAAAAAATGCAATAAAATTAATAGCTGATTTATTGCACTACAGTATCAGTTAGTATGGAATAGATTAGTCTTCATTGCTGTTATAGAATAGAATAGAATAGAATAAACCTTTATTATCCCACGAATGAGAAATTTGGGTGTTACACAGCTCTTATTGCAAGGGGAATATAAAATATAGAAGGAAGACACGAGTGGTCCTCACAACCTCAAGCTCTCGTTAACAGGACATGGACATTTTCATGAAAATAAAAAAAATATAGATTATAATCACTCCTAGCCAAGTTACCTTTCACAGACTACAGCCACCTATGGGCACATGGTGGGGGAAATTAAAGGGATGGTTTAAACTGAAGATGTTTTAGATGTTTTGGGACAGGACCTTTGGTTGAGGAGTGAGCAGAGATGTTGCTTTCACTTTGATTTGTCCGAACTGATGTAAGATGGAGCTATATAAATATTCATCTATGTAAATTGTTAAGGAAACAGATGGATGATATTTTAGTCATAATTTCATGTGGTTTTGTGTGTCCTTTCTTCAGCCTTTGCTCTTCACAGTGTATTGAATTGCATCCATCTGTGTGTGTGTGTTTAGTTTAATGTTATTTATGTTTATTCTATTTATATCATGTTGATCTGTTGTTGTATTTTAATAATATGGGAACAAAAACCTGTAAAAGTATATGATAACTTATAAACCAGGACCAAAGTTCTATACAGGACACAGTTGAAACTTTCTTTTCATCCCCTGAATAAGTTTGTTTTTGGGGGATTTTGAGGATTTTTGTTTTTCGGTTTTTTACTTGTAAACCAAAAAGTATTTGGTAGTGTTACAGAAAAAAGGCTTGGGTTAAAGTTGACCCTTCACAACACTGTAGACTAGGTTTACATTAGGGATTGATTTTTATTTTTTTACTTTGCTTTCACTCAAGTTATGGTTATGTTACGAATAGATTGCTGTTTGAGTTCAAATCGACGATTCAGAACATTAAAATAACAAACGTTTAAGCAGTCCATAATGTTGCCTCAGATTTCCGTCAGTCACCTCTCTACATTAAAGGTGTCATGGTCCAGGGTCTTGTTTTGGACTTGTTATTCATTCTTTTGGAATTATAAGATAAGCATGTTCAGTTTTTGAAATGATGCTACTTCCAGTATGTTTCTTGTTTGCTTTCAGGTCTGTTCCCATCTTTGTGTCCAGTCTGTTGTTGTCTCGTCCGTGTGTCCTGTGTTCAGCATGTCCTGTCTTTCCGGTCTAAGACAGGAGGTCTGTGTTTTGTCTCTGTGGCTGACTGCGTTCCCCGTCTTGTCTACGATACGTTTGTAGTCCTGGTCGTGGTGTTTTTTCCCCTTCCTGTTCCCGTGCACATCCCTCTATGTTTTGTCCTTTTATTTCCCAGTCCCATTGTCAAGTTCATATGTCTACCCTGTGTGTCAGTGTGTGTTACTTCCTGTTTTATTTTTGACACACCCTCAGCTCATATGTGTTATGTCTCCCACTGATCTTTGTCACATTGTTGTCATATATCTACCCCCCACTGGGCGCTCTGTGTCTCCTAGTTCCTAGTTCTAGCCATGCCTTTGTTTTGTCTCTGGAGTTCTGCACTTGGGTCCTCACTCACACCACACAGACAGCACATCATTTAGTGATGGAAATACACCAGATTATGAATCCTTCCTAGATGCAATGTGGTTGACTGGCAAAAGCAAACTGATCTTTGGTTCTTATGTATTTCCTTAATACCTTCGGCTCAAACCTTTGAGCATTCTGGGTAGGGAGTGTCAAAAATAAAAAGAAGGGAAATCTTAGAGAAAAAAGGGGGTAAAAAAGCTTAGTGGCTGTTCTCTTCTTTTTATAGGGCTGACAGTGTTAGATAAATGGACCAGTTAACTAGCCATCTGCAGTGAGTGACAGCTTTAAGTGAACAGAATCAAGTCAGCATATCTGGTAATTGGCATTTGTCGAATGGGAGTGGAGTGAAGATGCGTGTTCGTGTGATTGTGGTGGTGGTGGGAAGTCTGGTCTCATCCTTTTTTTCTCTTCCTTGTCACTGCCTGGCAAGGGGCCCTTCCTTATTTCATGCTTTTCATCATCTTCCTTGACCTTTCTGTTGGAGTGCCTCCCTCAGCATCACCAAAGAGCACTGTCAGATAGAGCTCATTCTCCCTTGCCACTTCACACACGTGTCAGATGTGTTAACTGTCAACCCGGGTGGGTCTCCCTGTGTCACCCACTCATTCATTTAAATGCCTCTCAATTATGCCCTTCACTTTCACAGTGTGATATCTGCATCACCACTGATGTGAGAGTGACCGTTGATGCGATTCTCAGCTGTGGTTGTGATGATAAAGAATTCCACAGCTGAAAAGTGATTCTTGTTAATATTTTGTGACTACATACCAATCCATTTAGATCTGCTCCACTAAAAAAGGCCTGCTACAACGTTTGCATTTCCTTTAAGTTTAATGGAAGTAACGGAAACAATTGTAGTTGCGCATATCGATAGAGAAGCTTTATCCAGAAAATGTAGAGATTTTTTAATTTTGTAGTCAATCAGTGTGGCAGGAATATTTTGTGGCAAGTGACCGACTGTGTCAAAACAAGCGAGCACTTAGCCCGTTAGTTACAGTTTGTCTCTATCGAGGGCTTAATTTAATTATTCAAACTAAAAGAAAAGCATTGTTTTCGACTCCTGTCCAACATTAACTTACAAAGTGTTCGTATCACATGATCTAACTTAAATGAAGTGCTTTAATCAAAGGGCCCTTTTAGTCAAGTCCACTTACATTACCATGCTAATAATGCTCCATTTCACTTTAGCTGTCTACACTGTTGCTAGTTATTATTTTATCATTAGAAATTTCTCTGACAATTCATTTCATGGGTATTATATATGAACCTGACTGATCTGTAATGAATTATTTCTTCAAGCATCTGCAACATAAATTTCATGTAGGGACTTTAATCCTTTTCTGGATAATCACAGAGAGTAATTATTATATCATATAGTCACTGCTCTCTTCATTTCTGCCTCCTGCTCCTTTTTGGCAAAGAGAATGATGAACGAGGTGCCAGGCCACTCTGTCCACTACCCTGGTAATTTATTACACTGCTGGCTCCAGTCAAATGCTGATGTGGAGATAACATAAAGCTTAAGGTTTAACACCACACCCAAAAATTCCAACATAAGTCAAATGTCGTCCATTCACTGGACAGTAAGTTATTATCTTAAAACCTCAAATGTGCCATTTTGCTGTCACCTCAGTTTTTGTTGTCATTGATGATGACATTTGCTTGTTTGTTTGTTTTTAATCTGTAACAATGACTCAGCATTCAGTCAGATCCCACCTCAGTTCTATCCGACGATGCTCTGCACGTTTGCACCAACCTATACCTGCAAGCTGACTTAAGTCATCAGCTAATGATAGTGCTAGCCAGTTTAGTTAGCAAGGTGCATCTGTTATTCACCATTATTGCAATATTACCCGGGAGGCTAATTTTACCTAAAGGAAATAGGCATTGTCTCATGATGCTACTGGTTTCTATAAACAACGCACAATTTACTGCACAATTTTCCTAAAACATTAGAAATAGATAACTGAAGCTATGCTTTACTGTAACTTTAGTTCAATACACTAAAACGTCTCCATAATGCTAGCATGTCTCATAACCATCTCTAGCAGAGAGGAGGTGCATAGTATTATCTGCTTGACTATCATTCATTCATTATATGCATCACAGAATAGATGACTTTTCAAGTGCTTTCAGGCAGGCCGTCCAAACCCATCTGCCATAATAGCTGCATAATGACAACTTTCTCACTCTATAATTCATTTGAACTTCAATTCAAATACTTTATTGTCCCAGAAAGGGAAGTTAGTTTAGCAGCAAGTGCAACAATAAGGGTAAAGAAAATAATAATAATAATAATAACAATAATACTAATAATAGTAATAAAAAGCCACAAGACAGTTATTTGCCATTAAGGAGACGGGTTGCAGTAGGGAAACCTGGAGTCTTTTGGTCTTCCTCAGAGGTACTCTAAAACGCTGGCCAGAGGGCAACAAGTCAAACTCACTGTGAAGTGGATGGTTAAAACAGTTATCAATAGAATGAGCCTTCCTCAGCACATGCTTGTTATAAATGTCCAACTTGCCAGCGCCCTGAAACTTTGCTGGCAGTTTTTACCAGAAGTCCCAACCGATTCTCATTTGTCATGGTCAAGTTACCGAACCAGACAGTGATACAAAAACACATCACAGATTCAATAAAACTTCTGTAAACAAAGACAACATCGCGGATGAGACATCAATGGATCTCATTTTCCTTAAAAAGAACAATCTTTGCTGAACTTTTTTAGTAGTGGCATCAGGATGAGGTTCAAAGCACATTTTATGGTCAAGCACCACACCTAAATATTTATAACTCTCAACAATCCCAATATCAGCAGTTTTAACAATAGTAGGTGATGAGCTACAAGAGGACTTTCTAAAATCTTATGTCTTTAGTTTTTGACACATTCAGTGAAAGGAAGGACTCATCACACCAAGCCACAAAGTCATCTCCAACCTGCCCATGGCCTGACTCGTCCCCCACAAAAAGACTGACGATTACTGTGTCATCAGAAAACTTGAGGATGTGTCTGTTCGTGAAAATACTGCGACACTCATTCGTGTACAGAATGAACAGAAGGGGTGAAAGACAGCAACCCGGGGGAGATCCAGTAGAAGAGGAGAGTACATCAGACAGTACACGGTTCACCTTCACGCATTGTGACCGATTAGTCAGAAAGTCTTCATCCTCCCCTGCTGGGATCTTTTAGAGAAAAATGTGTCACTTTAAATATGCAGTCATGAACACTCTGAAGTGTAGGTCCTTGACTTTAAGTCATCAATTTCCGACTACTTTATGCAAGTCCAGGTTTTTGTGAGCATATGTTCTGATTGCTCAGTTATTCTGAGGGATTCCCAGAACTGTCTGGGTGGAATGATGGCCAGTTTATACTGTTTATCCAGGAGCAGCAGTCATGTCTCTCCTATAGGTCTTTTGGCCTTTCCATTAGGAAACAGACAAGAGACATAGTCTCTTTGGCACATCTTGGTCTGCCCTGGGGTCTCCTCTTGTTTATACGTTTCTGAAACACTGGCTCCTCTCGATGTGGAGTTACCCTTGGACAGTCATTTGCAAGGCGTGTCACGGGGTGGAAAGGGACAAGTTACCTGGGGGTTTTTTATTGTGCATGTTTTGCTGTGTTTTACTTTTTGTAACATTTTAATATTGTAAAGTGTTTTACTTTTATGGGTTTTATTGCATGTTTTTATTGTATTCATTGGTGACTTGTCCTGGAAAGACTCCGCCCCTCCCTGATTATGAACCTGACACACCTGGGAGGTCCCAGAGGCCAATAAGAGAGCCTGGCAGACCACGGAGAGAGAGGCTTGTGAGACAGAGGCATGGGAGACAAGGTGGCAAAAATGGTGGAGTGAACTGTGTCAGGTGGTGGCGGCCGCAAGCCCGGACGGGGGCCGGTGAAGGTTGCCATGCAGGACTTGGGAGGAGACGACGTCAGCGAGCAGAGAAGCGGAGGGAGCTGTTCAGCTGCTGGATAACTGGAGGCCAGATCACGGTGGGAATCAGTGGCCAGAGGGACAGCGCCCTACCTGCCACAGCAAGATGGGCTGGTGCCGATTGGCGTACTACAAGAAAGCGGCGGGCAGAGTTAAGAGCTCTGCCTATCCGGGGTAAGTCTCGCGACTTATCCCACTATAATCAACCGTAGCCACTATAAAGAACAGTGACTGTCGCTGCCCCTCTCTTCCAGCACTCTGAAGCGGAAACGCTGACAGGACTGCGCCGCCACCGCCGCCGTTTTTCCTTGCCCACTCTGATTGGCTGGATCTTAACTTGTAGTGACTTTTATACCGTGGCAGACAACACTGGACTTTTAATGTTTATGTTTTATTGATTTTTATTGTGAGTTTTCCCTGGCCAGGGTTGTTTTAATTGCTTTTGCATTTTTAACTGTTTTGTATAATAAATTATATTTTATGATTTTTAATTCAGTGCATTCCCTTGGCTGCTCCACTGCTCCGTCCGTTTTAGAGGAGGGTTTCCCTTCTAGAATAACACCTGTGTTAAATCACAATTCCACCTTTACAAGGCGCATGGTGTAACTCCCGTTCTACCTCCAAGAAAGCTAATTTCCACTGCTTGTATTTGTTATGTCATTTTTTCAGTCAGTAGTCATATCATATGGCCATTGGTGAGAGACTAGGAACTTAGCTAAACCAGTAATTCCAGAAAACAGCTCTCTGTTGACCAGTAAGACAGCTATCATCTTGATTATTTCCCCCTTAAATACAAAAATGATACACTGAAATGTGACGTATCTAAATTACTGGTGAAGACTGGTTTGGACATTTGAAGTGTGGTTCACACAACAGACAGCAAATGAATGGACTGGTTCTTATATAGCACTTTTCTACCTGAGCACTCAAACTCACCTAATTCACCCGTTTTCTATGGTTTTTCTAGGTAAGTGCTTTCTATCTAACAGTCACACACATTCATACTCCAGTGGATGCATTGGAGAGCAACTTGCACCCATGATATTTGGCATACAGACGGGAGCAGCCAGAAAATACATATATACACACCCTATTTTTGATTGAACAAAATAAATAAATAAAATAAATAATAAATAATAATAAAATAATAATAATAAATAAAATAAAATAATAAAAATAAATCTTTCAACACCTCGCCAATAACAATGTGACAAAGCCAGGCAGCTTAATCACCTTCTTTTATCCATTAGAGCTGTGAAATAGCTTCACATCTTGGCCCTGTTGTGTGACTTTCCTTAGAAAAGACTATTTTAGCTGTGTTTCACTCAAGATGGTGCCAGCGTGGTTACTGCCGTGATCCTTATTTGCTCTGTGTGTGTTTGTGTGTGTACTTGATTGCGTGTCTCTCCCTTTACCAGTTTCCTGACGCTTGGCTCTTAATATATGCATTCATAACTCTAACAGGGAGTGGTTTTCCACCTACATGTTTCACTGACAGCCCCACATGTCTGCTGGCTGCCTTGCTGCTCCATGCGAAACAGATTTAGTTCAAAAGAAGAACACACTTTGTTCTCAGGTTGAGGATGAATTCTACAGTGAAACTAAGTGGCTGAACCCCCTCCAAGTCATTATTTGCCTTTCATTCCTACTTCCCTGCTATTTCCCCAAGGCCTCCCTGCTGTCTTTCACACTCATAACATATTGATCTTTAAATATTTATCCTGCAAACATACATGGGATCTGACCTGTATTCCCAGTCTATCTGAAATATTCACCTCTTGCTAAATAATTGATGGCACTATTCATGTATCAGCACCTTTGTCAACCTTTCTGTAGGGGCCTCAGCCAAGCTATTTGAAGATGTTTTATTAGAAGGATCATAGCCCAGACCTCTGGCAGTTTCTAGGTACTGACAACGAAGTGCACGTGTTTAATTGGGCCATTGGCAGAGAAACAGTTACAGGGGTTGAGTGTTTTTCAGAGTACGAAAGGGATGTAAAAAGGTTTACACAATGACCTCTAAGATGCTGATGGGTTTTTTCCCCCTGCAAGGTAAGACTATGTGACAATTGGAGGAGAAATCTCTAAATGGTGGTGTTGGTAGGTTTGCTGATTTGTGACTCCTCCCTTTCCACAGTCGAAGTCAGATCGATAAGACAATGTAATCCCCCTAGCCCCCATCCCTCTCTCTGCTCACCCCACCAGTTCCAGAGTCACAACCAAAACCACAGCAGCAAATCCCATTAAAGCAAGACTGTCTCTTCTGTTCCTCATGTTACAGAGGGGAATGACATTGTTTCATATGGATCATTGACATTTGTCTCAGTGGTTAAAAAGTGCTTTTAAATGGCAATCTAAGGAAGAAATGTCAATACAACTTATGAGACATTACTAGGATGCTGTAGAGGGTGTGGCTTGAATAGGACTGGTTGACAAGTGTGATAGCAGTACTGAAGTGTCATTGGGGGAGTATTGACATGAAAAGACATTAGGCTTGAGATTTTGTGACCGTGGGCGGTAAGTTATGGTGAAATTAAAACAGGCGACGAACAATACCCACCTGGTATTCAGACCATGAATAGTTGCCTCCATTCCTCCCGTGCCAGCTTCACTGTCAACAACTCATGATCAGCCACACTGTAATTTGGCTCTGTGTGTGAGAAACAATGGAAAAAGAAGGCACAGAGATGGTAAATGGACTGATTCTTATATAGCGCTTTTCTACTCTCCCGGAGCACTCAAAGTACTCTATACAACATGCCACATTCACCCAATCACACAAGCACTTATGCAGACACCAAACTGCGTAGTGTGTCTATTTACAAGAGTGTTTATTATGCAGCAGAAAATATTAGGGAATGTGATTCTGGTTAGAGCAGGTAACTGAGATGAATTTGTTTTCCTTACTTGCAGGTCTGTGCTTTGAAAGCTCTGAGGAGGGGAGGTCCACGGTATTTCGAGAGTGCAGAGGGTTTCACTGACAGCAGCACTACAGCCAGAGTGTGGGCAGGCAGGCAAGGAGGAGAGAGAAAACGCAGCTCCAGGTGAGTCCAAACCGTGGGAAGCAGCAACCTCTGAACACAGGGAAAACACGGTTACATGAGGAAAACGGGTACGAAAGGTTTTCTGAAGAGCTGCCTAGTTACTGCCATGGAAAGCATAATGAACTGGCAAGGAGTATCAGGCTGCACCGGTTTAAGAAGCCCTCCCGCTGATTGCTCGCAGATGGAGCCCGGGTGAGGTGCTAGAACAGAAGACAAACTACCACAGGTGGAAAAAACCTCAGACACTCCCACGGACCATGAATCATATCTATCTAAAAGACTCCAGTTTGTTCATGTAAATGGAGAGTCCTCTTCACACACTGAGGTTAATTATGGAGAAACCTTTTGAATACAAGCACGCTGATCCACCCAGGTGTGCACACGGGTGTTCACAGATACAAACTACATCTTTCTTGGCTGCTACCTCAAAGCACATTGTGCGCTGTCGGCCCTGCGTGCTGCAAAAAACATTCAATATTTAGTATTTACTGTTATTTACTGTTAGCTCGATTAATGCGATGGTGCGATGGTGATGTTACTGTCATAGTCTGGCTCTGTGGCAGGCAGGAAATAGGACCCAAACGCAAACTCACGGGAAAACAGGACTGAACTCAAAATACAGCTTTATTGCTGACAAACGATGACAAAAGATAACAGCGATACAAAATAACATGAAACTAAACTGGGAAGTACTAAGGAACGGCCTTATGAGGAAACACACGGCAGGGCACACAGTCATGAGGGAGAACGCGACACCGAACTGAGGGAGACGCAGACATAAATACACAGAGGGTTAACGAGGGAAGTGGGAACACACGGGGAACACAGCTGACACAGATAACCATAACGAGACAGGGCAGGAGTGAACACAACATGACGCATACTGACGAGAGACTGTCAAAGTAAAACAGGAAGTGCACGGAGGTTCAGACAGGAGGAGAGAGAGCACGGGGAGAACACAGACATAACGGGCTGGGGAAAACATGGAATAAAACACAAGGAGAGACGAGGGCTCACAGATACACAGGGGCACACAGGAGGTAACCAAATAAGGAACATCTTAACTAAACAACCTAGGAACCAAGGCATAAATAGGGAACAAAATACAAAACACACAAAAACTAAGAATACTGGGCCAACGTGGCCCAGGACCATGACAGTTACTCTATTTTTTCGCTTGTTTTCTCTTATTTTTCTCTCAACAGGTGATCCGGGAGACTTTTTTCTCCTTTTAAGTGCCCTTTCTCACTGTCCCTCTTCCTCTCTGTTTCTCTTTCTCTCCCTCTTTCTTTCTCCCTTTCCTATCCCCCAGTCATGTCTGTCCCATCTGTAATAACTGAAAATAAAAATAAATAAATAATAACAACAGAGGTCGATCAAATGGACCAAAACAGCAAGGCCGTATCATCCACTTGGCAAAGTAAATCCGTTGGGTATCTTTGTTGGCTTTCAGACATCAATTCTGATGGCTAAAAAAACAAATGGGACAGGCAAAAAAAAGAAGAAGAAAGAAAAAGATTAATTATGGAGTTCCACAGGGTTCAGTGCTAGGACCTGTTTACATTATACATGCTTCCCTTTGGCAGCATCATTAGAAACATAAAGTTGTGAGTCACTGCTATGCAGATGACAGCTCTGTCTATCCACGAAGCCAGATAACACACACCAATTAGTTAAACTGCAGTCTAAGGAGCTTGCAAAGAAAAGCGTCTGGACTTCTTTAAGTTGCTTGAAGACGTTTCACCTCTCATCCGAGAAGCTTCTTCAATTCTAGGGTCAAATGGTGGAGAGTCCCAGATTTAAACTCTGTGGGAGTAACCCACCAAGAGGGACAATGGACCCATAATGATACTCTACCTAATCATATGAGCCAATGTGTGAAAATGGGTGTAGGTCACAATCAGCCAAGGTTTCGGGTGAGCTCATTGTCAAACCTAGCCCCGCCTCACAATGAGCTAGAACTTTCTCTAACTTTAAACATCACTTTCTCCATGTGTGGAGCTAACCGTGAGCTACAGCATGCAGACACTTTGTGCACTAACAAAAAGAGTGACTGGGTGGAGACCCAAACTGCAAACAACTAAACCCTCTATACTTTACCACCAGAGGGTGTAAAAGAGCAAAATCTGGACATACAGCTCAACAAAACATAAAATGCAAAAGACTGTTTATCAATGGTATATCCTAAGGTAAAAACAAGGCCCAGTGTGTCCTTTGGTGTGTGTGGGACAAGACACATGCTGTGTAAAATGAAAAGAATACATGACGCTAAGGAAAACTCCGGCAAAAAGGTCAGAGTCATCGTCAGTCTGCATATTAAAATCCCTGACTATTACCAGTCTGGTCAGCTTCAAGGTGGAGGATAAAAAGTCACCGAACTCCTTTGAAAACATGCTGTTTAGGCCAGGTGGACGATACACTACAGTACAGCAAAACGGATCTTTATTTCCAATTTTAACCAGCTGTAATTCAAATCGTTAAAAATTTCTGACCATTACTGAGCGACAGTGAAACCAGCTTACAAACAACGCAGCGAGACCTCCTCCTCGACCAGACGTCCAAGGCTGACTGATGAAGGAGTACCCGCCCGGGCAAAGTTCGATGAGGGATGAATAGTCACCACCACGCTGCCAGGTTTCAGTTAGAAATAAGAAATCAAATTTTTTGGAAAAAATAAAATCGTTCACCAAGAACGTTTTTATTTGTCATTGATCGGGCATTAATGAGCGCCATGCTCAGCGAGCTAGAAGTTGAATAATTAACAGAAATGGCCCGATTTAGGGGACATAAAAACTGAGGGTTTGATCCGTGACGCTTGTAAATTCCACTCACTGTGAGGACAGAAGGCCAGTCTGGATGAACACTCCTGAGCAAGCACAGTCTCATAGGTCCAGGCCCGACATAATCAAGCAGGGACAAGGAAGAAAAGTAACCCTCCGTACAAACTGTCTGAGCACAGGTGACCAGAAATGCTCAGCGTCGCTTCCCAGCTTATTCTCGCTTCCAGAAAAGTCTAAGTTTCACCTGGATGCCTGCTTTTTTTCCTCTCCTCCTCCACGATTTGTGTGGGCCCAAAAAGGTAGCATTGGCGACATCTGACGAAGATCCAGACACCAGCAGCAGAGGATGGAATATCCCATCGCAGGAGGATGAGGTATCCAGACCCACCATCGAGGATCGAATAGATAGCAGCGTCAGGTGATCATAGACTAAGGCAGCCAACACATCAGTGACAAAAAGGGAGAACAGGAAGGCTGAAAAGAACAGCACTAGAGCAGTGCGAGACAAACTGCAGCGGCAAAGTCAAACACAGGCGCCATCATACCGGAAGCACAAAAGTGGTCATAGTTGCTCCAAGACAGTAATTGAATTGAATTGAATTGAATGAGTGCTTTATTGGCCATGTGCAGGTTGCCCCACAGAGGAATAGGACCCCCCCCCCCCCCCCCCCGACTTACACACACAACAAAGACATCACATGGGAATACAGTCGGAGATCGGCAGTGTTGCAGAGAATAACACTGAAAAAATTACACAACAATGGGAAAAGTACAAGAGGAAAAAAAGAGACCTCTTCACACGCTGGGCAACCTATGGGAGGACAGCATGAGAACAGGAAACAAAAAAACTCCTCTGCACAGAGAGCACATTAATGTCCACATCACAACATTAGAGCACATGACAAGCCACAGGGGATGGATAGGGGGGTGGGGGGTGATTCGAAGGAACACAGCAGTCGTCCTGCACCATGCTACCATTTCAGCGCGGCACGCAGACCCGCTGCCTTCCCCCGCAGGAAACAAGCATCAAAGGCGTTTGGAAGGGAGGGGGATGAGTGCGTGCTTATCAGTGTAAGTGTATGTGTGTGTGCGTGTCCATAGTTCAGCTGAGACAGTGTCCTTCGCTCTATCAGGCTAAGTAAACAGTCCTCCAGCCAATCCAGGTGTCCTTCATGGGACGGGAAGAATAGTCATCACACAGTCGTTATCAGGGAGTTGTTTTGGTGGGCTCCAGCCTTGGGCCTAGCAGCTGGCGCCGTGGTGTCCAAATGTAGAATATTGTTGATTTCTCCTTTGTGAGCAGCTCGAATTTAGCACTCTGACACTGGTCTCTCGATCTCCCGTTGAAGAGCCGCGAGCCTCCCCATGATGGTATCAAGCTTCTGTTCCATGGTGTTGTCAGTCTTTTGATTCTGAGACCTCACAGCTGCAGTGAGCCGTTCCGCGATGTTTTCCAACTGTCGCTCAAGGGTCTCATTTTGAGCAGGCCTTTCTCTGATGTTTCCCCTCATACGCTCAATGGTGTTGTTTTGAGCCTTCACAGCAGCTGTAAGCGTCTCCAAGGTGTTGACCATATTACGTTCGTTGTGAGAGGTCGCGCCTCGTCCCGTCGCTTCGAATCCAGCGGGCAGCCTTGTGGGGGTTTGAACAGCCGGTTCCGCTCTCTTATTTCTCTGATAAACCAGGGCTAAGCCAACGCCGATCAGCATGAACCCTGTTATCATGGTTCCGAATAGGTAGATATCTTCAGCGTCCTCGATCGACAGTCCCGCCAGGCACACGGTCCTCCAGTTCTGCCACCCGTCCATCGTGTAACCGGCAGGGAAAGTCCCTCCAGGGCACTCGGGCTCTCCCGAGCCCAGACTTCTCGTTAAAGGGTGTCAATAGCATTCAGAGACCAGTTGATCAAATCCATAATTCTCTTTTAGGTTTTAGAGAACGACAGTGAGAGACTGTTCCAGGGAAAGTAAATGCACACAAGACAAGACAAGGACATAGAGGCTAAGCAGGGAAGATAAGGGTGAGGAGGAGAGGAGAAAGTGCGACCGCCTTCGCTGAGAGCTCAAGAAAGAATGAAATTAAGAGAATTAAGAACAGTAACTTAAATTAAATAAGGAGGTATTATTCAGCACGGCCTTATCTTGGACAACATCTGCCCCTCTGACACCACCTTAAGAGATTCCAGCTGCATCCCCACAACATTATTGGCTTTGTGGATCAGTTTATTGAGTCTGTTGGCATCTGTGACCCTCAAACTGCTGCCCCAGCATACAGCAGCATAGAGGATGTCACTGGCCACAAACGACTCATAGAAAATCCTGAGCATTGTCTGACAGATGTTAAAGGACCTCACCCGCCTCAGAAAACAGAGACGATTCTGGCACTTCCAGAACGCAGTGGTGTTATTATCCCAGTCCAGTTTACCGTCAGTGTGTACTCTGAGGTATTTTGTGACGGAGGTTTGGTCACCCCTCCTCCGCTGCAGAGGAGGGGTGGTGCAGTGGGTTCTGAGGACAGTTCCAGGGAGCCTGATGGGGCAGCTGGGCCTAATCTCCTGATGAGGCCCTGTATGTTTAGAAGACTGCTGGGAACAGAGGAAGCAGGACTGAGCTGGAGTTGTCTCCACTGTAAGGTCGTCATTATTATTGTTGTTTCCATGAGGCCAAATAAAAAGACTGTGGTCCAAAAATGCTACCTGTGTGTGTGATGGGTCCTTGTCATATATTTACACCCAGGATGAGTCCCACCCACTGGCACAAATAACAAAAGCAACAGTCAAAAGAGAGGAGCGTAAGAAAATCAAACCAGAGAGACAGAAGCCAACCCTGCCAGCCAGGGAGGACTCTTAAAAATAAACTGTCCATAGTGAAGCAGAATTAGCAGCCCTACAGTACACGCAGCTCCTTTCGCAGTACACGCAGCTCCTTTCGATGTGGAGCAGCAGATGCTGCTCCACATCGAAAGGAGCCAGCTGAGGTGGTTCGGGCATCTGACAAGGATGCCCCCTGGGCGCCTCCTGGGTGAGGTGTTCCAGGCATGTCCCACCGGGAGGAGGCCCCGGGGCAGACCCAGGACACGCTGGAGAGATTATATCTCTCGGCTGGCCTGGGAACGCCTTGGTATTCCCCCGGATAAGCTGGAGGAGGTGGCTGGGGAGAGGGAGGTCTGGGCCTCTTTGCTTAGGCTGCTGCCCCCACGACCCGGCCCCGGACAAAGCGGATGAAGATGGATGGATGGATGGATAGTACACGCAGACCTATGTAAAAATGTAATGCACAAAATAGGTCTGCATATTTCAAAACCATTTTGAGGGAAGTCATTTAGTTGAATATTCAAATGAAATGTCTTATCAAATCACTAGCTATGGTGACTAGATTCAGTTACTAGCTGCTCAACTTTTAGTCTGTTTTCATTTTATTTATAATTTATTTGATGCACATGGATCACTTAATCAAGTTTAAAATATAGCCTATATACAGTGCATATATTTCGTTGTAAAACATTAACCTACATGACAATTTTTCTTGCCGTGCTCTGTGTGTCGAGGACTGCTTGTCGTTCATAATGTAGCGTGTAATATCATTGATTTATAAACATCAAGAAAAGCTTCTTTTGCTGGAGGGTCATTGCAAAGTGTCAAGCAAATCCTCGATGGCAAACATGGTGAAGACTTATGTACACACCCGGATACTTTTATGGTGTGACAAGAAGAAGGATGACCCAGTGCATATCTGCTTCACTTTTAGTGGTTGATAGATGGAGCCATCCAAACGTGACTGTACCCTGCTTAATCGTCAGCAAAGACAGCCTGAACTTTATAAATCTTCTTGATTGACAGTGTTAACTTAGTGGAAGTGTTGAAAATGTCTGTCCCCTCCTACAGCTTGTGCTGCACAGCAGATGCTCATAGTGACCTTTCACTGGTGCTCAGCTGGGTGCAGAGGATTTAGGAGATTGGAATCTTCTTAACATTGTTAAGTTTATGCATCTCACTTATTAGGTCTCATGTCTTTTTGTTTCTGCATTTGAAATTAAAAATTTAGATGTTTAAAAATAAGCCAAACTATTTCTTTGATGTCTGCTGGGCCTTCGAAGTGAATTTTAGACTCATTGTTCAAAAGAAAATAAACCCTCAAACTCCAAAACATAGAATCAAACTTAATCCGGAAGCTCCTGGTAGTAATCTGGGACTGTAGATGTCAATACTGTTTTTGTGGAGTAACATTTTGGTTTTATTTATTTATTTGTAAATACATTTAATCAGTATCTACAGCTTATTTGCTAAAGGTCAAAAGTTTAACCAGGTCAAATGATGGTCAGCCCATATCCCATGGTTTAGAGGGCAAATGTCTATGATCTAAATCCACTTAAAGATGGGAACTACAACAAATGTAACACTTCCATAAATCTATTTGCATATCTACCTCTGTCTAAAGTGATAGCAAAACATATAATTACTGTGGATGCTAAAGATATCCATACTGACGTTCAATATTCTACAATAGACACGGAAAACGTTTGAGAATATTATGCCTGTGACCAATAAATTGTGATGCACATGTACAGTAATGTGCAAGTTTTAGGCAGGTGTGAAAAAATGCTGTAACTATGTATTAACAGACCTCTCTGCATTGAATCATATCTGTTATTAACCTCTGTCTCTCTTCCACAGCATGTCTTTATCCTGTCTTCCTTCTCTCACCCCAACCAATCACAGCAGATGGCCCCGCCCCTCCCTGACCCTGGTTCTGCCGGAGGTTTCTTCCTGTTAAAAGGGAGTTTTTCCTTCCCACTGTCGCCAAAGTGCTGCTCATAGGGGGTCATATGATTGTTGGGTTTTTCTCTGTATGTATTAATGTAGGATCTACTGTGCAATATAAAGCACCTTAACTGTTGTTGTGATTTGGCGCTGTATCAATTGAATTTCTTCAAAAACTGTGTGCAAGTGTACCTCAAAGAAGGCAAAGGGTGGTCACACCAAATATTGATGTGATTTAGATTTCTCTTTTGTTCATTCACTGCATTTTGTTGATTGATGAAAATAAATGATTAACATTTCCATTTTTCAAAGTTTACAACACTTTTTGTCACCTGCCTAAAACTTTTGCACAGTACTGTATGTCCATAAAGAGATCAGATGATGCCTTGAGACAGATATGAGCTCTGTGTCAAGGCACTCACTTCCACTGTGGGGCATCAGTGGGCTTCAGGTACTGAATTAAACATGCAAAGCAATGTCTCAGCTGGGATTTGAACCCAGAACTTTCTGGCTGTGAAGCATAAGTTCTAACTGCTTCATCACCATGTCGACCTCCTTCAGAGCTCATGTCTTTTTCATTATTTTTCTGTCTCTCTGTTCTCTGTCCCTTTTTGTGAATCTGCCACTTCCCTGGCCTACCATAATAGCAGTCTCTCATTTGCTGTTTTGCTTGCATTTGTTCTGCTAGTAATGTCAGATAAAGCTTTCTGAAGCATGGAAGCTTGTAATGAAAAACGGTTCAACACTAGAAGCAACAGAGTCCTCTTCAGTGACATCTGGTGGCCAAAATATGTAAAGCATCTTGAATCTACAAATTAAATGAACTGCTTCATTATGTTTGCCCACTCGAGAGAGCTAAGTTTCCAGCTTATGCTTAATATCCTGTGACAGTTCTGCAGGATATCAGGCTACCATTGTGGTGCTTTGAATATGTGAAAAAAACGTTGTTACGTCTATTTAATTAATACATTATTTTGATTAATAAACCTTCCTTATTTAAACATGCACCATGCAGATCTGGAAACAGAGAGGAAATGAGGAGAGTCCAGAAGGAGCTAAGGAGAGAGATAAGGAGGGCAAAGGACAGCTACAGGAGGAAGCTGGGAGTTCACCTCAGTAACAAACTGGACTGGTCCACAAACACAAATGCACTTTACAAAAAGGGACAAAAAGTCGTCTCCACCTGCTACAGCGGCTGAGATCCTTTGAGGTGAAGAGGACACTCCTGAGGATGTTTTTTGACACTGTGGTGGCGTCTGCTATTTTCTATGCTGTGGTCTGCTGGAGTGGTGGAATGGCAGAGAGGGACAGAGGGAAACTCAACAAACTGGTCAGGAGGGCCAGCTGTGTCCTGGACTGTCCTCTGAAGTCCATCGAGCAGGTTGGGGAGGAGAGGATGTTGTCTAAGCTAACATCCCTCATGGACAACACCTCCCACCCCCTGCATGAGACTGTCTGAGCACTGAGCAGCTCGTTCAGCAGTAGACTTTTACACCCAAAGTGTAGGAAGGAGCGCTACTGCAGGTCATTATTACCAGCAGCTGTTGGACTCTATAACACAGTTTAACATAGTTATCTTACTCATCAGCTCGTTTGGTCACTGTACATTTCATACATATTTCTGTACATTGTTACCTGTATATACGAACTTCAGTTGCTTGTATAAAGGACCACTTGTGTCTTCCTTTTATGTTTTATATTCCCCTTGCTATAAGAGCCGTGTAGCACCCAATTTCTCATCCTTGGGATAATAAAGGTTTATTCTATTCTATTCTATTCTATTCTATTCTATTCTATTCTATTCTATCACTGTGTCCTGGTTTGTTGTTTACCCTTTGTTCCTCTGTGGAGAAAGCACTGGTAGTCAGCAGAGATGGTAAGTAAAGTGAGTACAAATACTTTGTTACTGTATGTGGCAAGATGAATATTAAATGTTCTGGCTGATCCTACTTTTAGTCAGGCGCATTAGGAGGCGCTAGTATAAATAGTGGCCGTCTGAGCATCCCCGAATCATGTACCTGTTGTCTCCTTTCGGTCACCTGACTTCCCCCGGTGTTGCAGGTAGGAGCTGCGTACATATCGTTGTTGCCTAAGCCTGAATTGGCAGTACTTGTGTTGATTGTGGTGTTTGTGTTACAGAGATCACCCGTGGATTACCTTCCTGAAGCCTCCATCGTGGCTGGTATGTGTTTATTCGGTGCAGTGCGTACATTGTTTCACTCGGTAGTGAACCAATGTTGTTTATATGTCATAGCTGCAGAAGCCTCCTATGAGCCACTCTGTTCATAAATCGAGTGACGCCGTTTAATTGGTACGTAACTCCGATTTGTCACAATCTGTCTTTTATGGTTTGGTTTTCTTATAGTAAAACACTCATTTTGCATTGCAGGAAGTGTGGGCCTTAGTGGGCAGCCAGTAGCTTTACAGCAGGGTTGCTATGGCTTTTCTATGCTCTGCTAACAGAAGTGCTGCTGCTTTGCCTTTCCCCATCTGCTTCCGTTTGCAAGGGGTCTTTTTCTCTGCTGTTACCAGCCTCTTAGCAATGGACGTCGGCATGGACTAGTGATGGGATTTCCGGCTCGTTTTAGAGAACCGGCTCTTCAGGTTGTTTTGTTGCTTTAATTAATTTATTATTAACAACAATATAAAATTATGCACAAAAGGAATTACTAATGTAAAAAACCCCAGCAATACACACAAATATAAACAGTACTTGGTGACAACTTTGCTTTTAGCCTTTAACCCTTCTTGACTACTTTTGATGTGGCCTCTATATTTTACCTTTAAAAACAGTTTATCTGTTATTTTCTCATTTTGACCAACTGTATCAGCACAATTTATCTAAATTCAGACAAAATTTAAAATACAAGTAGAAAGTGATATTTTGACTGTAAAAACCACACACATGTTTAACGAATCATCTTCATAACTTGAAATGCAAATAGAGATTGTACACTTTTAAAAATACGCACACGTTTTGCAAACAACAAAGTTATATGGTACTATTTACCAAAAAATGCAGCCAAGGCTCAGACGTTTTTCATATAATCATTTCAAACTATTTACAGAACAATCAGGTGTCAAACAATAGTTTGTGTCACTCTAACACATATGAGAACAGCACAGGGATAAACCTGCAGGTCTGACAGCAGGTGTGTCACTCAGCGTTTACACTGCAATCTGCCTTTGTTGGCTTTAAGGCAGCAACTGTGACGATCACTAGTAGAACTGACACACAAAACAAAACAACAGCTACACACTAAATACACAAGACAACAAACTAACTTGAGACCAAACACGGTAAACGTCACAAATCTCTCACGTATCAAAACTCTCTCTCTCTTTCGCTCACTCGCTCTCTCTTGCCGGTCACTCCTAAAACTTCCCCCTTTTGCTAAACAACCAAATGTCATGTTTCCATATCATTTTTGATTGGTCGACATGGTACATTTTCCCACCTATAGGGCTTTGGAGCGTGATGTCACGGGAGATGGGTCATGCCCCCTTCCGCCATGACAGTAGGCCAGCCAAAGGATACCATTTCAGCTATGGATCGTACGTGTTGTGTTGTCGGTTGCAACGTTAGATCACACGATCGTGAAGGCAAGAAGCTGGATAACGGGCTCTCTTTTCATCGTTTTCCATCCTGGAGGCAACGTGAGGGATCCCATGTATCCGATATTACTAAACAAAGACGTCAGGCTTGGATTGCAGCGGTGAGACGAGGGGATATCGAGTTCTCTGCAATCCCCAGCTTTTTGTTGGTTTGCTCACGGCATTTTCTTTCCGGTGAGTTCTAAATTAATTCATATCACTCTTGAAAGGCTTTTAGTGTGATTTTCAACGTGCTGAGGTCATAGATAATGAGATAAAACATGCTAATGTGTGATGCTGCAGAACCACATCATGTCGACTGAGTAGCTTATGATTTGGCATTATTGCAGGCAAACCAGCATATGAAATGGATGTAACAAATCCAGACTGGGCACCAACACTGCACATGGGGCATGACGACATACCTGTATCAGACTCGGACCGGCACTCAAGGCGTACGCAACGGAAGTGAAAAAGAGCACCCATCGGAGGTAAACAACCCCCCCCCCCCCCCCCCCCCTCTAAAAACATACTAAATTGCTATCACTGTACACTAATCCGCACATAACTTCCAGATGAATCACACACCTGTCATTGGAATATTGGTGTACATTTACCTTATGTCTAATTTTATCTTACAGGCTTTCGTTATGCAGCTGCAGAGTCTGAAGGTGTGCCCCGTGCAGAAGTGATTGATGAAGATCTGACAGAAGACCAACAGCAAAATCACAATGTCATGGAGGCAGTGGACAGCAGTTGTGTTGGACAAGTGGAGGTTGAGGTAGCAGCTGCAAATGTGGATATACTGAAGAAATGTAAACCTTTTAAAATGATGACAGATTACAAACTCTCAGCTGTGTCTGTAATCAAACCTCTGTAACTTTGCTTCACTTCAGCAGCATCAGCTCATGTTCACATGTTGATTCATGGTTTGCTTCAGTTTTTGATGGACTGCAGAATATTTTGAAGGTTATCTGCTATAAAAAGCCAGAACAGGAAAATCTGCTTCATGTGTTTCTGTTTGATCCTCAGTGACTTTGACACAAAGGCCTCTGCTGTGATGATCACACCTCTGATCAAGTCTCACAGTGTCAGCTTTGTTTTTATACATATGGATATGTGCTGATAAATGATCAGAATTATAATTGGGTTGGGGAGGAGAGGATGTTGTCTAAGCTAACATCCCTCATGGACAACACCTCCCACCCCCTGCATGAGACACTGAGCAGCTCGTTCAGCAGTAGACTTTTACACCCAAAGTGTAGGAAGGAGCGCTACTGCAGGTCATTATTACCAGCAGCTGTTGGACTCTATAACACAGTTTAACATAGTTATCTTACTCATCAGCTCGTTTGGTCACTGTACATTTCATACATATTTCTGTACATTGTTACCTGTATATACGAACTTCAGTTGCTTGTATAAAGGACCACTTGTGTCTTCCTTTTATGTTTTATATTCCCCTTGCTATAAGAGCCGTGTAGCACCCAATTTCTCATCCTTGGGATAATAAAGGTTTATTCTATTCTATTCTATTCTATCACTGTGTCCTGGTTTGTTGTTTACCCTTTGTTCCTCTGTGGAGAAAGCACTGGTAGTCAGCAGAGATGGTAAGTAAAGTGAGTACAAATACTTTGTTACTGTATGTGGCAAGATGAATATTAAATGTTCTGGCTGATCCTACTTTTAGTCAGGCGCATTAGGAGGCGCTAGTATAAATAGTGGCCGTCTGAGCATCCCCGAATCATGTACCTGTTGTCTCCTTTCGGTCACCTGACTTCCCCCGGTGTTGCAGGTAGGAGCTGCGTACATATCGTTGTTGCCTAAGCCTGAATTGGCAGTACTTGTGTTGATTGTGGTGTTTGTGTTACAGAGATCACCCGTGGATTACCTTCCTGAAGCCTCCATCGTGGCTGGTATGTGTTTATTCGGTGCAGTGCGTACATTGTTTCACTCGGTAGTGAACCAATGTTGTTTATATGTCATAGCTGCAGAAGCCTCCTATGAGCCACTCTGTTCATAAATCGAGTGACGCCGTTTAATTGGTACGTAACTCCGATTTGTCACAATCTGTCTTTTATGGTTTGGTTTTCTTATAGTAAAACACTCATTTTGCATTGCAGGAAGTGTGGGCCTTAGTGGGCAGCCAGTAGCTTTACAGCAGGGTTGCTATGGCTTTTCTATGCTCTGCTAACAGAAGTGCTGCTGCTTTGCCTTTCCCCATCTGCTTCCGTTTGCAAGGGGTCTTTTTCTCTGCTGTTACCAGCCTCTTAGCAATGGACGTCGGCATGGACTAGTGATGGGATTTCCGGCTCGTTTTAGAGAACCGGCTCTTCAGGTTGTTTTGTTGCTTTAATTAATTTATTATTAACAACAATATAAAATTATGCACAAAAGGAATTACTAATGTAAAAAACCCTGTGGTTTTATTTATATATGTTTATATATAAATATATATGGTGGCCCCTAGAGACAATGCACGTACAAACTCCAAAACACATTTCTAGCATTAACTGAACTTCCAAACAGAGCTACTAGATCACTTAAATTAAACAATTGAAAGCATGTGTGTATTGTTTGTGTATTTATACACAAGCACTCATATATATTCAGATAATTAAAAAAAATGTTCATTTACATGTTACTACCACACACCAAATCTACTACCACAAACCACAGCTAATCCAAAATGCTGCAGCAAGAGTCCTGACAGGGACTAGAAAGAGAGAGCAGATTTCTCCTGTTTTGGCTTCCCTTCATTGGCTTCCTGTTAAATCCAGAATTGAATTCAAAATCCTGCTCCTCACATACAAGGTCTTAAATAATCAGGCCCCATCTTATCTTAATGACCTTGTAGTACCATATCACCCTATTAGAGCGCTCCGCTCTCGCTCTGCAGGCCTACTTGTTGTTCCTAGAGTATTTAAAAGTAGAATGGGAGGGAGAGCCTTCAGTTTTCAGGCCCCTCTTCTGTGGAACCAGCTTCCAGTTTGGATTCGGGAGACAGACACTATCTCTACTTTTAAGATTAGGCTTAAAACTTTCCTTTTTTCTAAAGCATATAGTTAGGGCTGGACCAGGTGACCCTGAATCCTCCCTTTGTTATGCTGCAATAGATGTAGGCTGCCGGGGGATTCCCATGATGCATTGAGTTTTTCCTTTCCAGTCACCTTTCTCACTCACTATGTATTAATAGACCTCTCTGCATTGAATCATATCTGTTATTAACCTCTGTCTCTCTTCCACAGCATGTCTTTATCCTGTCTTCCTTCTCTCACCCCAACCGGTCGCAGCAGATGGCCGCCCCTCCCTGAGCCTGGTTCTGCCGGAGGTTTCTTCCTGTTAAAAGGGAGTTTTTCCTTCCCACTGTCGCCAAAGTGCTTGCTCATAGGGGGTCATATGATTGTTGGGTTTTTCTCTGTATCTATGAAGCGCCTTGAGGCGACTTTTGTTGTGATTTGGCGCTATATAAATAAAATTGAATTGAATTGAATTGAAATCCAGTCATTGGAAGCATGAAGGAAAGTATACTCATATGTGGCTGAATATTCATATGCGATAGTTGTTGATAAATCATGTTGAAGTACAACTTACAAAATGTAATTAAGTGATTTTTTTAAAGCTTGAATATTGATTCAAATCATAGAAATAAGGTCACAGAGAGAGAGGGTCATGTGGTGTGGCTGGACATCAGGTGATTAGATGTCATCTGTCAAATATCATTGGGTAAGATCTTAACCCCAAGTTGCTCTCCAATGTACCCATCAGAGTAAGAATGTGTAAAAAAGTACCTAAGAAGAAGGTAGTAGAAAGTACTTGTGTGAATGGGTAAATGGGGAATGATGTATAAAGCACTGAGTGCTCAGGGAGAGTAGATAAGTGCTATTTAAAATCATTCAGTTTACCATTTACTGCTGTATTCCTGGGGCATTAAATTTCCAGGGGATGCTGCTTTCCTGTTGGACAACATCTACATGGAACAGATAAGTATGTCATGGTCAAGCCGCCACTATTCTCTCAACCTCTCCTCTCAAAACAACCTATAGCTTAGAGTTTAATTCTTAATTTCATTCTGTGATTATTTATTAGCGGCTTTTTCTTTCCTTCTACTAAACTGCTTTAATAAAATATTCTGCATTCAAAAAGTCTAAATTGTGGATATTCTTGACTTGACTGGAGGGCTACCCTAGCAAGCACACCTTCAGAGGGAGCAGGACCAACATCCGGAGGACTGAGCAGCAGTTAGAGCTGGGTGAGTCCCCTCCACTGCTCCATCTCAGCTCTGTTTGCCTGAAGGGTAATACTCACAGGATCAGGGATTAGGAGAAACAGAGTTTCCAGTGTTTCAGGCCTGTATTGTACATTCTTTGAATTGTTCTTAAAGGAGCTATTTTCTACTTTATTTGAGTACATTTCAGAATCTGTACTTTTCACTTTTAATGAACTAAAAGTGTTGCTTCAGTACTTGAATTTTTACTGGGAAAAAAAAAAATATATATACACTGACTTGACTCCCTGCATTCGCCTCGTAAAGTGTATTTGGGTACATAAAGTTTTTGCCACTCATTATTGTTTGAGTCCTACCTGCTTTGGTAGTCTTGACAGTTTGTTGCCCTTTTGGAGGAGATGAGAGACTAAATGAGACTGAACACAGATTTCAGGTGTCACAGCCTGAGAAAGTGCTAAAGAGTGTGAGACCTGAGGGCAGAAACTTGCAGGTTTTGTGAGAAGAGAGGCAGAATAGAGGGCAGATCGTGCATTTGCTGTTGTGCCTTAGATAATGAACCTAGTTTAAATGAGCAGACTAGAGTTCTTTCACCGAAAGGTGGGGGGGGGGGGGGGGGGGGGGAATTTTGATAAAATATTCGTGTTTTTACGATGTCTACTTCACATTTTCATTGCCCAGTTGTAACATGTACTCACGGAGCGTAAGTTTGATAACATCATGGAGAAGCTCGCGGCTCTCCAACAGGAGATTCAGAGACCAGTGTCGGACTGTTAGAACAGCTTTGAAATTCATATGAGTTGTTCGCACTAAAGTAAAAACCACCATCACTTCATGCGGATACCCCTTCGGCGCCAGCTGTACTCTCATCCCTCCTCCCCCTCCAAACGCCTTCGACGCTTATTCCCTTCCGATGCTGACGGTGGATCAAGGAGACCAGCGCACAGGCTGCAGGCCCGGATGTGCTGTCTACACTGGCTGTCTCTCACCCTTTACCCACCCCTGCTGCTTGTCATGTGTTTCTTTGGTGTATTAAGAGTTTTTTTCATGTGCTATGTGCAGAGGTGTTTTTTCTGTTCTCAGACTGATCTCCCTGTTGGAGCTCAGTCTGGGGGGAGTTATTTTTTTTCTCCTTATCTTTCCTCATGTGGTACATTTTCCATTGTTATACCTCTCTGACCTGTCTTCCCCATGTGATGTTTGTGTAATGTATGTATGATCAGAGGGTAAGATGGGACCGCCATTGCGTGCAATAGGTCGGCAGCCTTAGCATGAAATTTCCCACTCGTGGGACTAATAAAGGTATCTTGTCTTATCTTACTCTTATCAGCTAGCTTAACCCTCTTTAATCAGTGTTGGGCTTTAACAGTCTCTGGTTGTTGTTTTTGGCTGTCTCCAAAGTTTGGCTCGCAGCTTTTAAAGTATCGATGAGAGTCACCTCCATCTCTGCTTGGGGCATCCTCATCTTTACTTTTCTCATGTGTTTCCCCATATGGAAAAGATATATATAAATCTTATAAAGTTTGTATCTGTCTTGTGTGAAACTTGTATGAAAAGCATACAAGAGTGAAAACAGATATAAGATCCCTTGAAAAATTATATAATGAAACTTGTATGTTTTGGATACTTACTAAAACAATATATGAAAGCAATGAGAAAGTGGCCACTTTCATGAGTAAATCATGTAAGCCTGATATGACTTTGATTTCTCCAGTGCCTTCAACACCATTCTTCCCTCGGTTCTAAAGGACAAGCTGGTGAACTCTGGAGTGGACCATCACCTCACTACCTGGATCCTGGACTACCTCACCGACCGACCACAGTATGTGAGGACTCAGGGCTGTGTGTCGGACAGGGTCGTCTGCAGTACGGGGGCCCCACAGGGAACGGTTCTGGCTCCGTTCCTCTTCACCATCTACACTGCAGACTTCTCCCACAATTCCACCCAGTGCTTCCTGCAGAAGTTCTCTGATGACTCTGCAATAGTCGGCCTCATCACTGATGGGGACGACAAGGAGTACAGAGGTCTGACCCAAGACTTTGTGGACTGGTGCCAGCTGAACTACCTCCAGATCAACGCCAGTAAAACCAAGGAACTGGTGGTAGACTTCCGCAGGCACAAGCATTCTCCACTGCAACCACTGAACATCCAAGGTATGGACATTGAGGCTGTGGACAGCTACAGGTACCTTGGTGTTCATCTGAACAATAGACTGGACTGGACTCATAACTCAGACGCCCTCTACAGGAAAGGGCAGAGCAGGCTGTACCTGCTGCGGAGACTCAGGTCGTTTGGAGTGGAGGGCCCACTCCTGAAGACCTTCTATGACTCTGTTGTGGCTTCTGCTATCTTTTATGGCGTGGTCTGCTGGGGCGGCAGCATCTCTGCTGGGGACAGGAAGAGACTGAACAGGGTGATCCGAAGGGCCAGCTCTGTTCTAGGATGCCCTCTGGACCCAGTGGAGGTGGTGAGTGACAGGAGAATGGTGGCTAAGCTGTCATCTCTGTTGGACAACGTCTCCCACCCCATGCAGCAGACTGTGACAGCACTGAGCAGCTCCTTCAGTGGCTGCAGCACCCACGGTGTGGGACGGAGAGATTTCGCAGGTCTTTCCTCCCCACTGCTGTCAGACTCCATAATAAAGACTTTAACTGATCAAGCACACACATCCATACATATGCAATAATACTAAGTGCAATAATCCTTTCTGTCATCGTTGTATTTTTACTCAGTTGTATATAGTATTTGTATTTGTATTCTATTTTTATCTTATTGTATATTTATTTTATTTTATTCTACTGTATATAGTATTTTATTCTATTCTGTACAGTTGTGTACTGTATTTATTCTTATTGTATTCTAATTTTTGCCTCATAACTTTTGCACTGTCCACTTCCTGCTGTGACAAAACAAATTTCCCACGTGTGGGACTAATAAAGGTTATCTTATCTTATCTTATCTTATGATTCACTATATAAAGTAGGCCATATCTTATGCAAGTCTTTTATAAGTTTTTTCTATTTCTTTTCCATATGGGTCAGTCAATTAACATTTGAGTGGTTCATCTACAAGGTGGGTTTGGCCATTTTCTTATCCTAACTATAGGCTCCCAGTACGCCCTCATCCACAGGTATGAACTTGTCGCTCTACTGAACTACAGAGGATGGCAGAGGATCTGTTGGTGAGGTCTGTGGCCAGTTAGAGCTTGTTTTGATGACTTTCCAGGGTTCAGACCTATACAGCAAAATGAACTTCACATTAGATGTGAATGTCCTGATCTTGGTTTTAACAGAGATGGCTGCAGCTCTCTGGAAGGCCTCCTGGGATTTCTTCATTTGGGCTTTGGTGTCTTCCCCATACCTCCTGACATTTACAGGATATGTAAATTCATTATCGTCATTGTCTGCCTCTTCTTAAACCTGTACTGGCTCCTTTATTTTGTTGATGTGCAGGAGTTACGTCTTCTCCTGGCTGATCTTCGGCCCCATGTACAGTGATTTCTTTCTCAACCTTACTCCTACATGTCTTTCCTTTCCCTTTCAGTGTCCACTGGATGTCTTTTCCGGAGCTGGCACAAGCCTCACCAAGAAAAGAGGTGACCACTGGCACCCTTGTCAGGAACTTGCTTCCCACGTCATGAATTCCCTTTCAAGAGAACCCATTGTAGACCCTCTATTTTTAGTGCTATCCCGTAGTGCAACAGTGTTACCTTCGATGTCACATGTTCTGATACTCCTGATACATAAGGGGTCACTAAAAGTTTTCAAAATTAAATACAGATCTCTGTGTTGGTTTATGAACACATGAAATATTCCCCATTACTCACAGTCTAAGAAGGTTAGCCTGTCATTTTTCATATCCTCCCTGGTGAAATTGATGTGATGGTCCACCGAGTTAATGTGATCAGAGAATTGTGGTTTGATTTTCACCCAGGTGTCATTCACATACCTGAACCAATGACTTGGCAGCGTTCCAGGGTAGGATAACAAAGCCCTCTTTTCCATTTCTTCCATTTACAAGTTGGCATGTACTGAACCTTATATGTGAAATATGTAGAATGAAGAACAAAATCAAATTTAACCTGGATGATGTGGACATCATCTCCATTGTGATCACTAAAAATTTTGGCGTAAACTACTGGGTACTTCATGTAAGGAATTATTAATTTTATAGGTTATCTTTGTAGTTTTACCTACTTTTATTCCCTACCTCTTAAACCATAATGACTTTCAACTACTTGTGTTACTACATACCCAGGTTTTCTCATTTTGTTTCTTTTATTAAAGTGTGTGTGTGTGTCAAAGTCAAAATTGGAGACTTCTATCAGCTCACACACCAGTCAATTGGGGACACCTCTCCCTTTGGGGACCAAAACCACCGTCCCCAATTACATTTACCTCTAACAACGTCCAGCATGCTCTAAAACATATTTTAATCCAAAATTCTCACCTGTCCCCAAAAGTGACATTTTTTGTTTATTACCTTGCCCCCCAAATTTTTCTCAATCTGTTTATAAATCTATGTTTCCCCTAGTGGAAGTGTGTGGAATTGCAAAGATTTCCACTGTACCCAAAAGTGACATAACCCTTATATCATTGTAGTGTAAGATTTCTATTAATATACTGATCGTTGTTGAAAACCTTTTTCAACATTCTATTGCATGAATGGTTTTATATAAATAAACTGCTATTTTCTACTAAACAATAGAAATTAGTGGATTATTTCTTAGAAAGTAGATTATATTTTCAAAGGATAAAGAGCACACTAGAAAATACAAAAGAGTCATATTTGATGTAATTATGATACAAATATTTTAAATATTTTTTAAAGAATCATTTGGCACGATGTGAAGCACTTACATAAGAATAATGGAGCACTTTAGGTTCATATTTGCTTTCTGAAATGCAGCTTGACATAAATTACTCTAAATTTTTTGATACTGGTGTTGCAACATATTTGAGATGTTTCTTGAATTTCTGTTGAATGGCGCATGGATCCAAAATTTGGCTGAGCTAAATTTAAATTTCAACATTAATACCTTTTAGGCAGTATGCAAAATTGGGACATAAAACTTAATTCTCACCAAAGTCTCTTTAAGAGCTGTGTAAACACTGTGTAAGACTATGGTAATTAGATATGGATCATGACAGAAAAAATTATATCCTGGATACAAGCAGGAAAAATTTGCTTATGTAGCGTGTTTGACTGGACCTTAGAGATATCTGCAGAGCTTGACTCAAGTCAAAGCCAAAGTCAGCTTTATTGTCTAAACCCATGTGTACAGATCATAGACAGGAATTTGAAATTGCAATGCTCCCACGGCCCTCAGTGTACAATGAACAACTTAAAGATAAAAACAAAGCAAAAGTCTTATGTACAAGACAATACAATCTTACATAAACAACAGTGTCCAATACAATCAGAGTGCTTGTGAGCAATAGTTTGTGTGCAAGTGGGGTTGGGGCAGTCAGTGAAAAGGGCAATGTGTTGTATGCTTCAAAGTTTGGATAGTTTCTGCAAATGAAATTAACCATTACTATTTATGTACTAATTATGTATGGTAACCATTTATAGTTGAAATTAGATTTGTCTTTTTTCATTTAAATAAAATATAAAAACTAGGTTACTGTCTAATGTTTGCTTATTTAATTTATGTTTATTTAGTCATGAATAACCAAGCTGCAGTAGCATCATGAGAAATGCCTGAAACATCACAAAAATTTGATCTGCAAAATCCAGATTCCTCAAGCAATGAGAGTGAGTCTCTTCTTTCCGGTATGGAGGCAACAAAAACACAAGGGAATATGAAAACAGATCAAGATGAAGACAGGGGACCAGGGACTTCTTCACAGTGAACATTTTTGGAAGTAAATTTCTTGCTTTAAGGTTTGCTAGTAGCAAGCACTCAATGGTACAGGTGTTTTGTTGTTGTTTTGTTGTTGTTGTAAGTTTCTCTGCATAAATGATGTGCATGTAAACTCCCAAAACAACACAGTAGTAATAAATGCAGTAGAACATTTAAATTATTCTATTACACAAGGAGTTGGACAAAGTTTTGATTTCTTCAAGATAAATAGAGACTTTAATTTTAAGTTCTTTCAAATCCCTTGGATGTTGTGAATTTAACATACTTAATTGCAAAATGATTATTGTTAGATTGGGTAGTTAAATTGGAACTTTATAATGTTCTTACTTTCTTACCTTTAAGGGTAGTAATATCCCCAAAACTGAATTAAATTAGTGTATGTGTGTATTGCTGAAGACCCCAAAGGGAAGTAATGTCCCCAAAAGTGACTTAAAATAACTTGTGTATGTGTGTGCTGCTGAAGTCCCCAAATGGAAGTAAGGTCCCCAAAAGTGGCATAAAATGGTTTATCTCTGTATTGCTGAAGACCCCAAAGGGAGGTAATGTCCCCAAAAGTGACTTAAAATAACTTGTGTATGTGTCTGCTGCTGAAGTCCCCAAAACTGACATAAAATAATTTGTGTATCTGTGTATTGCTGAAGACCCGAAAGGGGACATTAAACATCCCCAGTCCCCAATGGGAAGGTAAAAATACTGTATAGACAAATATTGCTTAAAAGGCAAATCTCAACTGATTTTTTATTTCTGTGGGCTTGGAAGTGTAATATTCAGTTACCAGCTTGCTTCTAAACCATACAGAAACTGGTGTCCCCAAAGTGTGGGAGTTAAAAAATGCGACCTCAAATGGGACTCAAGCGAGTATACGTGTGTGTGTGTGTGTGTGCGATTTTTTTCCCCCCCAATACCTTTACTTGGTTATATTGCATCACTTCATCACTTTCCTTCACATATCACCACCCAGAAGCTCTGCCTCACCTATGCTTTGATCTCATCGTCCTCATCTAGTATAAATCAATCTTATGAATCCATTGCAGCGCACTCACCCCTCAAACATTTCCCCTCCAAAGCAGTTACACGTATATTATTCATGCCTCCTCCAGTCCATATATGGAGCATGTTTCTTACATGTCCCTGCTCTCCTTCAACGGGTCATTCTTCCTCTTACTGCTCTCCTGCAGACACATCATTAACATAAACTGTGTCCATCATTTGTAGCTGATGTCTCTTCTTCCTCTGGCCTGTATCTGTCAATCACATGGTTGTCCCACAGCCCAGAAATTAATGTGCCTATAAAATAATCATAAATACAGTGATACGTACCCTTTTCATGACAATCATTCCATATTATGATAGGCTTTCTATAACTCCTCCTACTCTTTGTTAAGAGGGCAACGGTATAATGTTAATTGCGTATTTATTAGGATCAGTATTATTGTGATATGGTGGCAAATTGAGCAGTTCCACATGAATACCATGTAATGTCTCTAATATGTTCATCGTCTTCAGGAGTCATGTGTCCAGCATGCATTTCATTACTCAACGAACTCAACAATCCAATAACCTCCAGTTTACTAATTTTCTTTAACAAATCTTTTGGAGTAGGGGTAAGGCCCAGCTAATTTAACAGTGTAGGTGGTATTAAGTTCTAAACAATTTAAAAGTGTCAACACAAATAGGTATCTTACGTATTCTTAATGACTAATTTTGTGTGCTCTTTCCAGTACTGTTGAAGCAGGCTGCATAGTCAGACATGGTTTCATTGTGTGTGATGTTTCTATCATAGGCTGCGTATGTATTTTAAAATGCAGCCCTTCACTCTCAGTCCTGCAGTCTACAGCCTTTAAAAGTATCCACTAATTATTTAGAAAATTCATTTATATCAATTTCTTGCCCACATTCAGTGACACCTAGGATTCTTTTTAATTCACGTCATATATTCTCGAACATCTTTTATTTTCTCTTCTCTCCCTGTCATCACCCCTGGATCTAGTTTTTTTTATCTATAGCTTTTTCTCCTTCTTTTGGATGCATTATTCTCTCCACTTCAAAATCTGCATGTCACTACTATTTGCTTCTGCCAAAATTACGGTGGGAATAATTTTAGGTACTTTATATTGTTGCTTTTCAGACACTCTTAAAAAACAGCCAAGGGTTTACGTCATCTGATTATTCGGAGGACTGTTTTGTATCCAGAACAGGATGCAAGGAGGCAAAAGGTTGAATATCATTTGTGGATTCGTCTGTTGTTTCCATGGTTCCTTTATTTGCATCTGGCATCATTGCTACATTTAATTCTGACCTTTTCTTTCTTAACAATATTTCCCAACCACTGTTTTCTCATCAATTCCCATGCTTTTAACACATTAATCATATAATCTTTATCCAATAGGATTAGTAACTGTGTTTTTAATCTGTGTGTCTGTGTTTTGAGTTTTGGGTGCTTTTCATCGCTTCTGTTTCACCTCCTTTCTGGATTTGGCTGCAGCATATCAAAAGTCTCCGGATGGACCCCTGGTTGTTTCAAGAACTGAGTGTGTGGTTTGCAATCTGTCGATAGTTTCTGTAATAAATGCTGATTTTATGTGAGTAGGGCATTCATTCGTTGCACAACCCCCAACTTGGAGTTGGGAGTTATGCTAGAGTATACATTTTTGTCTAGCCTCTTTCTTATACAGATCTGGTGTGCATGGTTGGATCTATCAGGAGCAGAGGGCTCTCGCATGCACAGCTTAGGGGCTTATTAAGGCAGCACAAGATCTCCTGCCATGGCAAGGCAGATTCACTAACAAGAAAGACTCACCATTAGCAGTTTACAATGAGAGAAAATTCATATTGAGCAGAACTGAGTTCAGCTTATTGGGTTCACTCTCCACAAGAGTCTCATGTAGCCCTGTGAAAAAATGTATTACACCCCCCTGCCATTGCCGCAAGGTAATATTTTTTTTGTCTAGGTGTACGCTGAAGTATGGACGGTACAGTTAAACTAAACTGAGGGCGATTGTGGCTCAAGAGTTGGGCGTTTGCCTTGTAATAGGAAGGTTGCCAGTTCAAGCCCTGGCTCTGACAGTCTTGATCTTTGTGTCCTTGGGCAAGACACTTCACCCGTTGCCTACTGGTGGTGGTCAGAGGGCCCGGTGGCGCCAGTGTCCAGCAGCCTCGCCTCTGTCAGTGCGCCCCAGGGTGGCTGTGGCTACAATGTAGCTGCCATCACCAGTGTGTGAATGTATAAAGTGCTTTGGGGTCCTTAGGGACAAGAAAAGCGCTATACAAATACAGGCCATTTACCATTTAATCTGTTCATCTGGACATTGTGTTTTCCTGAAATGTTTTGTCACTCATCGAATCAACTCTTTGGGATTTCCCTACCAAGATGATTGAGCATGCGTCAAGACAAAACCTAAATAATATTTTAGATTACTTTAAACTTTCCTGGAAGCTGTGCACTTCAACGCTTTAAGATTATTTCACTACCCCCACATTACCCCCATACAGTAATGCCACTGTTTTGCACATGTCTCAACTCTGTATATTTTTATATATTTTATTTATTGTTTACTCTATTTAATTTGTAAAATATGTGTACACACACACACACACACACATAGAAAAATATTTAGCATACACATCCAGAAATGCATATACTATTATATATTGTATATATATTTATTAGTTTCAGATTTAGCCATTCTTGTATTTTGCTTGTTTACGTTATTGTATTTTGCACAACTCTGTTGCTTGTGAAGCTCGCACACAAGAATTTCACTCACATGTACTGTACCAATGTACCTGCACATGTGATGTGACAATAAAAGTGATTTGATTTGATTTGATTTGTATAAGATATTGTAAGGTACAGAACCTACAATAATACAGAGAAAAACAAACATGGACTTGGTGACAGTGGAACTGAAACAACCTTTAAAAAAAGGAAGAAACTTCCAGTAGAACTAAGCCTATTAGTTGGAGATGAGAGGAGAGGGGCAGGACAAAAGACACACTATGAAAGAGAGCCAGATATTAATAACTATTAAATAAATGTAGAGTGGTGTATAAACACATAGTGAAAAGAGGGGATTGAATAAGAAACACTCAGTCCACCATAGGAAGCCCCCAGCAGTCTTGTTGCAGTATAAATAAAGCAGAGATAACATGTGAGAAAGTTTGATTTTCCTTCTGGAAGATCTCGGTTGTTTGTGGAGAAACTTTGACTATAACGCAGACCATCAGAGGACATCGGGACCTTTCGTCACTCATCCAAGTGAGTCAGCTGACTGCAGGTTCCCAACCTTATAAACATCACATCTGCATAATGACTGTTGTGAGGTCAGTTTCTTGATCATTAATATGCAAATTGTCATGACCATTGATCAACAACCATGATCAAAGACCATTGATCATTGATAATTGATCAATTTACCAAAGATTGCTTGCTTCTGTTAAACATCTGGTACAAGAGAATGGTACTTACATTTCTGCAAGTCAAAACTAGCTTCAATACGCTTTTGTGGTGTAAATCGAATACATCTTAGGTTGAATGATGGACCACAGCAAGAGAAATCTCCATCCCCTGAAAAATGCTGACTTTAAGACAAAAATGGAAATAGATTTTCAAAGTGAGGGGTCATTATGTGGGCAGCATGCAAATGACGGGTGAAGAAATAATCTTGGTGTTATTGAGCCCTTGGTTTAAGAGTTGAAGGGAAGGCCTCTGTCTATTCCCCTGCTGAAGCATGATAATGTGAGGCTTGTAATTAGGTATCGATTTGCTTTGTCAGTGAGTATTTCGAACCAGTATCTTCCTCCCAAAGAAAGGACCACATCTTGTTAGGAATAAATGTGATATCTTTATATAAGTGCATGATTGTTACAGTGTCACAAGAATAATGTAAAAAAGTGCAAATAGTAATTCTGATGTATTTAAATAATTTTCAGATAGATACACAATTAAATACACTAGTTAGAATCTTTAATCTTTCATTTAATCTTAGAGTCTTTAATAACAACAGATATTTTTTTATTTAAATAAAAGTCCATACCATCGAGGTTTTACTATTTTTTTGAAAAATAGATATAAATTTGATAGCCAGTCACAGGTAAGTGAAAAAAAACAAACAAACAAACAACAACAACAACAAAGCACCGGCACTGGATGAACTTGAGGGAATGACATCTAACGTGACAGCAAATGGAGGGTGCAGTTTTAATACATGCACAGGTATGTGGTGTGGACCAGTGTGAGGGATTATCTCACATTGCAGGACTTTCATTAAAAAAAAAAGACGTTTGTCCACCACAAGACAGAGGAGAACACCACAGGGATAAACCTGCAGGCCTAACTAAGGAGGTGTATCACTCCCAGGAGGAGGCAAGCCGAAGACTAGCCCCTCAAGCCCAGACTTGGGCCCGCTGAAGGTTGCCAGGGATTGGCAGATGCAAGTGGACTTGGATCAGAGGCTAATTTATCCCACAGAGATTGTAACCACTACTTTGCGACCAGCCCTCGTCCTTTGGTCTAAGTTCCAAAAACTTGCACATGTCATTGAGCTGACGGTACCATCCATCCATCCATCCATTTTCATCCGCTTTGTCCGGGGCCGGGTCGCGGGGGCAGCAGCCTAAGCAAAGAGGCCCAGACCTCCCTCTCCCCAGCCACCTCCTCCAGCTTATCCGGGGGAATACCAAGGCGTTCCCAGGCCAGCCGAGAGATATAATCTCTCCAGCGTGTCCTGGGTCTGCCCCGGGGCCTCCTCCCGGTGGGACATGCCTGGAACACCTCACCCAGGAGGCGCCCAGGGGGCATCCTTGTCAGATGCCCGAACCACCTCAGCTGGCTCCTTTCGATGTGGAGCAGCAGCTGCTCTACTCTGAGCCCCTCCCGGATGGCCGAACTTCTCACCCTATCTCTAAGGGAGAGGCCAGCCACCCTTCGGAGGAAGCTCATTTCTGCCGCTTGTATCCGCGATCTCGTTCTTTCGGTCACTACCCACAGCTCGTGGCCATAGGTGAGGGTAGGAACGTAGATCGACCGGTAAATTGAGAGCTTCGCTTTTACACTCAGCTCCCTCTTCACCACGACGGACCGGTGCAGTGTCCGCATTACTGCAGCTGCAGCCCCAATCAGTCTGTCGATCTCCGGCTCCCTTCTCCCATCACTCGCGAACAAGACTCCGAGATACTTGAACTCCTCCACTTGGGGCAGGAACTCATCCCCGACCCGGAGTGGGCACTCCACCCTTTTCCGGCTGAGAACCATGGCCTCAGATTTGGAGGTGCTGATCCTCATTCCCGCTGCTTCACACTCGGCTGCAAACCGTTCCAGTGCGAGCTGGAGGCCCTCACCCGATGAAGCCAACAGAACCACATCATCTGCAAAAATCAGAGATGAGATTCTGAGGCCACCAAAGCGAAAGCCCTCCGCCACTTGGCTGCGCCTAGAAATCCTGTCCATAAAAATTATGAACAGAACCGGAGACAAAGGGCAGCCCTGGCGGAGCCCATCACCCACCAGGAACGAGTCCGACTTATTGCCGGCAATGCGAACCAAGCTCTTGCAACGGTTGTATAGGGATCGAATGGCCCGTAGCAATGGGCCAGACACCCCATATTCCCGCAACACCTCCCACAGGACACCCCGAGGGACACGGTCGAATGCCTTCTCCAAGTCCACAAAACACATGTAGACTGGTTGGGCAAACTCCCATGCACCCTCAAGTATCCTGGAGAGGATAAAGAGCTGGTCCAGTGTTCCGCGACCAGGACGAAAACCGCATTGTTCCTCCTGTATCCGAGGTTCGACTAACGGACGAACTCTCCTTTCCAGCACCCTGGCATAGACTTTCCCAGGGAGGCTGAGGAGTGTGATCCCCCTGTAGTTGGAACACACCCTCCGGTCCCCTTTCTTAAAGATGGGGACCACCACCCCGGTCTGCCAGTCCACAGGTACTGCCCCTGATCTCCACGCAACATTGCAGAGGCGTGTCAACCAGGACAGCCCTACAACGTCCAGAGCCTTCAGGAACTCGGGGCGGACCTCATCAACACCAGGGGCTCTGCCTCAGTGACCTCGCCCCCGGAAATTGGCGGGTCATTCCCCTCATCCCCAGACACTGCTTCCTCCTTGGAAGACGTGTCAGTGGGATTAAGGAGGTCCTCGAAGTATTCCTTCCACCGCCTGACAATTTTCTCAGTCGACGTCAGCAGCGCTCCGCCAGCACTATACACAGTGCAGGTAGAGCACCGCTTTCCCCTCCTGAGACGTCTGACAGTTTGCCAGAATCTCTTCGAGGCAGTCGGAAATTCTTTTTCCATGGCCTCTCCGAACTCCTCCCACACCCGAGTTTTTGCTTCAGCCACTGCCCGAGCCACATTCCGCTTGGCCTGTCGATACCTGTCGGATGCCTCCGGAGTCCCACAGGCTAACCAAGCCCAATAGGACTCCTTCTTCAGCCTGGTGGCTCCCTTCACCTCTGGTGTCCACCATTTGGTTCGGGGATTACCACCACGGCAGGCACCAACCAACTTGCGGCCGCAGCTCAATGCAGCAGCTTCGGCAATGGAGACGCTGAACATGGTCCCTTCGGACTCAATGTCCCCAGTCTCCCTCGGAATGCTGTTGAAGCTCTGCCGGAGGTGTGCGTTGAAGATCTCGCGGACTGGGGCCTCTGCTAGACGTTCCCAGCACACCCTCACTACGCGTTTAGGTGCACCAGGTCTGTCCAGCGTCCTCCCCCGCCACCTGATCCAACTCACCACCAGGTGGTGATCAGTTGACAGCTCAGCCCCTCTCTTTACCCGAGTGTCCAGAACATATGGTCGCAGGTCTGCTGATACGATTACAAAATCGATCATCGACCTACGGCCTAGAGCGTCCTGGTGCCACGTGCACTTATGGACACTCTTATGTTCGAACAGGGTGTTCGTTATGGCCAAACTGTGATTAGCACAGAAGTCCAATAACAGAGCACCGCTCGGGTTCAGATCAGGGAGGCCGTTCCTCCCAATCACGCCCCTCCAGGTCTCGCTGTCGTTACCCACGTGAGCATTGAAGTCTCCCAGCAGGACAACAGAGTCTCCAGGTGGAGCACCCTCCAGCACCCCCCCCCCCCCCCCCCCAGGGACTCTAAGAAGGCTGGGTACTCTGAACTGCCACTCGGCGCATAAGCGCAGACGACAGTCAGGACCCGTTCCCCGACCCTAAGGCGCAGGGAACAAACCCTCTCGTCCACCAGGAAAAACCCCAACGTACCGGCAGCAAGCCGAGGGGATATTAGGATACCCACCCCAGCCCGCCGCCTCCCACCAGGGGCAACTCCAGACTGAGACAGAGTCCAGCCCCTCTCCAGGAGACTGGTTCCAGAGCCCAAGCCATGTGTAGAGGTGAGCCCGACTATATCTAGCCAGTACCTCTCAACCTCACGCACTAACTCAGGCTCCTTCCCCACCAGAGAGGTGACATTCCATGTCCCTATTGCCAGTCTTGGCAGCCGGGGGTCAGTCCGCCAGGGCCTCCGCTCCTGGCCGCCACCCGGCACACAATGCACCCGACCCCTATGGCGCCTCCTGCGGGTGGTGGGCCTGCGGGAGGATGGGCCCATGTCTCCTCTTCGGGCTGTGCCCGGCCGGGCCCCATGGACTAAGGCCCGGCCACCAGACGCTCGCCCTCGGGCACCCTCCCCGGGCCTGGCTCCAGGGCGGGGCCCCGGTAACCCTATCCCGGGCAGGGTAAACTGTTCCCTCGGTGTCCTTTTCATAAGGGTCTTATGAATCGCTCTTTGTCTGGTCCCTCACCCAGGGCCAATTTGCTGACGGTACCATGGGAGGAAAAAATTGAGGAGGCATTTGAGCGTAAGAAGCTGTGGTATGCCAACTTGGCAGCTGAGGCAGAGGACAGAGGCTGGAAGATCAAGGTGCACCCAGTGGAAGTGGGGCGCAGGGGCTTTGTTGCCAGTACAACAGTACAACCCGGTGGCCAATAAACAAGTAATTCAATTTGGGGGGTGATCAGACATGGTCAAGGAATCTAAACTGTACTGAGTACTGCACTGAACTCTCCATGTGCTTTGCTAGTCTTATTAATCTATTATCAAGTACTGTTTTGTTTGTCATTTCGTTGTAATTTTAAAAGCGCAAATTAAAGACATCAGTCAGTAAAAATACATCTACTATGTACCTTATGGGCATGAATCTAGCTAGTTTATCCAACTAATGAATGCAATATGTGGGGTGTTGGGTGCCATCACCAACAACGATGAGGCGGCCTACATGGACGAAGTGAAGAATCTGGCATCATGGTGCCAGGACAACCACCTCCAGCTGAACGTCGGCAAGACCAAGGAGCTCGTGGTGGACTTCAGAAGGGGTCAGCACAGAGACTACAAGCCCATTATCATCAATGGAGCTCCAGTGGAGAGGGTGCAGTCCTTCAAGTATCTTGGTGTCCACATCTCCTCAAACCTGACATGGGCTGCCCACATTCAGGTCCAGACCAAAAAGGCTAGGCAGCGCCTGTATCACCTACGACAACTGAGGAAGGTCAGGGTCTCTCCAAAGATCCTCAGGATTTTCTATACAGGCGCTGTGGAGAGCATCCTCACACAGAACATGACATCGTGGTTTGGGAACAGCTGTGTGAAGGACCAAAAAGCTCTCCAGAGAGTGATCCGTACAGCAGAACGCTGCTGCAGGATTGCTCTCCCCCCGCTTCAGGACACCTACACCAGGAGATGCCGGACTAGAGCAGCGCAGATACTGAAGGACCCGTCCCATCCTGGCAACAAACTGTTCCAACTTCTGCAATCTGGTAGAAGGTTCCGCATCTTCTGGGCAAGGACAGAGAGACTCAAGAGGAGCTTCTATCCCCAAGCCATCCGGGCCCTAAACACACACCCGCCCTCTCACATCATCTATAATTGACTGAGACAGGACTCTTCCACACACTAAACCAAGGCACAATGTACATTTCAATTCCTTTAATTTTAAATATGTTTATATTGTCTATCCTGTAAAATAGTCAGATGTCTATTCTTATTAATGTACAGAATTCACCTGCTTGCTGCTACTACTGCACATTCACCCAATGTATATACTATATATATATGTATAATGTTCTTCCTCTACCCCCCCCCCCCCCCCCCCCCATTTTTGCACATGTCGAGGAGCGTGTCAGTCTACATTTCACTGTGTGTTATACTTGTATAACTTTGCATGTGACAAATAAAGAACCTTGAACCAATATTGTTTGGTGGTTGCATGAGCTAAGTATAGAGACAACATCATACACACAACACAAACTTTCAATTTGCATTTCCACCTATGATCCGATTCCTCACAATAATTAAGTGAAAACAAGGTCTTAAAGTTGCAGAAGGCAATATTATTATTTACAAAAAAAAAAAGGTTTAGGGGGGGATAACTTATTTTGATCATTGCATCTCACTCACAGTTTGCATGTTGACTGTATTTTCATATGAATTTTGTAATTAAGGATTTTCCTTTGTTTTTTCCTCTTCCCCAGAGAGCTGTTAACCACATCGTGAGTGGAGTCCACCAATATCAGGCCGTAATATTGGAGCACCTAAAACAGCAAATGAGTGACATGATTGAGAGACATTCTGGGGACCTGGATCAGCTAAAGAGTGACGCAATGGGGGTGGACCAGTTTGTTGACCCTTTCACTCAAATTGCTTCCACCCATTTGGAGGACAAGACCATCAAAGAACTGTTTAAACCAGTTGAACCAGAGATTATTGTCGCAAAACAAACACTATGGTGTTCAAAGCGTGGAGATGCCAGAGTTCTTGCCATTAAGGACCATTGTTTTCATTATATACAGTTGGTGAAACATTTGGAGCAGCTGCTATCACATCCAAGAATGCTTGCAATGATTGACGAGAGGCCAAAGCCATGCAAGGATGGCTTTTTTCATGATTTCATTGATGAGACATTTTTAAGTCGCACCCAATGTTTATGACAGCATCACAGTTGATTTTATATACAGATGAAACTGAACTATGCAATCATCTTGGATCTCGAGCAAACAAGAACAAGCTGTTGTTGATTTATTACACCTTAGGTAACATCAGCCCTAAGTACAGATCAAGACTTCTTGTTATTCGTCTGCTTGCATGGTAAAATCAAAAGATCTTTCCCGTTGTGGTATTGATGAGATATTTGAGAGGATTAACCGTGACTTAATTGAGCTGCATGATGGTGTCCAAGTTGTCACAGCGAGTGGTGAGAGGACAATTACTGGGGCACTCATATCTGTGTGTGGAGACACTAACTCAGCATGAAGTAGGAGTGGGTTTTGCCTACAGTAAATGCAGCCAGTGCGAATGCCACTTTGAAGACATGCATAAAAAAATGTAATGAAGATTTGTTTGTTAAAAGGACCATGGCCAGTCTTAACAGGCAATGTAATTACATTGAAAAGGCAAATACGGACTTTTTGAAAGACAATCTAAAAATAACGTATGGTATCACCAGGAGAAGCAAGCTAACATCAGGTTGATGTAATCAAACCCCACAAGACACCATGCATGTTATTCTTGAAGGCGTTGCCCCATATGAAATCAAATGTGTCCTTTCAGGGCAAATGAACTTAGATTCATTCAACAGTGCAATTCAATCCATAATGAGGGATAAGCCTTGCCCCATATCTGTCAGTACGCTGTCATAAAATGACAATAAATTAAAACAGCCAGCTGGGCAGATGCTGGTTTTGTTGAGGATTCTGCCTCTTATTATTGACAAAATTGGAGAAAATCATAACACACAAATGCTAGGTGAGATGTTAGAGATCATAAAAATTCTGTTTTCACCTATTATTGTTGTCTCAGCTCTCTCCAGACCGAAGCTTTTAATAGAGCAGCATTTAAAACATTTCAAACAACTGTTTCCAGATGGAAATATTATACCTAAACAGCATTATTTACTGCATCTTCATTCTCAGATTACGGCTCTTGGTCCTGCAGTGAGGCATTTGTGTATGTGCTTTTAGTCAAAACATTGTTTCTTCAAGCAGAAGAACAGCAGTTTTAAGAATATTTGTAAATCTCTTGTGAAGCACAACCAACTGTATGAATGTAGTCAGAATGTACATGAGAAACATCCCATTGTTTCAAGTGAAGTCAACATGGGCCCAGCCTCTGAGGTGAAACATGTTCATTAAGTAGAAGGAAAGATTGAAGACTTCTTTGAGCGAGTTCAGAATCAGAATCAGAATCAGAATCAGAATCAGAATGGGGTTTATTGCCAAATGTTGAGCAGGTTTACAACATTAGGAAATTGCTGCGGTGCTTCAGTGCAAACATGCTGTCATAAATAGCACTTAAATAGACATGGAAAAAAATAAAAGTAGGGATAAGAATTAAAAGTGCTACGTGGAAAGATATGTGCATGAGATATACATGAGATATATACATGAGAATAAGAGTTGAACATGCAGTTCCTGTACAGTGGATTATGCTACATGGAAATAAACATACATACAGTTGGGTGGAATGATCAATGTTTAGCTTATGAGGTAGAAGTTCCCTTTCTAGCTCAGGCAAACATTTTTGTGGATTCTGGAAGTCTTGTTGATTATACAGCGTGCCACTATGTAAACTTTAATCCTCATCAAACATCATCCTCGAGTCTTTTGTGAATATGTGGGCTGAAATTATGTTTTTAAACACTGGCAAACAATTGTTCTATTTACTTTTTATTTTACTTTTTGTGCAGTCTGTTCAGCACAACACAACTGTGAGGCAAAAATAATTTCAGCGTTTTGCCTTTTTCATTGTCACATTGACATGGTTTGATTGGTATGTAAGAAAAATAAACACAATGTACTTAAGATACAGGGGCGATCGTGGCTCAAGAGTTGGGAGTTCATCTTGAGTTCACCACTGAACATCCAAGGTATGGACATTGAGGCTGTGGACAGCTACAGGTACCTTGGTGTTCATCTGAACAATAGACTGGACTGGACTCATTACTCAGACGCCCTCTACAGGAAAGGGCAGAGCAGGCTGTACCTGCTGCGGAGACTCAGGTTGTTTGGAGTGGAGGGCCCACTCCTGAAGACCTTCTATGACTCTGTTGTGGCTTCTGCTGTCTTTTATGGCGTGGTCTGCTGGGGCGGCAGCATCTCTGCTGGGGACAGGAAGAGACTGAACAGGGTGATCCGAAGGGCCAGCTCTGTTCTAGGATGCCCTCTGGACCCAGTGGAGGTGGTGAGTGACAGGAGAACGGCGGCTAAGCTGTCATCCCTGATGGACAACGTCTCCCACCCCATGCAGCAGACTGTGACAGCACTGAGCAGCTCCTTCAGTGGGAGACTGCGGCACCCACGGTGTGGGACGGAGAGATTTCGCAGGTCTTTCCTCCCCACTGCTGTCAGACTCCATAATAAAGACTTTAACTGATCAAGCACACACATCCATACATATGCAATAATACTAAGTGCAATAATCCTTTCTGTCATCGTTGTATTTTTACTCAGTTGTATATAGTATTTGTATTCTATTTTTATCTTATTGTATATTTATTTTATTCTACTGTATATAGTATTTTATTTTATTCTATTCTGTACAGTTGTGTACTGTATTTATTCTTATTGTATTCTAATTTTTGCCTCATAACTTTTGCACTGTCCACTCCTGCTGTGACAAAACAAATTTCCCACGTGTGGGACTAATAAAGGTTATCTTATCTTATCTTATCTTGTAATCAGAAGGTTGCCGGTTCGAGCCCCGGCTCTGACAGTCTCGGTCGTTGTGTCCTTGGGCAAGACACTTCACCCGTTGCCTACTGGTGGTGGTCAGAGGGCCCGGTGGCGCCAGTGTCCGGCAGCCTCGCCTCTGTCAGTGCGCCCCAGGGTGGCTGTGGCTACAATGTAGCTGCCATCACCAGTGTGTGAATGGGTGGATGACTGGTTGTGTAAAAGCAATTTGGGGTCCTTAGGGACAAGTAAAGCGCTGTACAAATACAGGCCATTTACCATTTAAGATATTAAGAGTCATAATAATGCAATGGGCGTGTTATTAACCTGCAGTTCTCAATAAAGTAGATTTGATGTCCTGATTCAAGATGATTCATCTTTAACAAATAACACAGCAGCTTAAAAGATTTAAGAAAAAAGCTTGTTCTGTGTGAGATATGACTCAAAGCAATATGTTTTCAAGACTTTTTCAGTTAAGATATCCAAGATGCACTGTCTAAAAACAAGCTCCTATATCTCACTGAAATGTTACTCTGTTGCTGATTTTGTCTTATTTTAAGTGTGATATTTTGACTAGAAATAAGACAAATATACTTGGTAAGATTTTGAGTTTTTGCAGTGCCCTATTGAGTTTTGATTATTAAAGCCGAACCGCTAGAGCCACATTCTATACCACACTTACAGCTCTGAACTTTCTATGACTGTCTTGTGTCTTTTGTGATTAACCTCCTACACATATGGGCGTTCTAATGACTTTTAGAACACAGTATTGCAGCGTCATCAGTACTGTTCTGAGAGCTGCAGACACAGGGAGAGGTCAATAACTTACATGCAAGCCACCTTAATTATAATACATGCTCAGCTGGGAATTGTGAGAGAGTGATGGCTTCACCTTTTCGTCAGACTATTTTACAACATGAAGCTGTAGTTCATGAAGTTCATACTTGAAGTTTGGCTCACCATTAGTTTGCACCCACTTAAAATAAACCTGACGCTTGGCCTTTTCCACCCTAGCTGGAAAACTAAAAAAAAAAACAGTGCTCAGCTCAGATAAAATTATTATTGTGGGTGATTTTAACATTCATGTAGATGCTAAAAATGACAGCCTCAACATGGCATTTAATCTGTTATTAGACTCAATTGGCTTCTGTCAAAATGTAAAAGAACCCACCCACCACTTTAATCACACTTTAGATCTTTTAACATATGGCATAGAAACTGAACATTTAACAGTGTTTCCTGAAAACCCTCTGCTGTCTGATCATTTGAAAATCTTAGAAATATGGTATCTAACCAGATTCTTACTCTGGATGGCATTGCCTTGGCCTCCAGTAACGCTGTGAGGAACCTTGGAGTCATGTTTGACCAGGACATGTCCTTCAACGCACATATTAAACAAATATGTAAGACTGCTTTCTTCCATTTGTGCAACATCTCTAAAGTTAGAAATATCCTGTCTCAGAGTGACGCTGAAAAACTAGTTCATGCATTTATTACTTCCAGGCTGGACGACTGTAATTCATTATTATCAGGAAGTCCTAAAAACTCCCTGAAAAGCCTTCAGCTAATCCAAAATGCTGCAGCAAGAGTCCTGACAGGGACTAGAAAGAGAGAGCAGATTTCTCCTGCTTCCCTTCCCTCCTCACATACAAGGTCTTAAATAATCAGGCCCCATCTTATCTTAATGACCTTGTAGTACCATATCACCCTATTAGAGCACTTCGCTCTCGCTCTGCAGGCCTACTTGTTGTTCCTAGAGTATTTAAAAGTAGAATGGGAGGCAGAGCCTTCAGTTTTCAGGCCCCTCTTCTGTGGAACCAGCTTCCAGTTTGGATTCAGGAGACAGACACTATCTCTACTTTCAAGATTAGGCTTCAAACTTTCCTTTTTGCTAAAGCATATAGTTAGGGCTGGACCAGGTGACCCTGGATCCTCCCTTAGTTATGCTGCAACAGCTGTAGGCTGCCGGGGGATTCCCATGATGTTTCTTTTTCACTCACTATGTGTTTGGAATTTGGAAAATGAAATTGTCCAAAATGTCTTTGTATGTTGAAGAATTTCAGAGGGGCCAAGCTCAACCCCTGAATAAGACCCCCACACCATAATCTCACCTCCACCAAACTTTACACTTGGGACAATGCAGTCACACAAGTTCTCTCAGCAACTGGCGCACCCAGACTCATCCATCTGATTTCTAGATGGAGAAGTGTGAGTCATCAGTCCAGAGAAAATGTCCCAATTGGCATGCTTTATTGAAAACATATTCCATGAAGCTCTCCTATCCACTGTTTATGAGCTAATGTGAAAGCCACATGAAATTTAGAGCTCTGTTGCAGTTGACTCTGAGGAAGTTGGCAACCTCTGCAAACTGTGCTATCTGTGGCTTGACATGGCCTATCACATCATTGCTGAATTCCTGTCCTTTCCGAGCCCTGCATTGAGCTGAGCCCAACTATATCTACTCACTATCTCAGGGCGCTAGCTCAGCACTGGCTCAAAATATCCCAAAAGCTTCTTGTCACTGTTGCGGGTTTGTGGAATTTATTCGGTTTTCGATCCTTGTGTTTTTCATAAACGCCAATGTGTATATACACAAAAATATGCCCACAGGGCCAAGAGGGGATTTTATCCTTAAAGATCGGGTTCTCTACCAGAGGCCTGGGAGCTTGAGGGTCCTGTGAGGTATCTTTGCTGTTCCTAGGACTGCGCTCTTCTGGACAGATCTTGGATGTTGTTCCTGTGATCTGCTGGAGCCACTCGCCTAGCTTGAGCGTCACTGTTACCTGGTTAACAGGATACTTGTTCACCAGCAGGGCGTAGGTGTTAGGCCAGATCTTGTTCTTGCCATTCAACTGACTCCTCAGGACTCGTCTTACTCTCTGCAGATACTTGGTGGTTGCAGTTTTCCTAGTGGCCTCTTTGTGGTTCCCTTTGCCTGTGGGAATCCCAGGTATAGAGATATATTTATATCTAAATATATCTATGCATCTCTATTTATCTAGAGATATAGAGATGCATAGATATATCACTATGTCTATATATGTATATGTGTGTATATAGTATATATAGGGCAAAATGGCTAGCGCTTATAAAATGGCTGTATGTCACAAAAGTGTAATTTCTCCACCAGATCAGCTCCAATATCCTTGTATTGGAAAGTAGATGAAGAAAGTATTTATTCGATCTGTTGGCAACACGATCTGAATGCATTGGCTGTAACATAACAGAGCATCTTATCAGACAAACGCAAGCAGAGCTGATGAAATTATTATTGAATATCATCTGAGACCTAGAATGGAGCAGCAACAGTGAAAATGATGTATGTGGCAGATGCAGCTCTGCAGGGAAAAAGGGAAACTTCTGTAAAAATAACATTTTAGACTAAAAATAAAAAAATAGACTTTGGGGAAAAAATGAAATGATTTTGTTTATTTGGAAAACTAGCTAAATGAGGTTTTGGTGGACACATTTACTGAGAGTTTAGCTATCTAAAAAACAGTGATTCAACTGCTTTCCCAAATCTGCATGTTCATATTAATACAAGTACCGATTTTCTTCAATCTTTCCACATATATTTTGTGGTCTTTTTTTATATAGCTGCTTGGATCTGCATTGTACAGACTAGAATAAATCTTGCTCTAAAGGACACAGGGCATTGTTTTGGTAAAACTTCCAAGCCAGCCAGATTGTGTGTATTTTGAAGCACATGTTTTATAGTTGCAGTAGATGACAATAGATAAATTTTCTTTCATTAAACCTATTCCAATGCTATAATAAAGGTGGTTTTACCTCTTTATAGAAGTAAAACCACAAGTTTATAAAAATTCCACCTATATGAGCACCTTTCCATGTACCATGTCATGGTGACATCCCATACAGAACGCTTTAAAAGTAAAAAGCATGAAGCAGTTTAGTGAAGTACTGGAGAGATGCAGAACCTCCGTTCAAATCAATGTGTATCACTGTGGATCTTTATCTTAAAAAGTAAATCATCATTTACTCAACTTACAATCTTCATTAATAAATAATAAAGCTGCAATTCTTTTACCTCATTTATTATTTATTTTATAATTAACCTGTAGAGACAAAATGGAGATGAAACCAACTGAACATAGGACTCATACTTGTGGATGTGATATTAGCTACACACTGTGTCTTCATTTCTATTATTTCCAGTGGAAAACATTTTGAGGTTCAAATTTACAGACATCTTTACATTTAAAAATCTTGCCTGACACATTTAATGACTATAAATATGCATGAAAGGATATTTTTGTCAGGCTCTGGGCGACTTCTGGATTTATTTTCCCTCCTGCGTCTCTCTCACACTGTGAGGAAGTGGGCTTTCCTGAGCTTGTACCCACACTCATGCAGCACATCCTCATTAAGACAGAGTACACAAGGACCTATTTTAGTTGTCTTCATGATTTTATTTTATTTTTGTCTTCAAGAGTTGCCAAAGTGAACTTTACAAACCCTTGAAACTTTCTTAGGTGTGTTAGAAAAAAAACAATGTTTTCTAACACAATATATTTTTGTGTTCAAACAGTTAAGCAGAACCTGTGCCTCTGATTTCACTACAATAATCTTCAGGACTAATTTAATGTCAGGCCTCACATTAAATGTATGCTGTATGGTTTCCTATAATCAATTCAACTTAAGCGCCTACCTCCCTTGGGTCGAGTATGCTCACAACTCCTTCACATCCTCTTCCACCAGCCTGTCCACTTTTGAGGGGTCACCTAAAGGGTTGCTTGTGGAGGCCCAGTAAACCCGCTCTCCTCAAAACTGGCTCGTGGAACAAAGGCCAAGCCTATCACCATCAGCTCCCTGGCCCAACGTATGCACCAGGTCAGAAGGTCTGGTTATCCACTAAACACATTCCTGTCGCACATTGGCCGTTTGGAACTTCAAACAATAATAAATCCTTTTACTCTCTCAGTGAGCCAATGATGTGTTTGCAGCATAATGCAGTTGTTTCCGTCCTGGATGCAGTTTGCACTTCACCATCATGCCCTCGCCCTTTTGTGCAATAAAAATATAAGTAATATCCATATCCATGCTGCAGACTGCATCCCTATTTTCTGCCTCCTGCATTTTGATGAAAAAGTTTTCAGATGTAAAGGTGGTCTGGCCCCAGTGTCTTTCTGGACACATTCACGGACATGGCAGTAATTGCATTACTGGGAGCATGGCAACTGTAACAAAGCAAGGTGTAACATTGCAGATGTAAAATTGTACAGTCAGCACACAAAGGCCTGTTATCTATGGAACATGCTTCCAACTAATATCAACTTGACTGCAGATATTAAATCTTTTATGGTGAAGGAAAATCAGAGTGGTTGTCATTTTTACAGCTATACCTGTAACTCAGGAGGTTGAGCAGGTCATCTGCTACTGGAAAGGTTGGTGGTTCGATTCCTGGCTACTCCTGCATGCCAAACATTATTGGGCAAGATGCTAACCCCAAGTTTCTCTTGGATTCATCCATCACAGTATGAATAATAGAAAGACTTTTCTTTTTAAATTGCTTGGGTGACCGAGGCAAGTTGTGTAATGTGCTCCGAGTAGAAAAGCACGATATGAGAAGCAGTCCATTTAATTAATTCCATTATAATTTTACAATTTTTCATATATTTGGAAACATAATTTAGTGTAAATTAAAATGATGTGTTTATTGTAGTTTTGTATTTATAGAGTATTCTGGTTTTATGCAATTGAATATTGACAATGGACAAACAAAACTTACAATGTAAAAGCTCCACAGCGGTTGATGACTACCAGTGGCTGTAAACTCTGTCCAGCACATCATTTTCAAGCTCTGTATTGTTCAACTGCATTGTTTGTTGAAAACTAAAATTGAAAATGTGAGACTTTCAGAGAGCTTAAACTGCTATTTGATCAAACCCACTATTAACTAATACTTGACTCAGCCACCTCCACAGGACAAGACTCAGCAGTCCATCTGCATCTAAAGGTCAAAGGTCACTCTTTCGAGGATGCCAACGTTCACAGTTTGGACAGAGAGGACAGATGGTTTGAAAGAGGAGTGAAAGAAGCATCTATGTCCACTGTGAGCGACCATCTTTGAACAGAGGCGGGGTTTACGACACCAACTCTCTGCCATCTATAATCCAGTTTTGAGATCCCTCCCCAGACGCCTTAACGCCCACTCACATCCTGGGCCATCTGACCTCAGGACATCACATGATAGGGCGGGACTAGGTTTCATAATGAGCCCACCCGAAACTGGCTGATTGTGACCCACACCCAGTTTCACACCTTGGCTCAGGCGATTAGAGGATCATCAGGGGGTCCTTTTGTCCCTCTGTGGGGGGAAACTCCCACTAGGTTTAAATCTGGGACTCTCCACCATTTGACCTTAGAACTGAAGAAGCTTCTCGGATGAGAGGTGAAACGTCTTCAAGCAACTTAAAGAAGTCCAGACGCTTTTCTTTCCAAGCTCCTTTGACTAGCTCTAAGTGTGATCGTCTTTATAAGTGAGGTTTGTGAGTTCCTGAGGAGAAGTCATTCATACTTATGGTCTGCATTTTCAGCTTGAACCCCTTGAATAGCTACATTTTGTCATATTGCTGCTGCTCAATAAATATAACAAAGTGAAGGAGAAAGTGGACAGCCCTGTTTGGTAGCCCTCTGTATTTTGAAGCTTTGTGAAATAAGATAATTTGGCTTAGCACAAGAATTTGGAGAGTTGTACAGTGTTTTAATCCAGTCTTTGAAGAATGAACCAAATCCAAATTTATGTAAAACTGCTAGTAAAAATTTGTAGTTTACTCAGTTAAATCCTTTCTCTGCATCTAAAGCGATAACTGTGGTTTCTAATTTATTGATAGAGCAATAATCTATTATATTTAACAGTCTATGTGTATTATTCGGTGAGTGCCTACCCTTAATAAAGCCTGTTTGGTTGGAATAAATTATGAATGAGGTGATTTTTTTCCCTAATCTTCAGGCAAGGGTTGCAAAGTATTTTAAGGGTCCATTTATAAATGAAATTGGGCATTAGCTAGATGGGAACACAGGATCCTTGCCTGGTTTAAGAAGTAGACTAATGAGAGTTCATGTTTGGAGATTGTTCTGAATTTGAGTGACCGGACTATCTTTCTGAAAAAGGTAGGCGCTAACATAGGCCAAAATCCTTTGTAAAACTTTACTGGAGCACCATCTGGCCCTGGTGCTTTATTGTTTGGGAGATGCTGTGGGGCTTCATGGAATTCAGACACTGAAAGAGGTGAGTCCAAAGCCACAATCTGTCTGTCATTTAGTTTTGGTAGAGTTGTATTGTTAACAAATTCTGCAGTGCCAGCATCGGAGGGATTAATCTGTGATGAGTTTAAAGCTTCATAAAAGTCTTAAAATTATCTTTTTGTCGTGGATTATGAGTATTGTTCCCAGTAGAAACCTCGCCTTGGGTGCGGGGGAGCTCGGTCGTCCTGCGGGAACATTTGCTCCTGGATACATGACTGTCTTTCGTTGGAATGAGTGGCGTATCATGTGCCTGGCAACACTCTCAATGGAGGACGTTGAAGACATCTACCTATTCGGAACCATGATAACGGGGTTCCTGCTGATTGGAACTGGCACAGCCCTGCCTTATTGACGAATAATGAAAAGCGGTTACAGCTGCTCAAAATCCCACAAGGCTGGTCGGCATGATTGACGGTGGGTAGAGTCACGAGCACTCAGACTGTGTTTATTGAACTCAATATGGATAAAATCATGGAGAAGCTCACAGCTCTGCAATGGGACATCCAGAATTGGGACCAGTGACGGACATTAGAGTGACTCTGGAATAGGAATGCAGTTCTTTGCTCTAAGCCAAACCCAAACAATCACTATCTTCATGTGGCCTTCCCTCACCAGCTGGAAGCTCCAAGGCCAAAGCTGGAACAACAAGTCCCCCAGATTAGAAAACAGTGTAGACTCATTGGTTACCTGCGTCACCTGGGGGATTGTTGACTTTGGCTTAACTGGGTGAGAGGACACTGTCTCACGAGTTGGATACAGGATATACACACATGCACACACACATGCACTCAGACACTGATACACAGTCACCCCACCCCTCCACCCTACAAATGCCTCCGATGGATTTATGTGTTTTTATGTTGTGAGATGTGACGATTCACGTGCTGAGGTGTTTTTTTCCCTTTAGGAGCTCAGTCTGGGTGGAGTTCTCTTTTCTCCTCATCTATCCTCATATTGTGTTTTCCATTGTTCTACCTCTCCATGTCTTCTCCATGTGATGTTTGTGTAATGTATGTATGGTCGGAAGGGTAATATGGTCAACCTTCGGGATCAATAAAGTTTAATGAATGAATGGATGAATGCCTTTGCCCCACATTACTACCTTTCCTGCTTCCTATCACATGGTGATATTCCTGACAGGTTGTTATTATGTAAATACCATTCCTTTTTGAAATAATGAATGAAGTCATGTTCCTTCAGTAATGATGTATTAAATCTCCAGCTCCTAACTGGTGGCGTGAGTCTTTTCTGTCAGAGAGAGCGATACCAGTGCAGTGAATGGATCTGAGTGTCTGTGATGTCCCTCATAATGGAGCTGCTAACTAAAAAGTAGTCTAAGCGAGATTGTGAGTGGTGTACTGGTGAAAGGAAGGTGTAATCCTTGAGAGTGGAGTCATGCAAACGGCAAGCATCGCAAAGACCAAAATCACTCATGTATTGTTTAAGAATAATTGTGGACTGCTGATTTTTTTCATTCATTGCTGTACTGAGCCTGTCAATGTCTGGATTATATTTCTGGTGAGTGTCCTCCTATTGTAAGGGAGGTGTCAGTGTTCTGAGAGGGAAGAAAAGTAGGAATGAAAAAAGGAGTCATCAACATTATACTAGTCATATACACAGTGTTGGGAAGGTTACTTTTAACATGTATTCCATTACAGATTACAGATTACATGCCCCAAAATGTATTCTGTAACGTATTCCGTTACGTTACTCAATGAGAGTAACGTATTCTGAATACTTTGGATTACTTAATATATTATCGTGCTTTTTACAACTACGTGAATGTACTATTGCTGTGATTTATTACTATTACTGAAGGTCCGCGACTCCGAACTGTAGTAAAGGGACCTCTGACTAATACGGCGGGGTCCCTGTCGGCTCGTAGCCGAAAAATAGCTTTACTTTGTTGTGTGGGTCAACTTTTCTTGCGAGAGACAGAGAGAGGCGTTGAAAGGCTGCTCCAACAGAACTTATTGTTTTTGGAGGAAAACACGAACACGGTGTACAGTCGAGTCTTAACAGCTTACTTACAGCTGGGCTCTCAGGCACTCTTCTTGGCTGCAGTGGTTATTATTATATTTACATGCTTCCAGCTCCCGTTTTTGTTCTATGACAAATCGTACTTTTCCTTTTTCTCCCTCCTCGCGCTCACAGACACATAACGTGTATGGCAGTCCATTCTCCCTGCAGCACGGACTACACTGCCCATGATGCTACATTCTTTAGAACTATGCCTGTAGCATTCTGCCTGTTAGCTTAGCACAACAACAACAACAACAGGCGCTCTCTCACCCAGGAAACACAGAGAGAGAGAGAGCATCACCCTGTAACCATGGCAACCGTAACGCTGCCGCCTGGAACAACAGAACGTAGCTGTCAAACAAACCCAAACAGTCCTCACCCGCGACAACATGAAACAGGAAAGTACCGCAGTGTAATCCATTTATTTCAACAAAGTAACTGTATTCTGAATACCACCTTTTTAAACTGTAACTGTAACGGAATACAGTTACTCATATTTTGTATTTTAAATACGTAACGGCGGTACATGTATTCCGTTACTCCCCAACACTGTCATATATATACTAGCGATACACAGATCCATATTTTAAATACAAGTTCATTTTTCTGCTAATTAATATGGCTACGCCTCTTTGTTTTGAATTGTGACAGGCTGAGGGGAACTGTGAGTGTGTGTACAGATTGTTTTTACATTTATTTCGTCTCATCTCGCGATACTACAGCATAGATCCTGCTCACTTACCTTTTGCCTGCTCACTTACCTTCCACGGTTTTCACCTGTTTAGTTTCAAATGGGATGCCAACAGCCTTTTGGAGATGATCCAGCACCAAAGATAGACAACAAAATCCAAGAATCCAAGATGGCGCCAGTGTGCACGGTGAGCCGTCTCTTTGGGTTGTGTCTGCTGGTTGTTACCTTTCTTTTTCCATGTTGCCCTGATGGCTCTGCTTTACTCGTCTATGATCACCAAACTCTTCTGAACCTTCAGCCATTAAAACCCCGAACGCTTGATTTGGAAAGCAAGCCAGAAAATCTTCCTCCACTTTTGGCAGACATACCTGACTGCCTACATCGCTTACCATTTACCCTCCCTCGCAGGAAGTGCTCTAGAAGACGGGGAAAACGAGGTGGCATCCTGGTACGCTTAGAGATGTGCTAACCATCTTTTCAAGCTCTCTGGGACCAGTCCAGTTACAGATTCAGCAGCCATTGCTGGATCCGGCCTGTTGGACCTCCTGCTCCATCGGACCTGCCAGCAACGCCTCCACCTGTCTGGCGATGGGTGCGGTCCTGCAGAGGTGGCGTGAATCTCAGTAACCTTCGGCAGCTACCTGGTGAGTTTTCTTCTTTCTTGGAACTCCTTCCCCCCGATTGTTCATTTTTCAGCTCTCCCCGGACCAATGGAAGAGGTGTAGGGCCAGCTTCAGTATTTAAAAATGATTTTCGCTGTCGGCAACTGTCACTTGATTCATATGCCAGCTTTGAGGTGCAGCTTTTGGAACTGAACTGCGCTCTATCAGCTGTCTGCATGGTGATTTCTTGTCCACCGAAATGCGTTAAGATCTTGATTTTGCTGACTTACTGGGGAGTCTTATGCTAGGATATGACCGCGTTTTGATTGCTGGTGATTTTAACATCCATGTATGCTGTGAGACCGGGCCACTAGTAAAAGACTTCCTTGCCCTTACTGACACTTTTAATCTCACTCAGTGGGTGAGTGATCCAACTGACGAAAATGGTCATACACTCGATCTGGTGCTGTCATATGGTCTGGATGTCTGTATAACAGAAATCAAGGTCTGTGGGATATCGGATCATTTCCCAGTTATGTTTAATGTCACAGTGTGTAACGTGGAGTTGGCTGTGTGTGAGATGCGCATGATAAATTCAGTGACTGCAGCTCATTTTTCCTCCTCTTTTACTAACTCGGTCCTCTATGATGCTAATCCCAGTCCGGAACTATCAGTTGAGGAGCTAGCTAACCTTTTTAACTCAACATGCTCCAGCATCCTTGACTCTGTTGCTCCACTAAGGACTAAACGCACCAAATCTTCATGTCAACCTTGGCTGAATGAAACCAGCCGCGCTCTCAGACGTGAATGTTGACGTGCATAGAGAAAAAAGACAAGCTCCAGGTGTCTTTGTGCATCCTGCATGACTGCGTAACAAAATATCAGAAAACTGTTAAAGCTGCAAAATCTGCTTTCCTGTCCGGTGTAATTTCTACTAACTGTCTTTTTAAAAATTTTTATTCTGTGATTAACCCCCGTGCCATTGTTCCTATGGAGGCTTCCTTTGCACTTTGTGAAAACTTTATGAATCACTTCATTGAAAAAATCTCAACTCTTCATGTCATTAGGCCTAGTATTTTATTTTTATTAAAAACTTCATTGTCATCAGAATGTGTATCAGCTGTTTTCAAACATGCTGTTGTGCAACCCATTAGAAAAATCTGGATCCAAATGTTCTTTCTAACTTCAGGCCAATTTCTAAACTGTCTTTTATGTCCAACATTTTGGAAAAAGTTGTTTTCAAGCAACCTCAGACCTTTTTAGACACACATGGCATTTGTGAAGTGTTTCAGTCTGGGTTTAAATCTCGTCACAGTACTGATACTGCGCTTTTACGAGTTTTTAATGATCATCTTTTAACCATCAACTCAGGTTGCTCTGTTGCTTTAGTCCTTTTAGATTTGACTGCCGCCTTTGACACAGTTGATCACAACATTCTTTTATCGAGACTTGAACACGTTGGTCTAAAAGGCACGGTTTTATCATGGTTTAAATCCTATTTATCAGAGAGGTCTTTCTCTGTTAAAATTGGGCAATACTCCTCTTCCTCCGCCCCGATGTGTCGTGGTGTGCCACAGGGGTCTGTTTGGGTCCAACTCTGTTCTCCTTATACATGCTGCCTTTGGGATCTATTTTTAGGAAATACAACATTCCCTTTCATTGTTATGCTGATGACATCCAAATTTACTTGGCCTTGAAACAGGATGTCTCTGTCCCACTGGAGCCTTTGCTTAACTGTTGACATGATGTTAAAGACTGGTTAACACAGCATTTTCTTAAACTACGTGAAAATAAGACTGAAGTTATGGTTTTTGGAACTCGTGCCCCTTTGAACAAGTTCACTGATACCTTCGGTCCTCTTGCTTTTCATCTTTCTCACGCTGTAAGGAAGTGTGAGAAACACTAATTCAAGCCTTCATCACCTTTAGACTGGACTACTGCAATTCTCTCTATTTGGGTGTTCAACACCCATCTCTTCATCGCTTGCATTTAGTCCAAAGTGCTGCTGCACGTCTTTCAACAAGTGTTAGACTGTATGAACACATCACTCCAGTTTTAGTAAATTTACACTGGCTCCCTGTAAAATATCGTATTGATTTTAAGATTCTTTTACTTACTTTTAAAGTTCTAAAAAAATATGGCGCCGAGTTATTTAAATAAACTCAACATGTACGACCCCAAAAGAGCACTGAGATCATCTAGCCAGATGCTCTTAGCACAACCAAGGTCTCGATTGAAGCATAGAGGAGATCAGGCCTTCGCAGTAGCAGCACCCAGACTCTGGGATAATCTTCCAGAGGAGATTCGTACTTCGGAGTCTATTCAGTCTTTTAAATCACGTCTTAAAACTCCCTTTTTGACTTTGGCTTTTAATTTGAGTTCAGTATGAGTACCATCAGGCCATTTTATGTTTTTTTGTTAATTCATTGTCTTCTTGTTTATCTGTATTTGTTTCTAATGTATATATATTTATTTCTCTATTGTTTTCTCTTGTTTTTAACCGATTGTGAAGCACTTTGGTCTGTTGTTTTTAAATGTGTTATGCAAATAAATTTTGAATTTGAATATTTAAGTCCTCAGTGTCACGGTTCACTGGGGACTCAAAGGTGGGACTCTGATACTTTCAATCAACACAGTAGAATTTATTTGATGCTTCACCAGGTGTTTGTACAACAGTGCAGGGCACGGTGCTATATACAATAGTGTCAGGGGCTCCGGGAAATCCAAGGTGGGGAAGACCGGGAAAAACACTCTTGCTCCTCTTCGTTCACACACTGCTCACCGCCAGCCGCTCTCCACTCCCTCACAAAAAATCCTCTTGGGAAACACATGGACAGGTCTAGGGAATCTATACACAAGAATAAGCATGTTGACACTCGGGCACAGAATCAACAAGAGCTATGAATTGATCTTTAGAGCCGGGGCTACATTGATGCGAGTCATACAACGATCCAGCGATGAGTAGCTTTCCTTCCTAAGCTTAAGTAATGGCAGGGATAGGGAGGCGCAGATGTTCACTCTCCACAGGTGTGTGGGCCGAGGGCAGGAACCCACAATGAGAGAGAGAGAGAGGGAGAGAAACAATAACACTGGTGATTCAGCTTCCTGCTGATCCACCGTGACACTCACCAAAGATCTAGAAATGATTCATCTTGAAACTCTCACTCCCACTAGGGAGTGGTGTTCAGTAGCTTTACAAAAACATGATAAAGTGTTTTGTTTGTCCCCACAGTCTCAAAATCCCCCTCCTCTGGGGTATTTAGAGACAGTAGGATATCTTCCTCATCCTGCCACTAGCAGGAGAGACCACAGTCATGTTCTTCATCCCATTGACCAGATACTCTACGATCTTCAACAAATCCTCTAAGAACTCCAGACCTCCACAGACCTCCTCCACTACTTTCTCCAGCAGTTGGTTAGACTTGATTTTAAGACTTACTTGATCAGAGATGTACGTCTTCATAAGATGACCTAGCGTCATGCAGCCAACTTGTGTCATCCTCAGGCTGCCAAAAGAAAGAACTTGAGGAATGAGAAACTGGGGCTCCTTAAAAGCCACATCCTGCAATCTAAAAAATATTCATTGTGTTTGTCAGTAGAACTTAACAAAAAAGCATTTTTCTGCTAAAAAAACAGTAAGTTGTCTACATGTACACGTTTCAGTGAGTTGACTAATCGATGTTAAAAGTCAGTGCAACACAAAAATTAAAAAACAGCTCCTTAACCTAAATGTTTGAGTATATTGAATAAAATGCTTTTGTCATCAATCAACAACAGAAAATATTAAGTTTGTGTAACATGTAAAAATGAGTTTCAACATCCTTCCTGTTTGAATTGAGACCATTCAGACAGCAGAGGGCAACCCCGTAGCATATGTTCGTATCGTGCGCAACAGTTTCTGGATTCTTGTGGCCTCGTGGGAGAAGAGGTGTGTTTGCCCTCGACTGTGTTCGGTGAGTTAGGTAAGTACTGAATTCTAAATAGATGAATTACAAGTTGTATTTGTACACTTTAAAATGTCATCTTTAAAAAAACTGAAATTTGATGGTTTTAATTGTAATTGTTGTTGGGGTTTTTTTTAAGTTTAGCTAGCCGTTTCTTTTAGCTAGCAAACGTTCCTCACAAATAAAAGAGTACAGATACAATTAAAATATGTCACTTGTCCGGGTACATTTGGTTAGCTGATAGACCATGTAGCAGAGCATGTTCAATTTGAACCCGTATATGTTCAAATTAACCGGTCAGTAGCTGCCTGCATTCTTATCATGGTGTCAGAGTAAATTCGTGTTTCCACAAGATGGTCTTGGGTGAGGTAACTAATTACTGACAGAGTAAAATGTGGTGAATTTATCCCTGACTAAAAGTATTTCTATCAATTGTGTTGATGTTCTAAGCTCGACTGGGAAGTGTGCCTGACGTTAAAGATGGTTGACCTGGCAAAAAAAACAAAAACAATATTGTGTGTGTGTGTGTGTGTGTGTGTGTGTGTGTGTGTGTGTGTGTGTGTGTGTGTGTGTGTGTGTGTGTGTGTGTGCATACGACTTGCATTTGCTTTCTGTAATTGTAAGCATAATGTAAAGTGTGGGATTGTGGCATGTCCACAGTGGTATTTAAATAGTTTAAAATAAATTTCTCTTACACATTCGGATTTGACACCTTACTACAAGTTTAAACTGCAGTCTGTAGATGTAAATTTTAAAATTCAATTTTGTTCAGTCTTTATGATTCATCTTTTTCAGTGTAGTGTAGTAGTAGTGTTGTTGTAGTGTTTTAGAGAAGGTTTTATACTTAAAATAGCTTGTTAACTCAAAAGCTTCAATAATTCTTTGCATTACAAAAGGTTGCAGTAAATTTCAAAATGCATTGGACTTGCAAAATTTGCAAGTTTGAAACATCAAGAAGGAATGAGCTCTTAAAGCATTACAGGCTTAAACATAGCCATGGTGGACTGTTTATACCTTGCCTGTACTGGGATTGTTACTGCTCATTTGAACATGTGCTTCTCATAGGAACCGAAAACACACTCCTCACTCATTGGATGACTTCGAGCCTGAGCTGATACAGAGGTGTGTCAGTCGTTTGAATGCAGGAGATGATCCTCTTGAGGAACATAATGAAAATCCATCGTGTGAAGATGTAGCAAATGCAGAGGATGAAGAAATTGGGGAATTGCCTAATTTAATTGAGAAACATTTAGCCCACCTACTACTAAAACTGGAAAGTATATATAATGTACCTCGCAGGTGTATTGATGAATTAGTTGTTACAGTTACAGTTATAGTTCATGTCATTCTCTGATTCAGGTCCTATTCATCAAAAGCACAATTGTGCTGTTGATGAAATTTAGGTTACATTTACTTTTACTCACCTTATCCTACTGCTAGCAAAGTGGGCATTTAAAGCAGGCCAGTGTGTAACAGTTTAAATTGAAGTTACAAAGATTAAGTCTTTAATTCTTTTAAAAACATATTTAAAATCAATATTTAGCACAATGCAAGTCACATAAATGTAATAGTTCTGACTTTTCACCTAATAAACTGTAAGTTTAAGTTTTGTTTTGCTTTTTTTATTCTCCAGAGTTCGGTGGAAATGAAGAGAGAGGTCGCAATCCGTTGCCTGAAGGTGTATCTGAAAGAGAAGGAAGAGGATCTCTTCAGAGAACAGCTGGTAGGTGAATCTCGCATTCTTTTGTGTTTTATTTTTAAACGGCACATAAAATGCTGACATGTTTCCATTTAAACTACCTACTTGCCAGGATGGTGAACAACAGTTCCCAGAAGAAGTGGTAAAGATTGTAGTCACCAGACGAGCAGCAGTGTCTCTCCCAGCTGTCGCTAAAATTGTGATTGAAGGAACAGCTGTCCTGGAAGACCTTGATGTGCCCAGAGCGTGTGCCTTAATGATGGGGCTTATATACGCTCTCAGTCTGAGCTACCCCAAACAAGTAAAGAACACTCTAGAGGTATTCCAGAAGGTATTTCTGGAACTTGATGGGCTTAAAGCCAGTCCACAGGTAATGTCTTTTATGTTTTTGTATGCAGTCCTAGATGAGTGTAGTTTTGAGAAAGTTTGTAATACATATAACCTTAGCTTTGGATTAAAATGTTTTGTCATTTCCTTGATTCTGTGACAAGTTGAACAAGTTGATACCAATTTAAGTTAATGTTAATGTACATGAAGTACTTTTTTTTTTGCTTAGTCATTTATAATTAAAAGGCTGCTGTAACATTTCATTTATGTTGTATTGACACAGAAGTGTATTACTTTGAAAATATTTTGTAATAAAATAATCAATTGGAATAAGTGAAATGGGTTTGTGTGATTTTAGAAAAGTTACTATAGAAACCTAAACTAATTGGCATGGATAATGGTGAGTAGGGTGTATGTAAAAAAGTTAGTTGGTGTAACTCAACTAATATAATTTCTCAACTTAATTTTACCAGAAATTGTAAATTAATATTAGGTTGCACAAACTTAATTGTGCTTTTGGAGGTCAAAGGTAAATCATGTTGGTTTGTTAAACAAGTTGAGTTAGCCGAACCTAAAAATTACTTGCTGAATTTACTTAATAATATGCAAAATTTGTAACTTAAAAAGCTGAGTGGAAATTGTTGCCTTAATTTTTTAAGTTGAGCCAACAAAATATTTTTTAGAGGGTGTGTGTCACCCCAGGTTTTTGTGAAACCTTAATACCTGCCATGCCTGTAAAACAGACTGGTAAAGAAAGAGTCAGAAAACTTAAATCTATGGACCGAGGCTGGAACAGGAAAGGTGTTTATCATATTGCTGGTGACTCCTCCACCGGCTCAGCCACAGGCTCAGGTGGCCTTTTGACTGCCTTGTGAGGTATAAGTAGCCCACTTCAAAACATTTCATTGTGTCCATGCTTGAATCACTCATCCAAGTGACTTCTTCAGACTTCTTCTGAAGAAGTCACTTGGATGAGTGATGAAACATTTCTCCCACTGAAACTGCTTCGTCCAGATGAACAGAATCAACTTTTGGAGATTCACTCTGAAGGAAACTTCTAGTGTCTGTAATGAAGTTTAAAAAGTTTAAAATCTGCCTCCTGTAAGACTGAACATGTTTCTATTTTTCATCTACATCTACAACCCAGACCCACAGTTCAAAAGTCACTCACCAGCTTCCCAAAATGCTACAGCTCCCACTCCAGTGCCTCAAATACGACCCCCACAACACCCCACCGCTGCTCAGCCACTCGCCATCATCACTCAGGCCACTCATACACACACTCTACTCAGATCATGTCCATTAGACTACTTCCAAAGACTTTGCAGCCAGTTCTTCTAATGTGTGTCTTTCTCTTGTTTGTTAGTTTTTGTTCCTGCTGTCTGATATTTATGTTTTATACCTGCAGAGTTGGTGTGGAGCACCCACAATTCCTTTGTATATGTACAATGGCAATAAAGAGCTATTCTATTCTAGTTTAGCCACAGATCACTTCTCTCTTAAAAATACCACCATGACCCAGTTCGTTCTGGAAGTGTGGGACGGATTAGCATGTCCTACATCTCTCACACCTTACAGAACAGCCTCTACTGAATCTATAGTGTCCGGATGAAACTGTAATCCAAGCTTCAAAGAAAGGGATGGACAGAGGATGGCATTCCCTCTTCCAGTCCACGAAAAAATACCAACACCACACAAAAAAAAAGCACTAACAGCAACATACACAATTATTCAAAATAATCAATCACCAAACTCCAGTATGCACCAAAGAGAGAGTGACACAGAAAGAGTTCAAACACCTGGGATCAGCCATTCAAAGCAACACGCAGTGGACAAGAAAGGCAGAAAGCAGTTTGGTATGGAAAAGATGGAGCAGCGCATCAAAAATGACAGGGAAGTGGTCTGACACACAGCCATCAGTCATGCTCAGATTATACACTTGAATACTCGATGGTGACACTTGGTCTAAAGAATGGCCCGGCTTCTGAGTAGGTGCATTCGTACATAGAGTTTAATCATTCATTTATCATGGGTTTATCAGGACAGCAAAAAGAGAATATTAAAATCAAAGAGGATTAAAAATGTGCCGAAACGAGCTATCAAAAGCGGATTGACCATGCCCACTGAAGTTGACTGCAGTTCAAAACTGGTAATGTGATCAGTGTTCGACAGACGGGCATTAGTCTTTCTTAAATATTGCTACTATGTACTAAGAAAGTTACAGTCAGCTGAGCAAAGTTCAGCGAGTGACAAGATCTCACCTTCTGCCAGGTCTCCATCACAAGCAGCAAATCCAAATTGCAGCTGAACAAAGTCACTTGGGATAAAACTTTTATTGGATATGGATCCTTATGAAAGCTAACTTGACAGTAAGGGACATATTGTCATGGTTCGCGAGGCGAGCTGTATGGACCCAAGATGTGGCAAAACTGAGGTGAGGAAGCTTTATTGAAGGAGCGTGCACAAACAGCAAAGGCGAGGGTGGCGAAAACCGAACTGAGTAAAACCTAAACTGGAAAAACTAAAACTTAAACAACAAAACCTGAACATGAGTGAGGGTAACTTGCAGGGAGAATTCACAGGAAGACAAAGAGAAAACCGCAGACTGGAAAACACCAAATAACGCATAACCAGCAACAGGCAAGAGAACACACAGGGTTTAAATACACACAGCAGTAATCAGGGGATGGGAGGCAGGAGGGGAACACACCTGAGAGAAATCACAGCTGACGAGGCAGGGCAAACGTAAACCGGACACACTCACAGAAGACAAGAACCTTCAGAATAAAACAGGAACCTAACAGACACAGAGAACCAGACAAGACACTGCACTAAACAGACAGACTCACAAGCAGACACAGTGACACCATGGACAGACAGAGGGAACACAGAGAAGTGGGAGCAGGCAGGCACAAAACAAAACCCTAACCAATGGCAAACCAAAGACATAACAGAATAAACAAGAACACAGAGTAATATAAAGAAACAAAACACTGAGTTGTCAGACTCAGGACCATGACACACATACTGTCATATTGATTCCCACGGTAGAGGGGAAGACTTCTGGGGATTACGCCACCATGCTTCACTGCTGGCCTGTCTGGGGCTTACCCCTGGGAGGAATGCAGAAGTCAGCAGCTAAGCCCATAGGGATGGACTGGAGGAAAGCATACCTGGACACAAGGGAGCACCAGTGGGTGAGTTAAGGCCAGTCAGATCCCTCTTCCTCAACATGAAACAGATAGGCTGATATTGACTGACACACATGCTTTTTCAGCCTAACTGAGATGCCTGAACGCCTCCTGCTACTGGATTATTTTTTCCAGTAAACAGCCCAGGGTCCTCCAGGTGTACTGTAGAGTTGGAACACCACCTTTACTTGGTCTTGGTCTTGTTTTGGTCTTGCTGTCTCGTCAGATCGACATAGTGGTCAGGAGATTTGGAGTAAACAGACACACAACGTAGCATTCGATAATGTGTCATGCACAAAGGCATCAGCTCTGAGAGCCGTGCTTACAGAGCGCTTTGTAGCGAATCAGAAGAATCGACTCCCATTGAGCGAGAGCCGCTCCTCACTTATTCTCCCTTCGCTGCTCAGCTCTCACACAGTGGCTCAGCTACGCTCCAATCCCTTCATATTGTGGCCAATCACATATGAGGATATAGGATAATATCATTATGTGAAAAACGGGTGAGAGACAGTCAAGTGGAGCGTGCGTCTGTCCTCTCTGTAAGTGAGTGAGACAGTAGACAGCGGTGAGGAGGGCTGTGCGAGTGCATCGCAAAAAGACTTTTTCGTCTCGGTCTCTGTTGTGGTCTTGTGTCGACTTTGTCTTGGTCTTGGTTTAGGCGGTCTTGACTACAAGTCTAGTGTACTGAGGAGTAGGGCGCAGACCAGATTCAAGAAACAGTCACTTATAGACTCAGGAGACTTTGGTGATCATAAACTGACAGCTTTCAATTCAATTTAATTCAGTTTTATATCTATAGCACCAAATTACAACAGTTGCCTCAGGGCACTTTTTGTTGTTTTCACAGTATTGTTGACCCTACAACAATACAGAAAAACAGAAAAACAAAACGAAAATCAGATGACCCTCTCTGAGCAAGCTCTTTAGTGACAGTGGGAAGAAAAAAATCCCTTTTAAGAGGAAGAAATCTCTGACAGATCCAGGCTCAGGAAGCACTTGGCGGGGTGAGGTGAGTGAGGTGAGGAAGACAGGACAAAGACATAACAGATAACAATTAATTAATTGGAGAGAGGTGTATAAACACATAGTGAGTGGGAAAAAAGTGAGTGAAGTGAAGCAGAAACACCCAGTGCATCATGGGAATCCCCCAGCAGCCTACGTCTATTGCAGCATAACTAAGGGAGGATTCAGGGTCACCTGGTCCAGCCCTAACTATATGCTTTAGCAAAAGTCCCAACGAGTCCCTGGCGAAGTCTGTGGTCCCCACATGCTTCAAAAGATCCACCATCATCCCTGTGCCCAAGAATAGCAAACCCTCATCCCTGAACGATTACCGGCCAGTTGCACTGACCTCAGTAGTAATGAAGGTGTTTGAGAGGCTGCTGAAGAACATCATCTCCTCCTCCATCCCAGACACCACAGATCCGCTGCAGTTCGCCTACAGATCCAACAGATCCACCGAGGATGCCATCGCCCACGTCCTACACACCACTCTCAGCCACGTGGACAAGAAACAGGGTAACTATGTGCGAATGCTGTTTGTTGATTACAGTTCAGCGTTTAACACAATAGTGCCCTGCAGACTGTTCACAAAGCTGAGGGATCTGGGACTTAACAGCCGTCTGTGTGCATGGGTGTTGGACTTCCTCACTGGCAGAACTCAGGTGGTGAGGGTGGGCAGGTGCTTCTCCAACAGCATCACCATCAACACAGGAGCACCTCAGGGATGTGTCCTCTCACCACTGCTCTACTCCCTCTACACTTCAGACTGTGTGGCCACCCACGGCTCCAACACCATTGTGAAGTTTGCTGACGACACAGTGGTGTTGGGTGCCATCTCCAACAACGATGAGGCGGCCTACATGGATGAAGTGAAGAATCTGGCATCGTGGTGCCAGGACAACCACCTCCAGCTGAACGTCAGCAAGACCAAGGAGCTGGTGGTGGACTTCAGAAGGGGTCAGCACAGAGACTACAAGCCCATTATCATCAATGGAGCTCCAGTGGAGGGTGCAGTCCTTCAAGTATCTTGGTGTCCACATCTCCTCAGACCTGACATGGGCTGCCCACATTCAGGTCCAGACCAAAAAGGCTAGGCAGCGCCTGTATCACCTACGACAACTGAGGAAGTTCAGGGTCTCTCCAAAGATCCTCAGGATTTTCTATACAGGCGCTGTGGAGAGCATCCTCACACAGAACATGACATCGTGGTTTGGGAACAGCTGTGTGAAGGACCAAAAAGCTCTCCAGAGAGTGATCCGTACAGCAGAACGCTGCTGCAGGATTGCTCTCCCCCCGCTTCAGGACACCTACACCAGGAAATGCCGGACTAGAGCAGATACTGAAGGACCCGTCCCATCCTGGCAACAAACTGTTCCAACTTCTGCAATCTGGTAGAAGGTTCCGCATCTTCCGGGCAAGGACAGAGAGACTCAAGAGGAGCTTCTATCCCCAAGCCATCCGGGCCCTAAACACACACACCCGCCCTCTCACATCATCTATAATTGACTGAGACAGGACTCTTCCAGACACTAAACCAAGGCACAATGTACATTTCAATTCCTTTAATTTTAAATATGTTTATATTGTCTGTCCTGTAAAATAGTCAGATGTCTATTCATATTAATGTACAGAATTCACCTGCTTGCTGCTACTACTGCACATTCACCCAATGTATATACTATATATATATGTATATATATATAATGTTCTTCCCCTACACCCCCCCCCCCCCCCCCCCAATTTTTTTTTGCACATGTCGAGGAGCGTGTCAGGCTACATTTCACTGTGTGTTATACTTGTATAACTATGCATGTGACAAATAAAGAACCTTGAACCTTGAACCTTGAAAAAGGAAAGTTTGAAGCCTAATCTTGAAAGTAGAGATAGTGTCTGTCTCCTGAATCCAAACTGGAAGCTGGTTCCACAGAAGAGGGGCCTGAAAACTGAAGGCTCTGCCTCCCATTCTACTTTTAAATACTCTAGGAACAACAACAAAACCAACAGTCTGTACACAAGTGTTCTATTGGGGTGATACTATGAGGTCTTTACAATAAGATGGGGCCTGATCATTCATGTCATGTTCCAAGGTCTGGGACGCAATATTTGTGTTTTGGCTTTTGATCCTGCATCATTTCATATTCCAGGGTTTAGACTGTGGTTCTAGGGTTGTTTGTTGTTTTGCTTTTTATTGGTTGGAATTATGAAATATTTCTGTCCAGTGTTTGAGACCCTCTGAATTTTGTTTCTAGTTTGTGGGTCCTGTCTGAATTCCAGTGTGTTTTTGTCTCCTTTGTAGTTAGTCTTGTCTTCATGTGTGTTTACTGCCTCCCCCATTATTCATGTCTCTCAGTCTGGTTACTTTCCAGTTCTAGTGTCATCTGTCCATTTCATGGGTCTTAATCTGTCTCTCTCTTTCTTACTTCCTGTTTTATTTTGAGTCTCTCATTCTGTGTGCTGTGCGTTCAGTTTTGCTTCCTCTGTTTCTTTAGTCTGTAAATAGTTCCAGCTGTGGTTCCACCTGTTCCTTGTCTGTGTTTCACTAGTAAATTCCTAATTTCCAGTTTCTCCTTTTCTAAGTTTCTGTACTTTTGAGTTTTCTAAGTCATAGCCTTAAATCTGTTGTGATATGGGTCCCACTCTGCCTACCACGCAGCACGCCATGACAATTCAAGACCTTCGAGAGCTGAAGGATTTACAATTCTGTATTCGGTTTGCGGGGCAAGCCGTGTGTAAATTATTAAAGGACCCTTTTATGCAGGCAGCTCAGATGCAAGTGAGTTTATTCATAAGATGATGATACAAACAGAAATGGCGAGGGAGAGCATGAAAACTAAGCAAAACCCTAAACTGGAAAAAATAACAGAAACAAACCAGAAACAGAGATGCAGGGAGACACGGAGAAACAACCTGAGACGACGGAGGGAGATACGCAGACGACCCAACAATGCACACGAGAAAACACAGGGCTTAAATAAACACAGGGCAATCAGGGGATGGGAAACAGGAGGGAGACACGGCTGGCAGTAATTGGACATAACGAGACAAGGGGAGGCGAAACCAGAAATGCTGACGAGAGACGCAGACCTATAAAATAAAACAGGAACTCACACATGCAAAGACACAGACTAAGGAACACGGACTTTACACAAAGGAAAGCACAGACAGAAATGACTAAACACTAAACTGAGGAAGAACAGAACCAAATACCAAAATATATCACAACAATAGAAAACACGAAACGCTGCGTCAGAGACCCAGGATCATGACAGAACCAGTGACAAGAAGCCAGTATGAACGAAATCTGCTCTCTCTTTCTACTTCCTGTCAGCACTCTTACTGCAACATTTTGAAACAGCTGATAGGTTTTCAGGGAGTTTTCAGGACGTCCTAACAATAATGAATTGCAGTGATGTACAGCCTGTAGATCATTCACTAAAAGTGAAACAGAGACAGGACAAGCAACAGAGGGAGCAGTTGGTGGCAGGCAGCCAGAAACAGAGGCACAGTTTGGATGTGGCAAGAGTGAAAGGAGAAGATTTACAAGATGGTGGTGATTTGCTATGATGTACGGATTGGAGATGTGACACTGACAAAAAGACAGCAGCCCAAGCCGGGGCTGGTAGTGCTGAAGATGTTAAAATTTTCATTGGAAGTGACCAGAGTGGACAGGAATTGAAAAGAGCATATAAGAGAGAAAGTTCAAGTTGAGCAGTTTAAAGAAAAAGTGTTTTACAGCTCAGATGGTTTGGACATGTGCAGCGGAGGAATGGTGGATACACTGGACAAGGGCTATCACAACAACAGTCACCTCGAGGCGCTTTATATTGTACAGTAGATCGTACAGTAATAGATTCAGAGAAAACCCAACAATCATATGACCCCCAATAATGAATTACAGTCGTCCAGCCTGGAAGTAATAAATGCATGAACTAGTTTTTCAGCGTCACTCTGAGACAGGATATTTCTAACTTTAGAGATGTTGCACAAATGGAAGAAAGCAGTCCTACATACAGTGGGGCAAAAAAGTATTTAGTCAGCCACCGATTGTGCAAGTTCCCCCACCTAAAATGATGACAGAGGTCAGTAATTTGCACCAGAGGTACACTTCAACTGTGAGAGACAGAATGTGAAAAAAAAATCCATGAATCCACATGGTAGGATTTGTAAAGAATTTATTGGTAAATCAGGGTGGAAAATAAGTATTTGGTCAATAACAAAAATACAACTCAATACTTTGTAACATAACCTTTGTTGGCAATAACAGAGGTCAAACGTTTACTATAGGTCTTTACCAGGTTTGCACACACAGTAGCTGGTATTTTGGCCCATTCCTCCATGCAGATCTTCTCGAGAGCAGTGATGTTTTGGGGCTGTCGCCGAGCAACACGGACTTTCAACTCCCGCCACAGATTTTCTATGGGGTTGAGGTCTGGAGACTGGCTAGGCCACTCCAGGACTTTCAAATGCTTCTTACGGAGCCACTCCTTTGTTGCCCGGGCTGTGTGTTTTGGATCATTGTCATGTTGGAAGACCCAGCCTCGTTTCATCTTCAAAGTTCTCACTGATGGAAGGAGGTTTTGGCTCAAAATCTCACGATACATGGCCCCATTCATTCTGTCCTTAACACGGATCAGTCGTCCTGTCCCCTTGGCAGAAAAACAGCCCCATAGCATGATGTTTCCACCCCCATGCTTCACAGTAGGTATGGTGTTCTTGGGATGCAACTCAGTATTCTTCTTCCTCCAAACACGACGAGTTGAGTTTATACCAAAAAGTTCTACTTTGGTTTCATCTGACCACATGACATTCTCCCAATCCTCTGCTGTATCATCCATGTGCTCTCTGGCAAACTTCAGACGGGCCTGGACATGCACTGGCTTCAGCAGCGGAACACGTCTGGCACTGCGGGATTTGATTCCCTGCCGTTGTAGTGTGTTACTGATGGTGACCTTTGTTACTTTGGTCCCAGCTCTCTGCAGGTCATTCACCAGGTCCCCCCGTGTGGTTCTGGGATCTTTGCTCACCGTTCTCATGATCATTTTGACCCCACGGGATGAGATCTTGCGTGGAGCCCCAGATCGAGGGAGATTATCAGTGGTCTTGTATGAGCCCCAGATCGAGGGAGATTATCAGTGGTCTTGTATGTCTTCCATTTTCTGATGATTGCTCCCACAGTTGATTTTTTCACACCAAGCTGCTTGCCTATTGTAGATTCACTCTTCCCAGTCTGGTGCAGGTCTACAATACTTTTCCTGGTGCCCTTCGAAAGCTCTTTGGTCTTGGCCATGGCGGAGTTTGGAGTCTGACTGTTTGAGGCTGTGGACAGGTGTCTTTTATACAGATGATGAGTTCAAACAGGTGCCATTCATACAGGTAACGAGTGGGGGACAGAAAAGCTTCTTACAGAAGATGTTACAGGTCTGTGAGAGCCAGAGATTTTCCTTGTTTGAGGTGACCAAATACTTATTTTCCACCCTGATTTACGAATAAATTCTTTACAAATCCTACCATGTGAATTCATGGATTTTTTTTTCACATTCTGTCTCTCACAGTTGAAGTGTACCTCTGGTGCAAATTACTGACCTCTGTCATCATTTTAAGTGGGGGAACTTGCACAATCGGTGGCTGACTAAATACTTTTTTACCCCACTGTATTTATTTAATATGTGCATTGAAGGACATGTCCTGGTCAAAAATGACTCCAAGGTTCCTCACAGTGTTACTTAGACAATTAGAGGTCATCCAGGTCTTTATGTCGTTCAGACATTTATGCAGTTTAACTGATTGTGTTATCTGGCTTCAAGTTGGGTGTCATCTGGATAGCATTGAAAATGCATGTTATGCCTTATAATGAAACTACCTCGGGCGAGAGTTTTTGAGTAAAGCTGAGTCAAATGATGGCTTTTTAAGTATTGATTTAACTACTGCCATCTTCATTTGGCCCGGCCCCACAGTTGGTATGGCTTGCCATCTGTTCCTCCACGTCTCTGTTTTAATGTTTTTATTTTGTTATGATGTTGACTCCCTGCTGGTCTACGATCGCCAAGTTTTACTTGATCTCCGACTATCTCCCAATACGCCGGTGTGTAGACTGGGAAATGCACACAAAATACCGCCACCACTCCTGTCGTTGGTTCCTACTCACCTGCTCCGTGTACCTGTGCCGTCTCCGCGGAAGCGGGGCCGCCGTCACGGCAAAAGGAGTGGGAGATTGGTGAAACTGAAGGCCTGTCTGGCGTTTGGTTGTGCTGTCCCTGGCGTTGCCTGTCACGCCCCTTTTCCCTGGCATCTTCGTAGGCCGTCCTATGCGTGTCTGGTGCCGCTCGCTGGCTCTGGGCTGTTCCCGCCCGGCCGCTCCCTGCCTCCCTGTCCACTGCGGCGCGGAGTGAGTATGCAAAACCTGCGTTACATTGCGCGAGCTTCAAAGTCTAGTGACTATTCAACTCCGGCCAAATTTGGCCTGGTAAACGCCAGATCGGTATCGAATAAGACTTTTATCCTTAAGGAATATTTTTTGTCACACTACTTGGACTTTCTCTGCTTAACTGAGACGTGGATAACTGCTGGTGATTCCAGCGCCTTTGCAGAACTTTTGCATTCGGACTGCTGCTATTTTAATGTCCCACGCAGATCTGGTCGAGGTGGAGGAGTAGCTACTATCTTCAGAGATCGCTACAAGTGCAAGCAGGTTTCATTGGAATTTTATTTTTCCAGTTTTGAACTGTTACTGTTTGAAATAGCCTGTTCTCCCCCTGTACTGTGCACAATAATATACAGGGCCCCAAAATACAGTAAAGACTTTATAAAGGAATTTGCTGCATTTCTAACTGAAGTTACGATAAAATATGACTCCTTTCTTATTGTTGGGGATTTTAATATTCATGTGTGCTGTCCAGATAAGCCCATGGTTAAAGACTTTTTGAATCTTACTGATTCTTTTAATTTAGTTCGATGTGTGTCTGCACCCACGCAACAGTGTGGCCACACTCTCGATCTGGTTTTAGCCCACTCATTGCCTGTTTTTAATCTGAAAGTCTCCGATCCTGTTTTCTCTGAGCATATGCCGGTTCTGTTTGACATCTCTTTATCTAGAAATGAATTCAGGGCACTTGTCCCTACAAAGACATCTCGTTTGTTAAATTCTTCCACGGCAGCACGGTTCTCCACCTACTATAATCAGTTCTCCATTCCTGAGACACTCCAATACGTAGAGGAACTCGGTTTTTGGTTTCATACCACTTGTCAGACTGTCTTGGATATTGTTGCCCCTCTAAAAATTAAGCATCCTAAGACAAAGTTTGAACCCTGGTTGAACGATGAAACCCGTGCTGCGAGGCGTGAATGTCGTAGGGCTGAGCGGAGATGGAAAGAACATAACTTACAGGTCTCTTTACAAAGTTTAAGAGAGTGCTGGGCCTTATATCAGCTTACAATAAAAGAAGCAAAGCGGAAACACTTTGCAAACATTATTATGGTGAATTATCAGAAACCACATATATTGTTTAAGTCAATTGAGACTATTTTAAGCTCTCCCTCTGCTCTTAGTTTTGAGCCTTCACTTGAAATGTGTGAAAGGTTTCTGCACTTCTTTATAAACAAGGTAGCCTCGGCTAGGGCGCAGATTATTTTGCCCACATCTGACCCCTCTGATCTTCCAATTTGCTCAGCTGTCTTTCAACAGTTTGAGTCGGTTACTCTTGCTCAGCTACAGGAGGTGGTGGATCATTTAAAGCCTGTAGGCTCACCTTATGATCCTTTCCCTCCCCTTTTTCTGAAAGAAGTTTGTTCTACCATAGGTCCAACCATTTTAACCATTTTAAATAGCAGCCTTACTTCAGGTGTGGTTCCAAAGAATTTCAAAGATGCAATTGTGCAACCACTTCTTAAGAAACCTGGGCTAGATACAAACGCTGTTGAAAACTTTAGACCAATATCTAAGCTGCCCTTTTTATCTAAAGTCTTAGAAAAAATTGTATATGACCAATTGATCTCATACTTGAACGCTTTTGTAACCGTTCGGCTGGATTACTGTAATTCTCTTTATTTTGGGGTGAGTCGATCTTCTGTTTTTCGACTGCAGTTAGTCCAGAATGCTGCTGCACGCCTTTTAACTGGCACTCGTAGATACGAGCACATCACCCAGTTTTATATTCACTTCATTGGCTGCCCGTGCATTTTAGGATCCATTTTAAGCTGCTTTTATTTGTTTTTAAATGTTTGTCCAATGCTGCCCCTGTGTACCTCTCTGAGCTTCTTCATCCATACATACCTTCCCGGTCCCTCAGGTCGGCAGACCAGCTCCTCCTGAGCGTGCCCAGGACTAATCGTGAGCTCAGAGGGGATCGGGTGTTTGCTGTGGCAGCACCAAAATTGTGGAATGAGTTTCCTTTACATGTTAGACAGGCACCTTCCTTATCTGTTTTTAAATCACGTCTTAAAACATATTTATTTACCTTGGCTTTTAGCACAGCAGGACTTGTTGATGTCTCTTAATATGTTTCTTATTAATCATATTATTTTTAATTTTAAGATATTTTATATGTAATTTAAACTGTTTCCTCTCTGTTTTATATTTGTAGCACTTTGGTCAACATTGTTGGATGTAAAGTGCTTTATAAATAAAGATGCTATGCTATGCTATGCTATGCTATGCTAATGTCCGGACACCAGGGACTGTCCCTCAGACAACCTCCCCAGGCCTGGCTCCACGGTGGGACCCCACTAGCCCTATCCCATTCAGGGTGAACTATTCTCTTAACCCTTTAAAGCTGGTCGGAGCAGCACGCTCTGTTTTGCGCAACTATTTTTAAATCCCGGTAGCTCTGCAACCACGTAAGCTGGCGCAATAATTTCTTTTGCATATGAAACCAGAGGAGTTGTACTTACATCTTATGCCATCAGCTTGTCCTCGGTCACAGTTTCCTTCCACATAAAGCTTTGCAAAAACTGCACAAAAAGCGCTTGCAGGAACAAAAACATAATATTCCAGAAACACGCTTTGCCGATCCGATCAGCTGTTCATAACACTTCCTACGTTGGAATAGACGTCAGCGCGAACTTTTTCATTGCCGCCATTACCTGCCCGAAACCGGAACTGATGTCATTTTTGCGGAAATGTAGTTTTTTTTTTTTACCATAAAGCCTCATGAGCCTATACTGGTGTTTTTAAAAGTTATCTTTGACTTTATGACTTTCTGTGTCGTTTCTGGGATGCTTAGGACTCATATTGCACTGCTGGAAATAGTTTATTTTGATGCATATGCTGTTTTTTTGCAAATTTGCAGTATAATATTTATTTTCGTTTTTTCTGCAGTATATAAAAATTGGTGTATTTCAAAAATAAAACTATGAAGACACCCAAAATAAATTTCCTGTGGTAGGAAACTATTTTCTGCAACTTTTTTGTATTTACAGTTTTGAGGGATAAGCCTCTTAAATTTCTCTAACTAGAAATATATGTTAAAAAGCAAAAACGATTTTCAATTTTTTTGTAGTTTATTGCACTTTTTTGCAATTTATGTAAGTACTATGCACTTAATGAATACATATTATTAAAATCTGGTTGTATTGATGTATAGCAACTTGAAATGCTCCCAAAAATGGCACTACAGCATGTAAAAATATAATATAAGCTCTGGCGGACTTGGTTCTATGGTAGGTCTTAAAGGGTTAATGTAACACTCATAGGGGTTTTCTCAATCACTCTTTGTCTGTCCCCTCACCTAGGACCAATTTGCAGTGGGACAAATTTGTCAGCCTCCCTGACAACATAGACCCTGGCATCCCCAAGACAAACAAATCCCTCCCACATGATAAGGTGGCAACTCACGGAAGGGCATCAGAAAACAGACAAAGAAAACAGTTATAATCTGAGAACATAGCACCAACAACTGTATAGTCCAGTAAAATAAATGGTAAATGGCCTGCATTTGTATATTCACTGCACAGTGTGGGTTAGATGTTACGGTATCCCTGTTATGTGATGTCTTCTCTTTGCAGGGAGCTAACGTCTTGCAGTACAATATTTCCCATGCCTTTGAACTACATTGATATAAAAATGTCATTCATGCCTCTGTTCTCTTTAAATAAAAATGAGGACTGAGAGTATAGAGACGAGGTGACACCTTTTCTGGTGCAAAGGGAATAATGTCTGCTAAGGTCTTTCAATATGGAAATGAACTTGTTATGGGATGCTGCTCATGTTGTGTTGAAAAAGGAGCAGGAAACAGAGTTATTAAGACTTGCTGGATGTCACAAATTATCCAAAATACAGGAAAGCATTGTTGTCAGCACCACCTCTCCTTTCCATGTTCTTCTGACTCTTGCCTATAGCAAAATGAGCAGCAGCTCAGCTCTAGCATCCAGGTGATGTTATGCTGCAGTTGGGGAAGGGGGCACAGATAAGACTTGTATCTGATGCTGATGATTCTGCTTGTGATTGCCACCTTACCATGAGCCCATTAGTACTCTGGCATGCCTGTTGTTATTTGGCTGTAGCTGGTTGTTTAAAGCAATAAGCTGCCTTTGCCAGAACAGGTGCTGAAACAATTTCTCCTGGCCTGTAGCCTGAAATGTGCTCAGTTAGATTTGACTGCGCAGAGTAACTGTTTGATCAGCAGATGTCCTTTATTTCTGAACATACCACACACTTACTACTGTTTCTTATTATATCCACATTTGAACAGTGATGGGATGGCGTTACAAGTAACGGTGTTACTAATGGTGTTACTTTTTTCAGTAACAAGTAATCTAACTAATTACTATTCCTATCGTTACAACGCCGTTACCGTTACTAGCAAGAAAATGCGGCGCGGTCGCATTACTATTTTTCAACAAACAGACGGTTGAAGCTGTGTTCAGTTTACCGCAGCTTATATCAGCTGCACGGAAGTAGCTGTAAGTAATCTGGGCGCTACAGCTTTAAGCAGCTGCACGCTCCCGCAGACAGCAATCACTTTCTAGCACAACATCTGGAGCTAAGGGAGCAAAACAATCGCATGAGTGCTGCTGTTTGACTGAGGAAGAATAAAGTAGTCGTGGTAAGACAATCACATGACCACTTCAAGATGACAAAGCAACAAGGTGACATATACCCGTTTATAGATTGTGTTGATAGGCCAGTAAAACCAAAGTGATATATGATAAACATATACGCGCCGTTTTTTCCTCAACAGTTTCGCCACATTGGCTGTCTAAGGACAGCGCAGCGAGACGTCTCTGCTTATGAGCGAAAAAAATAAATAAAAAATACAGCCCTTTTGTGTTGATGGAAAAATGCACCATGTTGACCAATCAAAAAATTATATGGCAACATGACATTTGGTTGTTTAGGAAGAGGGGGAAAATTTAGGAGTGACGGTGAGAGAGAGAGAGAGCAAGAGAGAGACAGCAGAAAAAGAGAGAGCGAGTTTTGAGATGTGTGAGATTTGTGACGTTTAGCGTGTTTGGAGTGTGTAGTTACTGTGTTGTCTTGTGTAGTTACTGTGCTGTCTTGTGTAGTTAGTGTGTAGTGTTGTGGCTAGTGTTGTGTTGTGTGTCAGAACAATGAGGCGACTGCTGTCTCCAAGTAGAAACAGCAGCGACACACCTGCTGCTGTCAGACCTGCAGGTATCAGGCTGTGATGTTTCCTTTATATTGGACAGAAATATTTGCAGTGGCACAAATAATTTGTGGCATCTTATTGAAGAACAGCTGATTGTTCTGTAAACAGTTTGAAATGGTCATTTTAAAAGGGTAAAAGGTAAATGGCTGCAAATAACTTTGTTGTTTGCAAAACTTGTGCATAAGATTTTAAAATTGACAATTTATATTTGCATTTAAAGTTATGAAATATGATTCAATAAACATGTTTGTGGTTGTTACAGTAAAAATATAACTTTTTCTACTCGGATTTTATGTTCTGATTTTCGATCAATTGTGTTAATACAGTTTGTCAAAATGAAAACATGACTGTAAATTCAGACACGTGAGGCTGTGTTGAAAAGAATGAGACCAAACAAGACAAAGTAAATAGTTTTTAAAGGTGAAATGTGGAGGAAACATCAAAAGTCATTAAAAATGGCCAATTATACCCTGGACCCCATTGTTTTTATAGTAACGCAATAGTTACTTTTCAAGTAATTAGTTACTTTTAATCTTGTAACTCAGTTACTAACTCAGTTACTTTTTTGAAGAAGTAACTAGTAACTATAATTAATTACTTTTTCAAAATAACTTGCCCAACAGTGCATTTGAATGTTTACCCTGACACTGTTAAATAAATTTTAAAGCGCAAAGTTAAGTAAATTGCTATCTGTCCCTAACACACGCTTGCTCTGGGTGCTTTATTACCACAGGGACCATTGTTACCTTCAATCTCCACTTCTTCTCGAGCTCCTCTCTGTCCTTGGTACTTCTTGATCTTCTCATGTTCTTTTTTCCTGATGTTGCTGTCACTCACTATAGCTACATCTATCAGTATGGCCATCTTCTTCATGTACTCATGGATGTTTGTCTCATCATGGACAGTGGCTCTGACACTCACTAGTCCTTGGCCACCTTCATTCCACTTCATCTACATGTCACGGGTGTATGCTAGAAGAGAAACCCTTCTAAATGGGAAGAGCAGCAGGGGATGATCACCGAAACAGAAAGACGTAAAAACCCAATTAAAATAGTGAATAAAAAATATATATACTGTAACCGACTGGGTTACAAGTTAGTTTGACTATTGTGTTATCAGTGTTTCAGAATTGCCACTCACTTATGACATAGTTGAACCACACTGGCACCAATTTGATTTATTGAGTGTCCTTGAATGTGTAGTAGTCTAGAGGCCGTTTGGCCTGTCAGTCAGATCAGGTACCTATGACAAAGAGTCAGGAGGAGAGCATGTGTGTGGTTGGCTTAGAGTATTTGGGGGGGAGGGCAGGTATTAGAGAGTCTTGTTGTTTGTGTGTGGGGGGGAAAGGAGTGCGTGTTGAGAGTTTGTTTTGATTCAGGAGAGCGCATTTTCCCTATTGTTTTGGTGTTGGCTATGGCCCACAGTAGCCTGTGTTACTGTTCTTCATAAACATCCAGCAACCGGAATACCGTGATGATCCACCAAATCGGCTGTAGATGCTGGCAATTGCCCTGGGACTTTTCGGGATGTTTCCAATGGATACTCCAAGATTAAGCGGGAACCCCCAGTGGATGCTCACGGACACCACTATGCCGCTGGAAACCAGAGGTTTGCAGAGCACAGAGACTGGGTGAGACAATGGGGATGATGAGAGGGACATGTCGATGTATAGAAACACTTCCTGTGCTTCCATGAACACCCCCAGGTATGATGGCAAGGCTGACTGGGAAACTATTCATGCGCAATTTGAACTGTTGGCCAGGGCTGGTTGGTGGTCTGCTTTAGAAGAAGTCCCTACAGCTAGCTATGTGCCTTACTGGCAATGCCCTGTCTAACTTACTGCTTTTGAGTCCAGAGGGCAGGGACAATTATGATGCTTTGGTCAGGGCTCTGAAGAGGTGGTTCAGTTCTTGCTCTGCTACTCCCGAGCCTACTCCACTCCGAACTGTGCAGCCGCCGCTGTCCGGGGGAGCACATTAGGGATCTGGCTAATGACATTGAGAGGCTGGTCCACCGCACCTATGCCCACATGCCCCCCGCCATCCAGGGCGAATTAGCTCGGGACCACTTCCTCCAGGCCCTGCTTCCAGATGAGCTGCAGATCCAGACACTGTCAGCCTATCGTAAGTCCCTTCAGGAGGCCCTGGAGCTGGCTACAGGGAGAGAGAGTTACTGTGTGCTGGGACTGCTAAACCCCTGACTCAGCTCACTGGGCCACTGCAAACGGGGGCTACAAGTGGGACTGGACCGGACGCCACTGAACCCGCATGGGTGGCGGTATTGACCCAGTCGGTGAGAGCTATCACGCTGCGTGGGGAACAAAGACCAAGAAGAGGGCCGAGGGTCTGCTGGGGATGTGGACGGTCGGGCGACCTAGCCCGAGATTGTTTCCACGCCGGCAGGGATCAGGGAAACGACATGGTGTCCGCCTAACCGGGACAATGCGGGACCATGGGCCTGTGTTCCGACCTCCTTTACATGTAGGGACAACCCAGCTCGGGGACCACGGGGGTGCACAGCACCCCTGCAGAGCTGTGGATGGACAAGTGGAGCGGTTTGTTTTATTGGGCAGGACTTGGGTTGGGAGCTGCTGGTATGCCCCATTAGTCATGAATGGACTGTGCTACTCAGCCCTGGTGGATACCGGGTCTTAAGCGACAGCTTTAAGACCTGATGTGGTGGGAAGGGGGATACCATCCTCCCTACCATGGTGAAGCTGCAAACTGTCAGGGGAGAGCAGGCCCCTATGCTAGGGGAAGCGGTGCTCACCCTGAGTGTGGGGAGGAAATCAGTCTGCTGCTTGGCATGGGTTGCAAACCTGGAAGACTGCATACTGGGGCTGGATGTCCTTAGGGCACTGGACTGCTTATTGACAAAAAGGGGGGGACGCTCTTGTTCCCTGATGGGTGTGTTATTCAGATGTTGAGGCGGCCACCTCAATCTACGCCCACGCCATTACTGGACTCATTGAACCATCCACCAGCCCCTGGGCATCCCTGGTCATTATGGTTCCAAAGGAAGTGAAGGATGACTGGCAGTTATGCATAGATTTCCAGCCTTTGAATAAGGTGACAAAGAAGGACCCATATCCTCTCCCACGTATAGATGAGACGTTTGACAAAGTGGCGGGATCCTCATGGTTCTCCTCCCTAGACCTACGCAGCGCCCTCGCACCAGAGGCCAGACCAAGGACTAAATTACCATAAGTCTCTGCTGGTAATCAATGCAAAGTTCTTCCTTTCGGCCTCTGCAATGCCCGTGCCACGTTTGAGATACTCATGGATAAGGTACTCATTGGAATTCACCACAGAGACTGTGGTGTCACTCTGGCACAGCTGGCTGCCAGCGGAGCTCACGGGCGCGTCACTGCAACTCCCCCTGGCGTCTGCTCCGCGGCTGCTGAGTGAGCCCTCATCTGGGACTCTCTTACTGGGACAGTGGCGCGGCTGCCCCTCTGTTGGTCTTCCTTGGTCTCTTGTGTTCTGGGGGCCTCTGGATGTCTGGAGTTTTGATCTCCTCCATACCTGCTTCATGCCCTGGAGGACGGGGCTGTAGCCCCCCCACACCCTCTAGCAGATCATTACATGAAGGAACCGTTTAAAAACAAGCGCGTCCATGCTCACAGGTGTACACACGGGTGATCACACCCACAAACTACACCCTTTTTGGCTCCTACCTCAAAGCACACTGTGCGCTGTCGATCTTACGTGATGCACAATAATGTTTAATATTGAGTATTTACTGTTATATTTCCATAGATCATCGCGATGATGTTGTTTATTATATTGCTCTTTTTTTTCTGCTTGTTTTCTCTTTTTTCTTTCTAAACAAGTGATCCAGGTGATTGACAGATGTATTTTTCGTCTGCTTATATTGTTGGCTTTTGTTTTTTTGCCCTTTATCACCATTCCTCTTCCCCGCTGTTTTTCTTTCCCTCTTTCTTTCTCCCCTTCCTTTTCCCCAGTCAAGTCTGTCCCGTATTTAGCAGGTTAAAATAAAATAAACAATAAAAGGTGAATCAAATGGACCATTACGGCAAGCCTGGGTTGGTCGATTTGGTAAAGTAAATCCGTTGGGCATCTTTCTTTGCCTTTAGACAATAATTCTGATGGCAAAAGAGCCAAACGGGACAGGCAAAAAAAAAAGAGAAAAGAAATGCTGCTTCATGTGACATGAGGTCACGTTCCCGGGCCACGGACTGGGGGCAGGTGGCGTTGGCACCATGGAGGATAAGATCCAAGCTGTGAAGACTGGCCCACCCCAAATCAGTGCAGTGCTTGGCATCCTACTACAGAGGTTTTGTAAGGGGTTTCTTCTGCATAGGCACGCCACTGTTCCACCTGCTGTAACAGGATGTTACCTTCCAGTGGACAGTGGGCTTTCAGGGAGCTTTCACCTCACTGCAGGAAGCCCTAGTGGGGGCCCCAGTGCTCTCTCCGCCTGACCCCACACTGCCCTTTGTCCTTGACACAGATGCCAGCAGTGTCAGATCTGGTGCAGTGCCAGCCTAGATGATACCCGGCGGGGAGAAAGTGGCTGCATACCATAGTCGGCCTTCAACAAAGCTGACCGCCGCTTTTGTGTCACGAGGCGGGAGCTGCTTGCTGAGGTATGTGCCACACGCCACTGTAAGTACTACCTTGGGGGCCTCCACTTTATGGTCAGAACTGAACATGCTGCCTTGCAGTGGCTCATGTCTTGTAAGGAGCCAGAGGGGCAGCTAGCACGCTGGATCGAGGAGCTGCATGCTTATAATTTTGAAGTTGTACACAGACCTGGGGCCCAGCACAGAAATGCAGATGCGTTCTCCCGCAGACCCTGTGCCCAAGACAGATGCCACTACTGTGAGAGACAGGAAGCTCAGGAGGCGCCCAATTGGTGCCCAACTTACATTGTGCTGTGATGGGGGTAGAGGAACAGCCACCCAGTCAGAGGCTGGTTGCTGTGGATGCAGCAGAGTGGAGACATCAACAGGAGGATGATGCTGATATCAAACCAGTGCTTGGGTGGACTGAGGAACAGCGACAACCCCAACAGGAGGAAATAGCCATGTTGTCTCAGGCCACAAAGGGACTCTGGTCCATGTTTAATGCCCTGCGGCAGTACAATGGAGTGCTGCAAAGGGGCTGGAAGGAACCAGCTACGGACAAGATGAGGTGGCAGTTGGTGGTCCCGCGGGCCCTGCAAGAGATGGTGCTTCACGCAGTGCATGGAGCCCCAGGGTCTGGCCACTTTGGTGTCACTAAAGCCCTCTGCCGCCTCCAGCAGCGATGCTATTGGGCCCGTTATAGAGGACTTTTGCTGCTGCTGTAACAGCTGTACAGCACGGAAGGGGCCCACAGCAAAATCCCATGCCCAACTCCAACAGTTTCTGGCAGAGTACCATATGGAGAGGGTGGGGATGGACATCCTGGGTCCTTTCCCTCGCATAGAAAGGGGAAACTGCTATATCCTCAACACTATGGACTATTTCAAAAAGTGGCCAGAGGCTTAAAGTTTTCCTGACCAAGAGGCCGAGACGATTGTGGATGCTCTGGTGGAGGGGATGTTCAGCAGATTTGGGGTGCCTGAAGTAATTCACACAGAGCAGGGCAGGAACTTTGAGTCCTGTGCGTTTGCGGCCATGTGCGAGAAACTAGGCTCCCATAAGAGCCATACAACACCCTTCCAACCACAGAGTGAGGGACTCGTTGAGAGATTTAACCGTACACTGGCAGAGCAACTGGCGCTAGTGACAGCTAAACATCAACGTGACTGGGACACTCATGTTCCCCTGGTTCTCATGGCATATCGTTCGGCGGTCCAGGACTCCACCTCGTGCTCCCCTGCCCTCTTGATATTTGCCAGGGAGATCCATACTTCAGCGGAGATGAAGATGGGCTGACCCCCTGACGCTGATGACGATCAACCAGAACGTGACTATGCGCGGAAGCTCCAGGATCGCATGGAGTCTGCTCATGACTTTGTTAACAGAAAACTGACAAGTGCGGGGGTGGGGCAGAAGAGGAACTACGACATCCATTCCAGAGGCTGACATTTTGACGCCGGAGAACTGGTCTGGGTTTACAACCCCCAGAGGAAAAAGGGCAGATTCCCCAAGCTGGACAGTGACTGGGTTGGACCCTGTAAGGTCCTGGAACACCTGAGGGAAGTGGCGTACAGGGTACAACTACCCCCATGGGAAGGAGGGTCACCCTGCACTGGGACAGACTGACCCCCTATCGGGGCACGGCCACCTTACTGGGACAATACTGTGGGCCACGAACAGACCTGGACTCCACCCCTACAGATTCTTCCATCACCACTGTGACTCCCCCGGCTGTGAGCCCTGTGAGTCCTGGGCCTGTGGTCGCTTTGGATGCAGCTCCTTCCACGCCTGCTTCCAGGCGCCTTTGCCCAAGGAGGCACCATAGACCACCAGGCCACCTGAGAGACTTTATCCACCCTTGGGACTTTGAGGGGACGGGGTTGTGTAACAGACTGGGTTACAAGTTAGTTTGACTGTTGTGTTAGCAGTGTTTTGTGTTCAGAATTGCCACTCACTTATGGCATTGTTGCACCGCAATGGGATTTACTGAGTGTTCTTGAATGTGTAGTAGTCGAGAGGACATTTGAACCTTGTGCTATATTAAAATAATATTAAAATAACATCAGTAGATATACAAACTTTAGTCTAAGTTTGTAAAATGAATGAGTGAAATATGTCCAGTCAGGAGGTAACATGGATTCAGCAGGTTGGGGAACTCTTAAATTGGTTGTAATGTCTCAGTGTGGGGACAAGAATAGTATCTCACAATAATTTCTGTTCAGAGCTCCAGTAGATTTGTTTTAGTGTTGCTCTCTGTGGATGTACGCAGCTGAATTCAACCAGATGTGAGCAGATGTTTCATAAGCGGTCCTGGCTGATTTCATCCTTTACACTGACTGTTTACGCTGTCTTTATATTAGACACTATACAGTTGGTGTGAAGGTGGAATTCAGTCAATGGATCTCAGCATCATCAGCTACAATGTATATGAATCTCTGCTACACTTGAGGTAACCTAACGATGAAACCACAGCCACTGTGCACCAGTCACACACTGTCCTTTACTTTAAATCCATCACAGTGCAGCAAACTAACCTGTTTGTCCTGCGCTAACCTGCAGAGGATTTTCATGCAGCCTTTAAAAAACTGTTATTCTGCCTCAGTTTGTTTAGCAGCAGGTTTCACAATATGAAAAAACATAATGTCACATGTACAGACCCAAGAGCTGATTTAAAAACATGACAACTTACATGTGAGCTTTACATTTCTCCTGATCATCCTTCCCTTTAAATCTAAGCTCTCTTCTTCCTCTCCTGTCTTTCTTATCTTTCTCCATCTCTGAGTGAGGTTAGCTCTTTCTTTTCTCTCTCTGTGAAATAAGCAGCTGGACACAAACAGTTTGTGTGTTTGCTGATGTTTGTTGAACTCATAGAAACATTACATTTGAAATTACCTGACAGCAAATGTTACTCCCTTTATGCTCACTCCTCTTCAGCAGAGCTAGCTAGATGCTGAAGTACTGCAACCGTGCCTAACAGACACCTGCAGTCGCTCTGGTGTTGTGGCAAAAACAGTAAAACAGTGTCCCACTTTAACCTCTGACTTTGACATGATCTCTTTTTATGTGACATCCGCTGGTAATTAATAAACAAACAGGACTGCCTTTCGACAACAACAAAAAAGTAAAAATAAAGAAGAAAAAAAACCCCACAGAAAAAAAACCCACTAAGGCTCTCCACCAAAATCCCAAAACGAAAGTATCGACAAATCTATTTACAGCTATTTACAACAAACTATTTATTTACAACAAAACACCAAACTATTTACAACACGGGGGAGATCGCGACCATGACACACTGAAACACAGGGTTTAAATACCTAGAGGGAGCAATCAGGAAAATGGACAACAAGAGGGAAACAGCTGGGGCAACTCAGAACTGACGAGACAGGGAAACGTAAACTGAAAACACTAAGATAACACAGACTTTCAAAGTAAAACAGGAAACACATAACAGTCACGCCAAAAACAACACACTGACAACACCGAAACGTAACAATAGGCTCAAATCAGTTTGATGTTTGAATCCTTGCGGTCATGAAATGTGTGCTCTCCTTGAGCATTAGTGCTCCCTGGTTTCCATATGTTTTGGTTTCAGTTTTGTACTCCCTGAGTTCCAGAGTAATGTAGCAATAAAGATTGTAGACAGGTTATTATTGCTCAGTGTTACTTTGATTTCTAAAAATTTCCCCTTCTATAACTGAAGTATGTATGAAGTATAACTGGAGTATGGATTTCTAAACCTGAACATTCTTTTACTGTATATTATTTTAAGTATAGTCTCATTTTATCTATGCATTATAACTATGGCCTAATATAGCCTTACCGGACTAAAGGTTAATGTCCCTGCACTTGTATTTGGCTTTGTTTTGTGCTAATAGTGAATGAAAGACAGCAGCCTGCTTCAGCCTTGATGTGTTTCTCCCCTCTCCTCTGCTGCAGCTCATCAGAGGAGTGCAATTCAGAAAGGTCTCCAGTCAAAACAATAACACTTTCTGAGGCTGCAGCCTGAATGATGTAACCATTTATGTGATTGCATCAATGGAGGACAAAGCAGTTTCCAATCCAGAGCCCAGCAGCGTAAAATGAAGCCATTATAGTCATTGTTAGCTCCCACGTTTGGATCTAAAGGACAGAATGTGTTGATAGTGAATATTATGTTTTCAGCATTTTGTGTAACCTCACCTCATTTAAAACTCAATAACTCAAAAGTAAACTGAGAGTGGGAGTTATTACAGAGTGTCTTGGTCTCTCTGTTGGCAATGTAAAATGCAGGCTTTTAAACATGCTATCAACAGTGGTCAGGAAAGTAACTCTTTGCTCTGTTTTTATTATATCATTTTACCGGGGATTTTGTTGTTGTTGATTTTTGGTGGTGGTGGTGGGGAGGGGTTAATCTTAATTTTTATAGGTAGAAAAACTTACTGAGAAGGTATTTAAGAATTGAATTTAAATATATTGTAACAATGTCAGATCAGGTGCTAGCTGTGTGCTAGTCACTTGTTTTTTACTTGAAATGTACTACTTGTCAGAAACTTGGGATCATTACGGTACATCATGTAATTCAAAACCAGTTTTATCCATTTTGCAAACAATATAATATAAGATCTATAATTCAAATCAATTCAATTCAATTCAATTTTATTTATATAGCGCCAAATCACAACAAAAGTCGCCTCAAGGCGCTTCATAGATACAGAGAAAAACCCAACAATCATATGACCCCCTATGAGCAAGCACTTTGGCGACAGTGGGAAGGAAAAACTCCCTTTTAACAGGAAGAAACCTCCGGCAGAACCAGGCTCAGGGAGGGGCGGCCATCTGCTGCGACCGGTTGGGGTGAGAGAAGGAAGACAGGATAAAAGACATGCTGTGGAAGAGAGACAGAGGTTAATAACAGATATGATTCAATGCAGAGAGGTCTGTTAATACATAGTGAGTGAGAAAGGTGACTGGAAAGGAAAAACTCAATGCATCATGGGAATCCCCGGCAGCCTACATCTATTGCAGCATAACTAAGGGAGGATTCAGGGTCACCTGGTCCAGCCCTAACTATATGCTTTAGCAAAAAGGAAAGTTTGAAGCCTAATCTTGAAAGTAGAGATAGTGTCTGTCTCCCGAATCCAAACTGGAAGCTGGTTCCACAGAAGAGGGGCCTGAAAACTGAAGGCTCTGCCTCCCATTCTACTTTTAAATACTCTAGGAACAACAAGTAAGCCTGCAGAGCGAGAGCGAAGTGCTCTAATAGGATGATATGGTACTACAAGGTCATTAAGATAAGATGGGGCCTGATTATTTAAGACCTTGTATGTGAGGAGCAGGATTTTGAATTCAATTCTGGATTTAACAGGAAGCCAAAACAGGAGAAATATGCTCTCTCTTTCTAGTACCTGTCATGACTCTTGCTGCAGCATTTTGGATTAGCTGAAGGCTTTTCAGCGAGTTTTTTGGACATCCTGATAATAATGAATTACAGTCTTCCAGCCTGGAAGTAATAAATGCATGAACTAGTTTTTCAGCGTCACTCTGAGACAGGATATTTCTAACTTTAGAGATGTTGCACAAATGGAAGAAAGCAGTCTGACATATTTGTTTAATATGTGCGTTGAAGGACGTGTCCTGGTCAAAAATGACTCCAAGGTTCCTCACAGTGTTACTGGAGGCCAAGGTAATGCCATCCAGAGTAAGAATCTGCTTAGATACCATATTTCTAGGCTTTTCAGGGCCGAGTACAATAACCTCAGTTTTATCTGAATTAAGAAGCAGAAAGTTAGCGGCCATCCAGGTCTTTATGTCTTTAAGACATTCCTGCAGTCTAACTAATTGGTGTGTGCTATCTGGCTTCATGGACAGATAGAGCTGGGTGTCATCGACATAGCAGTGTAAATGTATGCTATGTCTTCTAATGATGCTGCCTAAGGGAAGCATGTATAATGTAAACAGAATTGGTCCTAGCACTGAACCCTGTGGAACTCCATAATTAACCTCAGTGTGTGAAGAGGACTCTCCATTTACATGCACAAACTGGAGTCTATTAGATAGATATGATACAAACCACTGCAGTGCAGTACCTGTAATACCTACAGCATGTTCTAATCGCTCTAATAGGATATTATGGTCGACAGTATCGAACGCTGCACTGAGGTCTAGCAGGACAAGCACAGAGATGAGTCCACTGTCAGAGGCCATAAGAAGATCATTTGTAACCTTCACTAAAGCTGTTTCTGTGCTGTGATGAGCTCTGAAACCTGACTGAAACTCTTCATATAAGCCTCTGCAGAAAATCTGTTAGCTGGTTGACTCTTTCAAGGATGTTTGATATAAAGGAAGGTTGGAGATTGGCCTATAATTAGCTAAGACTGCTGGGTCTAGAGATGCTTTTTGAGTAAAGGTTTAACTACAGCCAGCTTGAAGGCCTGTGGTACATAGCCGATTATTAGAGATAGGTTGATCATATTTAAGATCGAAGAATTAATTAATGGCAGGACTTCTTTGAGCAGTTTTGTAGGAATGGGGTCTAAAAGACACGTTGATGGTTTGGAGGAAGTAATTATTGAAGTTAACTCAGAAAGATCAATTGGAGAAAAAGAGTCTAACTTAACATCAATGGTACTAAGAGTAGCTGTAGATAATATTACATCTGTGGGATGATTATTGGTAATTTTTCTCTAATGATAAAAATTGTATTTGTGAAGAAGTTCATGAAGTCATTACTAGTTAACGTTAAAGGGATGGTTGGCTCAAAAGAGCTCTGACTTTTTGTCAGCCTGGCTACAGAGCTGAAGAGAAACCTGGGGTTGTTCTTATTTTCTTCAATCAGTGATGAATAGTAAGATGTTCTGGCTTTGTGGAGGGCTTTCTTATAAAGCAGCAAACTATTTCTCCAGGCTAAATGATGATCCTCTAAATTTGTGACACGCCATTTTCTCTCCAGATTACGAGTCATCTGCTTTAGGCTACGTGTTTGAGAATTATACCACGGAGTCAGGTACTTCTGATTAGAGACCTTAGTTTTCACAGGAGCTACAGTATCCAGAGTCGTACGTAGTGAGGAGGTGAAATTATTAACAAGATAATCGACCTCTGTTGGGGTAGCGTTCAGATAGCTGCTCTGCTCTATGTTGGTACAGGGCATTGAACATGATAACATAAGATCTATATTTTTTGCATGAAGCATTAAAGTGTTGAGTAGAGGACAAGAAGACAAATATCTGAGAGCATGTTGTTTAAAATCAGCATCAACAGTGAAGAGGCAACTTTGGGATGCTGGAATTCTGGAATGGCAAATTTGAAGAGAAAAAGCCATATCAGACTGGACAATAAAAACTGACATTGGACATTGGAAGACAGCTTTTTGGACAGATGAGTCAAACAGAATTTGTAAGACAAAGAACAGATAAAAGGATGTAAGAACAGTGCTTAATACCATCAGTAAAGCATGGTGTACCGGTCTAGGGGAGCTCTGGAGGTGGTAAAATAAGACATTTGGGATAGTGGATGGGACCTTAAGAAAGGAAAGCTATTAAAAGGTTTTGCAGCACCATGGACCATCCTATGGATAGCAGGTTAAACACACCTCCAAAATGTGTCTACAATATTTAAAGAATAAGCAGTCATTTCTTCACTTATTCCCGACACACTTGCATTTAAATCCGGCACCCCGTCTCTGTCTACCTGGCCTGTACCACTACATGTGCTTTCCTCTGAACGTTTGCCCCCCTTCCAAGACTTGGATCACATCTTTATTTTGATGGTGTGCCCATGAAAATAAAGTCCCACACCTGCCTGCATGGATTCTCAGCAGGGTTGAAGATTCAGCTCCCACAAACCGACAGGCCATTAATAATTGACATATGAAATTGTCTCGCGGCCCAGATGTGTCACTTTGGTCACAGATGCAAGAGAAGCTGGTTTCAAAGTTTGAAAGACCAGAGGTAATCCTAAGGTATTATTTAACACTTGTAGTGAGATCGTTTTTGTTTTGGTTTTTTTTTCGTTTTGGTCACGGCCCCTGTGAGTTCAGTATAATCATATTACTGGTCTTTGATAAAGTCCTTGCTTATTTTTAAGAATGATGTCATACAAACCAATCTCAGTTACTATTTATTGTTAATATTTTAGAAAAGCTTGGTCGTTTTGCTGTTTGTATTTTGGTTCCTGTAGAACAGGAAGATAGCTGAGGACAAATGTGATAGTTAAGTCTTAATAGCTGCCATCTTGACTGTATTCAGTCAGAGTTGTTATCAGACTGACAGCAGTCTGACTCCGTCTCATGGCAATAGTCACATAACGTTATCTTATTGCATAAAACTGATACTGACAAAGTTCAAATTTGAGGATATGATTTGCAGTTGAAAAAAGGTGAAAATCATAGTACATGTTATTATTGTGCTCAGTATATTACAAAAATTGTAAGAGTGTGTATTGCTGAGTGTCTGCTGATTCCTACCTCGGCTGTCCACGTTCCTGAAATGAGATTTAAAAGCAAATTTGTTTTTAAACCCCCCCTAAAGATTTCATTTAAGTTGTTTTTGTTTGAAATGTAGGAGTCACATACACACTTTTGTAAGAGTACAAAGGAACAGGAGTTTATGGTAAATGGACTGATTCTTATATAGCGCTTTTCTAGAATAGAATAGAATAGAATAGAATAGAATAGAATTCAACTTTATTGTCATTGCACATGCACAGGTACAGGGCAACGAAACGCAGTTTGCATCCATCCAGAAGTGCTTAGTGATATAGGTATATTACAATATATATTAGCAATAATATAGATATGTGAGTATATTACAGAAATGGGTCTATTATGGTATGTTATAATGTACACGGTATGAAGTATGTTGTGAATATTCTATAACTATAAGTATGTACAGGCTGTAGTGAGTACAAGCTATGTACAGGATATGAACAGGATATAAATATGAAAAACTATACAGAATATGAAATAAATAACTTTACAGAATCTGAGATATACAGCTATACAGAAATGGGAACTATGCAAGTTGTAAACAGTTGTAGGATTAAAGATTATCGAATGTACAGAATGATTATTTACACAGAGCTATACAGTAGTGCAGTTAAGATAAGTGAGGGTGTAGATAATTTCTACAGAGGCTATATAAAGTGCTAGTGGTTGTGAGTGGTGGTTCAGTCCATGTTATTATTGTGTGTTTGAGGGTACAGTTGTCCATTGTGTGTGTGTGTGTATGTTCAGTCCATGAGTTTAACGTGGGTCAGATGTCAGGAGGCAGAGTTCAGGAGTCTGACAGCTGTGGGGAAGAAGCTGTTCCGGTACCTGGTGGTCTTAGTCCGGAGGCTCCTGTAGCGCCTCCCAGAGGGCAGGAGGGTGAAGAGTCCATGTGATGGGTGACTGGGGTCTTTGATGATTTTCCCAGCCCTTTTCAGACACCGCTTCCTGTAGATGTCTTTTATGGCAGGAAGTGGTGCTCCGGCGATGCGCTGGGCAGTTTTCACAACCCTCTGCAACGCCTTCCGGTCCGAGGCAGAGCAGTTCCCGTACCAGACTGTTATACAGTTGGTCAGGATGCTCTCGATGGTGCAACTCTCTCGGACTAGTCAAAGCGCTCTATACAACATGCCACATTCACCCAGTCACACCCATTCTCACGAGCACTTTCTCTGTATTTAGTACTAACGACATTCACACTCCGATGGATGCATCGGAGAGCAACTTGGGGTTAGTATCTTGCCCAAGGATACTTGACATGCAGACTGGAGGAGCCAGGGACTGAACCACCAACCTTCCGATCAGTCAGGATCGGAGCCATTGCCATAGCTCCTTTTTCCAAGAAGTGGCTATTGTTATTAGCTATTACTATTGACACAACACAGACTTCTGCAAACTTAAGTGAATCACGTCCGCTCCTTCCTGACCTCTTCTGTTGAAACGAATGTACTAGTGTCCACAGGTTATCTTTGACATTAGAGATCAATAGGTATGAAATCACTTTTGTGAAGCCTAAAGGTCTTTTAAGAGTGTTGGAAGCTGTTGGATTTTTGACTTTGATTAGCATACTTTGTAAAAGGTGGGTACAAAAATGTTTGTTTCTGTTGTTGTTATGTTGCTTCATCTTTTCTGTGAGCCCTTTCCTTTTGTTGTTACAATTGTTGTTGTTTATACAGCCCCGAATCACAACACACACACAGAAAACACACGCACAGCTTTAGATCTCTTTCTTCATTTCTTTTCCAAATGCATCATTGAACACTAGAAAAACCTGATAAGAATTCAAACTTTTCTTCTTAAAAAAAAAACATATTTAACAATGTAATGATCATCAGCTATTGAACTGCATATTAATATAACACTAAGTAATCAGCATCTTCAAACTGTGGAAATTATGGTGTACCGAACACTGTATTTTAAGGCAGTAATTTTTGTTTTAATGCTTCAGAAAGGGATAATGCAATTTAAAAGCCTAGGTTAAAATGTTATGCTTAAAAATGACCCAGCTTCGAGGTGAGAGTTTCATCAGAACCCAGCTCAAGCTTCCGGAGGACACCGTGAAGAACATCAGCTTTGATCGAGTGCATTGTCTCAGAGACGACAGTCAAGCAGTAGGAATGGATTCACCGCTGACATCAGCTGAACTCCATGAAGCCCTGATAATTATACCCAGCATTAAGGCTCCAGGTCCAGACGGCTTTCCCGCAGAATTCTGGACAATTCTGGCACCAGTTAACCACAGAGCGTCGCAGGAAATCAAGGAAAATGGCAGACTACCACCAAATATGAATTCTGCCAACACTCCTGCTAAAACCAGGCAAAGACCCTGTATTTACCACCAGCTATCGTCCTTATTAATATTGACCTTAAAATAATCTGTAAAGCTCATAATACATCTTGACCAAAAGTGTCAAAAAAAGGTACAAATACACAGAGCTGTTGAACGGGTCTCCAGCTTCAAGTTCTTGGGGACCCACATCTCTGAGAATCTGTCCTGGCCAACTAACATCTCTAGCCTGGCTAAGAAAGCCCATCGGCGCCTCTTTTTCTTGAGGACACTGAAGAAGAACCACTTGTCTACTGACATACTGGGTAACTTCTAGTGCTGTGCAGTAGAGAGCATCGTGACCAACTGTGTCACAGTCTGGCATGGGAACTGCTCTGTTACTGAGGCTGGAGCTGGAGGCTGCCGACGGAAAGACGGTGTGAAGATTTGCGGTAATCTGTTGACATGGAGAGAAACTCATTTGGCAATAAATCTAATAAATAAATACGGCCTGTTACCACCATGAGTAGCTGACGGATTGGCGTAGGAAAGTTGAGCGCTTTGCTTTAACTACGGCAGATATATTCATAGCACTCTGTAGATCTGTTTACCACACATCAATACATCTGTGTATATGTGTCACATCTCTAATAATAATGTAATAACAATAATATTATAACAATAATAATAATAATAATAATAATAATAATAATAATAACAATAACAATAATAATAATAATAATGGATTGCATTTTTATAGTGTTTTTCGAGACCCTCAAAGCGCTTTACAATGCCACTATTCATTCACTCTCACATTCACACACTGGTTGAGGCAGCTACAGTTGTAGCCACAGCTGCCCTGGGGCAGACTGACAGAGGCGAGGCTGCCATATCGCGCCATCGGCCCCTCTGGCCAACACCAGTAGGCGGTAGGTGAAGTGTCTTGCCCAAGGACACAACGACCAAGACAGACAGAGCTGGGGATCAAACCCGCAACCTTCCGGTTACAGGATGAGCTTCCCAATCCCCCTAAACCACAGTCGCCCCTAACATAATCTGTCATAACTATTCCACCATTATTCTACCCTTATCTGCATATAATCTGCTCTTATTGCACTTACTGTTCTTTGCACTTCTGATTAGATGCAAACTGTATTTCGTTACGCTGCATTCACACATGTGTAATGACAATAAAGATGAATCCTAATCCTACAGCAGTATATAGAATGTGGCTTTGATTCCAAATATACTGTTATACTTCATTGGTTTGTGCAAGCATATCTACGAGATTATGTGGATCTATGAAGCAAGCCAAAAAGGAGGTAAATGGTGGCCAATGTTTGCAGGTGGCACTTCACTTCTTCTTTAGCTTTATCCAGGGATTGTCAGGGCTCTGTGTGTGGGCAGGCGGGGAGGAGGATCCAAGCGCAGGACTCGAACACAGAATTGTAAATCAGAACCTCAGCTTTATTGCTGACATGAAAACCAAACGTGAAGTGACGTGAATACAGAAACCAAAGAAACACTGATAGGTTTGTAGCTTGAACCTATCCGCTGGAACGTTGAGGACAATATAATTACACAGCAAAGCAAGACACGAGTAGGCAAAGTTCTTCATGTTACTCATGCATGAGGGAGGCCTGCCTGGAGCCAAGTGTCGTTCCACCACTTGACCTCCGTCAGACTCTCAGCCAGGCTCCCCATAGCACTCCTTTTATTGTGGTTACATGAATATGCATAGGGTCATTAACATATGACATCTTACATAGGTATACATGTGAACAAAGAATACTGTGTGTGTGTGTATGTGTGTGTATGTGTGAGGTCAAGATGTGACCCTGTGAAGACTCCCCAAAGGCTGGTCCCAGGAGTCTGGGGCTCCATCTGAACAAAAGGCTCTTATACTTAAACAGATATACGTGTGTTTGCTAAACCATATATCAGCAAGAGAAGATACGACCTCTCCTAGGAGGTGTGTGATCTATGCCAGAACAATCTGTAGAGGAGTGAACGCACTCCCCTCTTTATGCTACACAGAGTTGTTACAGACCTCCTAGGATGAGACATTCTTTCAATCTACAAATGATTATACACCTCTAAGCATATATGGTTAAATATTTCTAAGCATAAATGACAATCAACAATACAAAACCTAACAAACACACAGGCATAATCTGAGGGTATGATGCGACACAGAGCATGGGAAAACACAGGGCTTAAATACACAGGGTAGTAATGAGGGAATGGGCAACAGAAAGGAGACACAGCTGGGGGAGATCAGGGCTAACGAGACGGGGGAGCTAAGCTGCACACACACTAACATAAGACAAAGACTTCCACAATAAAACAGGAAACAAGAATTACTAAACCAGATGCAGACATGACACTGAACAGAAACTGTAATACACATGAGAACCCAAAACCTAAAAACTGATCCCTCACCAAGAATAACAGAAACAGATCCATAATGATAATAATAAACAAAGCACCAGAACATCAGAAAACAATCCATAATGCAAAAATAAACCAAAACATAATAAACTCAAAATACTGGGTCCAACGGACCCAGAACCGTGACAGGGATGAAATAGAAAGTGCAGTCTGCCACCTACTGGCAGCCGACTCTTTGCAGCAGTGCCTAGTTTTGAAGGGGAAGATTAAAGCTCTGTCAGTCAGTAATTAATTATGGATTTAGATGAAACTAAGTTAATTAGGACGATCGTGCATCACTTCAAATTGCCAGTTTAAGTTTGCTTTAATGATTGTTATTAAACAGAAACAGGGAGTTTTGCATTTTGCAGCTCTGTTTCCTCCATATTGCACAGAAACTGACACGGGTAATTGAGTGTTAATGAAATTGAAATTACTACACTACTGGATTCTTGTTTCTGGCTTCCTACACTACTATTACTACTTTATTACCCAACCATAATAGAAAGTGCCACCGTTTTCTTTTATTTAATGTTAGTGAGTCTATGCAGTGTTGAGATAAGGAATATGAATGAGTCTGCCTCCTGTACTGATGTTTCAGCTCCCCTCAGTGTCCATAGACGAGCTGTAACCTTGAACAACCTTGTTGCTGGATGCTGTCTCCCCACTGATGAAAGTAAACAAGGCAAAGCTGACAGAATCCAAATGTTTCTCTGTAGTGGTCTGTAAGCATCTCACACTGATAACACTGTTTACATAATTAATCATCTTACAAAATTAATCTCCCGCAGGTGAAATTTAGAAACATTATCTGTCAACTTAATGCCAGATATCTGGCATCGACAGTAGCCCTTTTTTCCTGGCCTTTAACAACGTTCTGTGTTCCAGTGCTGATTTCTGATTTCTGGGTCATTCATTTTCATTTCTGTTCTTACACATGTGTTGCGATGGCCCTCTTTCTCCTGAATGTCAAAGCTGGCTGGCAAAAAAATACATCAATAAATAAAAATAAAAGAACGAAAACCTGAGTGCATAAAAGCAAGGGAGCTTGGAAGTGGGAATTCCAAAGGGATCTCTGACTGTTTCAATTAAATGGATGAGACAAATATTCACAACATTTAATACGCTCATATGGCACAGAGGCTATTTTCCCTCTAGGTTTATGGATAATTGCTTGCCCAGTGGAGATGTAAAAAGCTTATGAGAGGGAATGTAATGAAGGGAGATATAAAAGAAGGCATCAAAAGGAATACTTAAAATGGGACCTACAGGAATCAAAAGATTTGCTGGGTAAAAATCAACTGCAGCTGCTGAAGTATCCTTTGGCTTGTAGTGTTTTCCCTTTTATTGGTATCTGTGTCACGTGGTGGTGACTTTTTATGCATAATATGCATCAGCACTGTGATTTTACACGGTCTTTCAGTTTGTGGTTGAGCTGTCTTTGTTCCTAAACACTTCTATGTTTGCAATAATAATATAATAACCACTTACATTTGATTGTGGAATATCTATGAGGGAAGATATTTGCAGTTGAATTACTGCAGTGGTGGCACCCTAATATAGGACCATCCCCAAATTCAGTGAGCTCTTTAGAGCTTATTCTTTAGTGTTTCTGAAGCTGCTTCATTTTACACAACTGGTGCAATGGGACTGAAAATGCCTATATTCAAAGATTAAGAGTGGTAGCTCAGCACTTTCCCCATGTAGTGTATCTCCTTTGTGGTCTTTCTTTTTAGAGATTGGGTTAAAAATAGTTGGATTATGCTCCATGGTTTGTTACAGGATTATCTGGCCGCCCTCGTATGTCCTTGTATAAAGATAGCGATTTATGATCATATGTTGGTGCAGACTGAAAATGTTTGCAATGTCAGTTGGAGTCCTGACGATAACTAAATGTGAAATGACAACTACAGTGGGGCAAAAAAGTATTTAGTCAGCCACCGATTGTGCAAGTTCCCCCACTTAAAATGATGACAGAGGTCAGTAATTTGCACCAGAGGTACACTTCAACTGTGAGAGACAGAATGTGAAAAAAAAATCCATGAATCCACATGGTAGGATTTGTAAAGAATTTATTGGTAAATCAGGGTGGAAAATAAGTATTTGGTCACCTCAAACAAGGAAAATCTCTGGCTCTCACAGACCTGTAACGTCTTCTGTAAGAAGCTTTTCTGTCCCCCACTCGTTACCTGTATGAATGGCACCTGTTTGAACTCATCATCTGTATAAAAGACACCTGTCCACAGCCTCAAACAGTCAGACTCCAAACTCCGCCATGGCCAAGACCAAAGAGCTTTCGAAGGACACCAGGAAAAGTATTGTAGACCTGCACCAGACTGGGAAGAGTGAATCTACAATAGGCAAGCAGCTTGGTGTGAAAAAATCAACTGTGGGAGCAATCATCAGAAAATGGAAGACATACAAGACCACTGATAATCTCCCTCCATCTGGGGGAATATGGGAATAGAGAAACGTGTGTTAAACGTTGAAACGTGGTGCGATGAGAGTAGTAATATACCTGCACTTTTTTCACCCCTCACCCCCACCCCACCACCCTGCGCATCCATGTGAGTGCATGTACGCGTGTACTGGCTTTGCTCGCACATGTGAGTTCATAAAAGTTGAATTTGCGTTTTATTTAATGAAACCATTATGTGTTTTAATTAAACTGGTTTTAAGGATTGTATAGGTCTCAGCACTCTGTTATTTAGACATACAGTAGATGATTTAATTTAACTAGTCTAGCATTTTACTTTTCTTTTGTGCTCTGAAAGACACAGGGCCTAGTAGTTTTTAAACAGAGTACCACAAATAACAGGCATCCTTTTAGAAATAAACTTTTGTTGTGATACTTCTAAAAACCACATATTCTTAACTAGCCACAATAGCACTGTATCGACCCCCAATGTTCCTTTAATGCAACAATCCCTATAATTATCTAGTAGCCACACAAACGCACTGCAACAGTAAGACTTGACGATTAGACAGAGGGGGTTACAGGTAGGGCCCCAACAGTCAGCAAAACAAGTCATAAAACAACAAAAGCTGCTTACTTATCAAGAGCATCCCAGCACACACATTCCCAACTGTACCTCCACAGATTACACCTTTTTTTTCTTTACAACCTGCTCTTTAATCCGTCCATGTCAGAGTTTTAACTGACACACAGTCACCCCCCCGTGTGACTATGACACCTCCTACCCGTTGGTCTAGCATGTATACATATATAAGCTCTGTATCGACATCTAATGTTCCTTTAATGCAGCCACCACTATAATTGGTCACACAAACACACTGCAACAGTAAGACTCAGTGATTAGACACGTGGGTTACAGGTGGGTCCCCAACAGTCAGCAAAACAAGTCATAAAAAGAATACAGGAAGAGCATCCAAGGACACACACACTAACGTTCACATGGATAGGTATACCCCCCAACTGCACCTCTCTAGTTTCCACCTTTTTCTCTACAACCTGCTCTTCATATCTGCATGTCAGAGGCCAACTGAAACCAAGTCCACCTATATAAAAACATCCCATCAGACACAGTATTTTACTCAGCACTTCACAACTTCTGCAAGGTATACGGAAGTTGTGAAGTGCTTTTTTTTTCGGACCCCAGACACAGCGGTGTGAGGTAGTTAGCACACAATTTGGCCATGTAGAAAGCATCGTTTGTTTGGAACACATCAGCAGCAGAGAGGTAGAATTCATTGCTGTTCATAAGAGTTTAATTTAATCAAACCTCATTTTACGGATCTACGTTGCTCCTCATCACTAGCCGATTCATCATTGTTCATCAAGATTTTGAGTTCATGCACATTGTGAAACAAGAATCGAAATATTTGTGTCACAATGATTTCTATAAAAGCATTTTGTTTATGGGGATAATGTGACAAATCTTTTGTGACCCTATTAATGATCAATGGTGATTGAAGAGGAAGCTTGAACCCTGGCTCTGGACAGTGACAGCGCAGACATCTACTAATGAGAGAACATGTTTTATCATCATAAAGACTGTGATATGAAGTTCAAGTGTCACTTCAGTAATGTTGACTCGTGTTTTTTTGATAGACGACTTTAAAACACTAAACTCTAATTTCTGTGGTTATTTTAAGTTTACAGAATATAACATGTGGTAAGACGACGAGTTTTACTTCTCATGTTATGTGTATCTATTTATCATGTATGCTACTTTGCTCTGTGGACTGTAAAATGTTTCACTTTGTTCATGAAATAAACCAGACTTTCACTGTCTGCATCTTTTACTGTTTTTCTGCTTTTGTTCACTCCAAGTTAACAAAACCCACAGACATCCAGAGTTAACTCACCAACAGCGTGGAGCAGTCTCAGTGTATTTAGCTGCTTTTTCCCTGAACACAACCAACTGAGAGAAACGCCTGCAGTCATCCACTTGAATGTTGAAGGAGATTTGTTTCATAGACACTGTATACTAGTGTTTCCTGCACTTAATCCATCACTACTATGTTCTATTTAAATCCAGATTCCTTTTATAGTTTGCAGTGAAATTTGTTAAACTGTTGCTTAACAGCACAGAAGTACAAGTCACTCTTTACTAACACATTGTAGATGAGTTTATTGATGAACTACACAGCTAGCAGTCTCACACACTCTTTAGGTTTTTGAAGTTTTGTGTGTAACGGTTTAGTCTATCAAACCTTACCAGTTTCTCCCCAGCATCACAACAGTATGACTCCCAAAGTACGGCTCAGTAAACAAACAATGACTCTAAAGCCAGAACAGAAAGATACAGTTGGAAGATGAATGATTGCGTTTTTATGATTGTTACATCCCCCAGGAGGATGTCTCTTCTCCCTATTAACCCTTTGTTTTGTCCAGGCTCCACCTCCTCTGTCCTGATTGGATGTTGCGCAGAGTCCGGCTAATTGGTAATCAGCAGAGCACTATTTAAGGCCTGTGGAGCTGTGCTTCTGTGCCCTCTGGCCATTTTGGTTGCCATACTTGTGCAGGCTTGCATGCCTTTGTATTTTGTGTGAGCATTGTTGTTTCATGTTCAGACTGCTTGTAGGGGAGAGCTGCCTTTTGTTTTGACACCCTGTTTTCTCCTGTTTATGTGCTGTTAGGTAGGTTATGGTTATAGGTTGTATATTTTGTTTCTTTGGAGTTAGGTAAGTTTCTTTTATTTCAACATCAGGGATGTTTTGTTTGTTATGTTGGCCTTGGCTCTCCCTGACGTTATACCTCAATCTGATCCCATCACCAGTATTAAATAAACCTTCTGAAATTACCATCTTGGCTCCTCCTTCTCTATCCACCTTTATGTTCGTCCCTTCAACCCCCTAGACTAGCCAGGGGACGTAACAATGATGCATAGTAAAACTAACACACACAGATAACACACACCAATGAGTTAAACTGCAGGAATGTCTTAAAGACATAAAGACCTGGATGGCCGCTAACTTTCTGCTTCTTCATTCAGATAAAACTGAGGTTATTGTACTCGGCCCTGAAAAGCTTAGAAATATGGTATCTAACCAGATTCTTACTCTGGGTGGCATTACCTTGGCCTCCAGTAACGCTGTGAGGAACCTTGGAGTCATTTTTGACCAGGACATGTCCTTCAACGCACATATTAAACAAATATGTAAGACTGCTTTCTTCCATTTGTGCAACATCTCTAAAATTAGAACTATCCTGTCTCAGAGTGACGCTGAAAAACTAGTTCATGCATTTATTACTTCCAGGCTGGACGACTGTAATTCATTATTATCAGGATGTCCAAAAAACTCACTGAAAAGCCTTCAGCTGATCCAAAATGCTGCAGCAAGAGTCCTGACAGGGACTAGAAAGAGAGAGCAGATTTCTCCTGTTTTGGCTTCCTGTTAAATCCAGAATTGAATTCAAAATCCTGCTCCTCACATACAAGGTCTTAAATAATCAGGCCCCATCTTATCTTAATGACCTTGTAGTACCATATCACCCTATTAGAGCACTTCGCTCTCGCTCTGCAGGCCTACTTGTTGTTCCTAGAGTATTTAAAAGTAGAATGGGAGGCAGAGCCTTCAGTTTTCAGGCCCCTCCTCTGTGGAACCAGCTTCCAGTTTGGATTCAGGAGACAGACACTATCTCTACTTTCAAGATTAGGCTTCAAACTTTCCTTTTTGCTAAAGCATATAGTTAGGGCTGGACCAGGTGACCCTGAATCCTCCCTTAGTTATGCTGCAATAGACGTAGGCTGCCGGGGGATTCCCATGATGCATTGAGTTTTTCCTTTCCAGTCACCTTTCTCACTCACTATGTATTAACAGACCTCTCTGCATTGAATCATATCTGTTATTAACCTCTGTCTCTCTTCCACAGCATGTCTTTATCCTGTCTTCCTTCTCTCACCCCAACCGGTCGCAGCAGATGGCCCCGCCCCTCCCTGAGCCTGGTTCTGCCGGAGGTTTCTTCCTGTTAAAAGGGAGTTTTTCCTTCCCACTGTTGCCAAAGTGCTGCTCATAGGGGGTCATATGATTGTTGGGTTTTTCTCTGTATCTATGAAGCGCCTTGAGGCGACTTATATTGTGATTTGGCGCTATATAAATAAAATTGAATTGAATTGATTTGAATAGATGTAACTTCTACTTATTTCTTAAGAAGTTAAGCATCTTTATTAAGCTCTTGTTTATAAATGTCTACACAATAATAGACACCGTGTGCTCTGTGACATTATAGTCTTCTACTTCTGCTTTCATTGGTTTGCATTTTAAACTCCCAGCATCTCAGGTTGTTATGAACGACTTATATTTCTAACATTGTGTGATATAACAGTGAACCATGTGGCTGTTTTTATTTTCTGTATGATGGGATGACTTAAGACACGAGTTATTTAAACAATTCTCAATGACAGTGTGATGGCCGTGGTAGTTTATGTGACCAAATATGTTAAGGAGAATGTTTATCAATGCAAAATTGCAAAGAACATTTGGATTGGATATAACATCTTACCTCAGAACCTGTACTGTCAGATCTATGTATGTAAGGTTAAACTTTCCACAGTACTTCCACTTATGTAAGTAACTAAACACATAAAGTCACCCTTACCAATAATCCAATTCAATTCAATTTGATTTATATAGCGCCAAATCACAACATAAGTCGCCTCAAGGCGCTTCATAGATACAGAGAAAAAAACTGCTCTTTGAAAAAGTAGCACAAACAGACAACTGACTGAGCAATGCTAAGTAGAGCTACCCGAGGCCGATACTCAAGCAGAAGAAACTTAAAAGTTGTTTTTTTATGGCTAGAAAGATTAAGGAAAAATATGTTTAATAATTCAACAAGACCCGCACCTTCAACACATGTACATTCAAATTTTGGAGCAGACTAACATTGCTGTTGTTCAATAGTTTTTAGCTGTTTGAAACAGTCATTGTATGACCTTTATGTTTCCAGCTGATAAGGACAATTACTGCATTTCAAATGTGCGTCCAAAGGCTTTAAACATCCGCTTTGTCTGTAACGACAGTATCAAACTACAGAATATTGTTTTTACTAAAATTCAACATTTTCAGATGAAAATTTGGCTAGTTTTTTTTTCACTGTAACATTTTATTACAGCTATTATTAAATGGAGAGTCCTCTTCACTCACACTGAGGTTAATTCTGCTTCTAAGTTCAGATAAAACTGAGGTTATTGTAATGGGGCGTAAAATCTTAGAAACACTGTGGCTAAGATCCTTACTCTGGACGGCATTGCCTTGAGCCGCCTGTTGTAGTGATTTGGCACATTATAAATAAAATTGAAGCACACAATCCCGTCGCACAACATCAACATTTATTTATATACAAAAATAAAAATGCTTTTTTACAGAAAAGAATTGTAGAATTGTAACTTCACAATTCATCACCATACAGGACCGAATCTTTGGTCCTGTATGGACCCGCTGTGTCTCACTCACGCCACAGTCCACCTGGAGGGCAGCAATGGCTCTTGTTGCATCATGTCAAATAATTTTGAAAATTGCGAAAACAGGAAGATGATCGCTTATTTCAGTTATAAGGAGTCCACGTACTATTTCATAGTCAATTTTATTTGTGAATATATTATCTATCAATGTAGCTGTATCAATTGTTATTCTACTTGGTTTTGTAATTACAGCGAAAAGGCAGTTACTCTACATTGTATGGATAAAATCTGTTTTTCTGATGTCCATTTCGGTTTAGCAAATCTATATTAAAATCACCACAAATTATTTGCACTTTTTTATCATTTAGGTTGCTAAACATAGCAGCAAGTTTTTCATTGAATGCATCACGGCATGATCCTGGTGTCCTATAGATGCAACTTATAATTATATTGCTAGCTTTTTCAACATGAATTTCAATAGTAACACATTCCAATACATGATCTATGGTGCTTAACATACATTCAATCACACTACATTTCAAAACTTTTGTTGGGTCTGCGCTTCCAAAAGCCCCGCTGGTTTAGAGACTTATTCCCGTTAACGAAGCAAGACGAACAGCAAGCGATCGATTTTACTTGCTAGCAAGGGAGGCTGGTTGGAACCAGGCTCTTGGAGCTGAACGCTCCTCACCCGTTTCCTAGCCAACTTCAAATAAACAGCCTTCCTTGCAGCCTTTTTATTGAATACAGTTACAGTTTACACGCGCACCACCCACTCTAACACCCCCTGTGGTGTGTCGGGCCCTTGTATGTGTGTGTATGCATGTGCGAGAATGTATGTGTGTGTGTAGGTGCCTGTGAGTGTGTGTGTTTGTGTTTGGGGGTGCATTTGTGTGACCTCCTGCTCACCAAAGGGTCATAAATGCAGGACGTTACTAAACAAGAAAACAGAACCTTCACATAGGATGTGCCTATAATAAAACACTACAGCCTCCCCCACCATTCAACAGGCTGGGGAGGGGGTCAGAAACACAGGGATGTCTTTGATCATACAGTTTGAACCAAGACTTACAAATTTAAGTACAATAATGGCAACATTTAACAATTTGACTCCAACAACTTTATCTACATGTAAAGCAACACTGCCTCCTTTTTTATTCACCCTGTTCATTGTAAATAATTCGTATCCTTCCAGTCCCATTTCACTAACTTTCTCATTATCAAGCCATGTTTCTGATATTGCAATTATATTAAACTTTTTGAACTTACTTAAACATTCTGTAATTTTAGAAACATTTTATACAGGCTTCTACTATTGAAATGTATGACTGACAATGCATTTTCCATTTTAATATTCATATTGAATTGGTCGTCTGTATAGTACTCACAAGTGTTATTGTTGTTATTGTAGAAGTGGTTATCTGGGTCAGTGTTACTTTCAGGGCCATGCATGTTGGGCTCTGCATAGTTAAATGTTTTGAGGTTCGTTTTCTCAAAGTGTGTGGTAAAATAACCACCTCGGCAGTCCTTTTCATAATCAGTCTTCCTCTTCAATATCTCTGTGTTTCTAATAAAACCTTAATAACTTTGCTGAGCTTCACTTCAGCAGCACCAGGTAATGTTCACATGGTGTCATGGTTTTCTTCAGTTCTTGTTCTACTGCAGAATATTTTAAGGTTATCTGCTATAAAAAGCCAGGACAGGAAAATCTGCTTCATGTTTTTCTGTTTTATCCTCAGTTACTTTGACACAAAGACATCTGCTGTGATGCTCACACCTCTGATGAAGTCTCACAGTGTCAGCTTTGTTTCATACACAGATATAAAAATGTGGATATGTACTGATGATCACAATTATAATGTCTCGGACTGTCTGATTTCAAACTGAATCGGAGACTGAATTGAAAATCAGCATCAATCGATTATAGAAATCAGTGATGATACCCAGGCCTAGCTAGAGGTGTCTGGCTCGTTCCTGAAGTACCCTTGTAATAATGAAGGACTCAATGACCACATGATTGCAGTTTGTTAAGTGTTTTTTTATCTACAGCATAAAAACCTCACCCTGCCACATACTTCCTTCACCTAACTTAGGCCAGGGAGCTGTCCACCGTAGCCCCACCCTCCTGCAAGTGGGAGAGGAAATCAGCCATGACCAGAGTGAAAGGGCACCTAAAGGTAATAACGAAGAGAGTCGACCGCCCAATATTATCCTATTATTATAGGATAGTGATCCCTGCCTAGTGCTGTATCTTTAACTACCTGCCATGTACTCAGTCCTTGTACCTGTCCCATCATTTAGACCTATACGGTTTTTATTGTTCATTAATTCTTCAATTACTGTTCCACTGCGATCATTATTAATACCCCATAATGAACTATATGCATTACAATTGCCACACCAAAATACTTTTCCATTTAAATGATGTCATGACCATGATCGTGTGTGTGTGTGTTTGACTCCTACCACCAGAGGATGCTTGTGGGTTTCTCTCTCTCCTCCCTCTCATGTGTGGACATGGGTGTGTCTTAATGGAGACCAGTGCCTGCTGAGTGGTTGGATTGAATTCATTCGTGTTCCAGGATTGGATAATTGGTTGAACAGCAAGTTCTTAACCACCAGATGACAGCCACTCCGCCCCTCTCTCCTGGCCACCACCCACATTTCACATATCTTGTTGCGTTCAATTTACCCTTATGTCACGGTCCTGGGTCTTATGACCCCGCGGTTTCAGTTTCTTGTGTTTTGTCATTTTGTATTATGGTTGGAGTCCACTTTGGTAGTTTGAAGTTTAGTCCTAGTCCCCAGGTTTTTATGTTTAGCTTTTGGTTGTTAGATCCTCCCCGTGTCTTTGCTCCTGTGCCTCCCTCTGTTTCCCTTCATGTTTTATTCAATGTTTTCCTCAGTCCGTTATGTCTGCACTCCCTCCGTGCTCTCTGTGTCTCTGTGTTCTTCCTGTATTACGTTTAAGGTCTGCGTTTTGGGTCAGTATTTTCAGTTCTTCCCTGTCTTGTTAGGCGTAATTGTCCTCAGCTGTGCTTCCCATGTGTTCCCACGTCCCTCATTACCTTCTGTGTATTTATGTCGGAATCTCCCTCTGTTCCGTGTCGCGTCCTCCCTCATGGTCGTGTGCATTTCCTCGTGTCTTCCCTGTGCCTCAGCTTTAGTTTCTCCCAGTGTCGTTTTGTATCGCTCCTTGTGTTCCTGCTAAATAAAGCCGTGCCTTTTGAGTTTATCCCCGTGTGTCGTGAGTCGTGCGTTTGGGTCCTGCCTACACACAGCCGCTTCCTGACAGAACAACGCGACCATAACATGGACTCAGCAGACTCCGCCCTGGAGAGTGACTTCTCCCGCATCCTCCGTTTGATAGAATGGACAAAACGCACAGTGGATACCAGGGTGATGACCATTGGAATAAATGCCATCCAGGCGATCTTTGAGGGAAATCCTCTCTATCGCCACTTCAGCCTGGCCAGCTGGAGGATTCGCAACCCGGCTGGTCTCCTCCCTCTTCCGAAAGAAAACGGCGTTCACGCCGCCGACACCTTTCTCCACAGTCGAATACCAGAACCTCAAAGCAGCCGGCTGTGGTGAGCGGTAAAGACACTTTTGCTGTTCCTCTTATGGTCAGTTCTGTGTACTCTGGACCGGGGCTTTGTGGGGAGACTGAAAAATACTGTTTTGCTCCTCCCGAGCCAGAGAAAACCTTCACAGACACAGTTCCCTGTTATTATAGTAATTCCGTCTACTTAGATGGTAAATGGTAAATGGCCTGTATTTGTATAGCGCTTTACTAGGACCCCAAAGCGCTTTAAACATCCAGTCATCCACCCATTCACACACACATTCACACACTGGTGATGAAGCTACATTGTAGCCACAGCCACCCTGGGGCGCACTGACAGAGACGAGGCTGCCGGACACTGGTGCCACCGGGCCCTCTGACCACCACCAGTAGGCAACGGGTGAAGTGTCTTGCCCAAGGACACAACGACCGAGACTTCCGATTACAAGGAGAACTCTTGAGCCACGATCGCCCCGCAAACTTAGATCTGGTAAACTCCAAATGTGTTAACCCTGAGTTTTGCCTCCCCACTGTAAACCTAGAAACTGAACATTCGAGGACTGTTTTTTCAGAGGCCACATCTTCCGGCCTTATAGATAATAAGGACTCCTTTCGTTCTACGCCTCCTGAGTCTAGTGAGATTTGTATGACTGTTTTTCACCTGCCCACTCTGAGCAGCAAATTAACCCTGTTAAGACTGTTTCCTCTGAGCCTGCCCCTCAGATTCCTTGTGCCCAAGTTCGCAGGACAGCTGCGGTCCAACACCCCCCTGCACCTGTCTCAGTTTCCCAGATGAGGGGGGTTGGGGCCCAGTTGGTCCCTGCTCCAGTTTCCGGGCTGGCTGAGGCTCTGCTGGTTCCTGCACCCATATCAGCTCCTCGGGTGGGGACAGCAGCTACCCAGTTGCTGCCAAAACCTGCACCGACCCCCGAGGTGAGGCCCGCCAGGACACAGCTAACCTTCCCACCCGTACCCACTCCTTGGGTGGGAGTGGCTGAGGTCCAGCAGGTGCCTGCACCCTTCATCCTCATTGGAGGCTCAGGAGAACCAACACCACCACCTGTCCTACATCCACTCCAACCATCACTACAGCCTGCCATCTACTCAACCACCAACTCTCACCACGACCGCCACTACAGCCCCGCTACCTGTAGCTCAGTCTTCAGCCCCGCTACCTGTAGTTCAGCCATTAGCTCTGTCATCAGCAGCTCCGTTTGCACCTGAACCATTAGCTCAGTCACCCTCAGTTCAGTCCCCTGTAGCTGGTCAGAATCCCGGAGCAGTTCAGTGTCCTGGTCAGATAATGGGCCAGGGGTCCCAATACCCTCTGGCCCTGCATCAGCTCCTGCTGGAAGCTCAGGTGAGCCCATCCAGCACTTCACAGCTCCCACGCCACCACCTGCCTCATCCGCTAGGGGTTCTGGAGAGCCCGGCCAGCACTTCCTCGTGTCTGCTGGAAGATCCAAGGGGCCCGTTCAGCAACCGCCGTTGCCTGCAGCGCCTCCGCCTCTGGCTTCCATGCCGTCACCTACCTCATCTGGTCCTGACTCATCTGGTCCTGACTCATCTGGTCCTGTGGTTGCCACGCCACTTCCTCGTCCATGCCTAGTATGGCCAGCTTTTCATCTCCTCAACATCACTGGCCACTTTCCTGGCCACTGACTGGGCATCATCGCCATCGTGGGTGGCCTCCGGACCTGCTTCGTCAGCATCGCCACCGCTGCCTTCAGCGTGGCCGGCCTCCAGACCAGCTCTGTCATTGCTGCCGCTGCCTTCTGCGCGGCCGGCCTCCGGATCTCCTTCGCCTGTGTCGCTGCCGCCCGCACGGTTAGCGTCTGGATTTCCTTCGCCTGCGTTGCCGCCGCTGCCTGCCAATCTTCTTTTAAGCAACCTGGATAAAGATATCAGACTAAGTTGGATGCTGTCATCGTCTTCTCTTAACAATCCTTTTGCAGACTACAGGGGTCCCTTCATCCGAACTGTTTTCTTTTAGAGTTCATTTACTATTCTGTGTCCCAAACTTTCATTCTCTCGACAGTTTCACTTCTTCTTCGACCTCTTTTATTAACTGCTTGAGTCCAATCATTCAAACCCATGTCATCATCTCCCGATCATTCAAATCCATGTCATCATCTTCCGCTACCTGAGTGGCCATTGCAGTCCAGTCACGAACCAGTTCGTGCTGAACTGCTGCCCGAGCCCTGTATTTTGTGGTCAAATTTTTTTTAAATTACTTCCTGTTTTATTTTAGCAGCATTTGTCTCTTGTGCTTTTTATTCAGTTTTAATTCTCCTTTGTCTCATTATCTTAACTCTGTTCACCTCTGCCCTATTTTTTCCCAAGCTGTGTGTCTGTTCCTGGTGACTTAATGTGTCTATGTAAATCCTCAGTCTACTTGTATTTGTTGCTTGGTCATACTGTTTGTTGCCTGAGTTTTCTTCGTGTATCTCCTTGTTTGGCTTTATGAATTTTCTTTAGTCCTTAAGTGTTTTTTTAAAGGTTAACTTTGATCTTTAACTGTGTTCCATTAATGTGCATTTTAGGTCCACATTTTTAACTCAACACATAAAAATACATCATGTTAGCATGAAATAATATTGATTGCCCACATACTGTAAGTATAGAAGTTCCATATGAATACAGTGGACTTCCCAGCAGAGGCTCCTTCCGGTAACCTATCCCAACAGAGAATCTAGGAGGTTTGTTCCTCAGATGAACACAAACAACAGTCAGGCCCCTTTCACTTTGCAGGGAAAACGACCCTCTTGGGGCAGGGATAGCTCAGTAGGTAAAGTGGTCGCCCCATGATCGGAAGGTCGGCGGTTCGAATCCACTTAACGGCTACCCTGAGGTACCCCTGAGCAAGGTACCGTCCCTACACACTGCTCCCCAGGTGCCTGCTTAGTGGGCTGCCCACTGCTTCACTGAGTGAATGGGTCAAATGCAGAGAAAAACAAGTAATTTCCCCATGGGGATCAATAAAGTATCCATTATTATTATTATTATTGTCCACTGGGGGGGGGGGGAAACCCATAGTTACAGGCAGCATACTGGGGGCATACAAGTAAACTCACCCCCATCCACTGTCTTTCACTGCAAGTGCAACTGCAGAGAGGCACAGATTCGATGTACATCTAGTCAGTACTTTTTACCCTCCAACTTAGACTTCTTCCCCAACAGACTGAATACATTACATGTTTATATAGCCAGTTTTTGTTACCGGGGTTCGGGTTATGTAATATGAGTGATGTTTACTTAGAAATATGAAAAATATGAATACTTCCATGATTGTGTGCTTTATATGGCCTCCGTGAACTCATACTAAATGATATTTGATGCATTAACACACTAGAAACAAGATAAATAGAAAAAGACTATATATTTTAAGGTAGTTAAGTACCTGAATTACAACGTTTTTTAAGGATGCAAGACGGTGTAGTTGTTAGCGCCTGTCTGGATTCTTTTTATGTACAGCTTGTTCTCACTGTGTTTTCTGATGCTGTGTTCTATCCAAGTATCCAAGCCATGTTCATTAGATCAGTTTGTGATTTTAAGATGGTTGTAAATAAAGATGTGAAGGTGAAAGCTAGAGCCCCTGTGTAATTTGACAAAAACTATACTTTCAGGGTTTCTCTACACTGTTGTGAAGCAACCCAGATGTTATTTAAGCTTTAAAATGGACTTTAGATTGTAGTAGTGCTTGGCAGTCCCCTCACTGATGGCCTTGTTTGCCTATTACCAATATCACAGAATTGATATGGAAATCTGAGCTCATTCCAGGAGGGTGAGATTGACATCGATGACAGAAGAACTTCCAATATTTGTCTGTCTTTGCTCAAAAGCTTGCAGAATGATCCATCTCTTTCTACTGCACGTTAAGCAAAGTGATATGCAAATCTCTTGGCACTAATGTGAACTGCAACCAGGCATTATAGACTTGTTTTTCACATTTTTCCATACACCCCCTTCAATGTTCAGTGCCCCAACCATGCAAATACTGGGCCAGTGGAAATTCTAACTCATTTGTGGACTGCCTGAACCGCCCAGCAGACCATGAAATGAGTTCATTTCACCAAAGTGAAATGCAAATGGATAGTGCTACAATAATATCGCACATGTCATAATCAGTTATGCATTTTGAAAAGGGAGGAAAGGTGTCGCTTATGTCACTTCCTCTCTATTGTTGCCCATTTGAATGGACGTTGTCTTCCAAGACAAATGCATGAAAAGGTTTGGCGACATAAACACATATTGTGCTCAGTTCTTCCTCGCTGACTTTACATGGATTTTCATTTTGCTATCAAAGGCTAATGTGTAATTGCTTCACTTTGCTTGTTCCACTCATTTCCTCTGTTCTAGTCCATTCAATATCGTACATAAAAATTTGTGATACTTTCTAACACACAGCCCATCATTGCCAGTGACTGCTGGGCTGTTTAATTTAGTCCATTTGACAATGAAATCCTTCTTTCTAACATCAGACAAGTGAAAAAAATGAGGATTTGATTGATGGGATGTCACTTGTGTGAACTTTAACATGGAATAAAAGCCATATATGTCCCATCCTGCTCACAGAGCAATATGAAATGTACCTAATTATTTTCACAGTGCAATAACCAATTACTTGTAAATGAATTAGAATAGAATAGAATAGAATTCAACTTTATTGTCATTGCACATGCACAGGTACAGGGCAACGAAATGCAGTTTGCATCCATCCAGAAGTGCTTTAGTGATATAGATATATTACAATATATATTAGCAATAATATAGATATGTGAGTATATTACAGAAATGGGTCTATTATGGTATGTTATAATGTACACGGTATGAAGTATGTTGTGAATATTCTATAACTATAAGTATGTACAGGCTGTAGTGAGTACAAGCTATGTACAGGCTATGAACAGGATATAAATATGAAAAACTATACAGAATATGAAATAAATAACTTTACAGGAATCTGAGATATACAGCTATACAGAAATGGGAACTATGCAAGTTGTAAACAGTTGTAGAATTAAAGATTATCGAATGTACAGAATGATTATTTACACAGAGCTATACAGTAGTGCAGTTAAGATAAGTGAGGGTGTAGATAGTTTCTACAGAGGCTATATAAAGTGCTAGTGGTTGTGAGTGGTGGTTCAGTCCATGTTATTATTGTGTGTTTGAGGGTACAGTTGTCCATTGTGGGTGTGTGTATGTTCAGTCCATGAGTTAACGTGGGTCAGATGTCAGGAGGCAGAGTTCAGGAGTCTGACAGCTGTGGGGAAGAAGCTGTTCCGGTACCTGGTGGTCTTAGTCCGGAGGCTCCTGTGGCGCCTCCCAGAGGGCAGGAGGGTGAAGAGTCCATGTGCTGGGTGACTGGGGTCTTTGATGATTTTCCCAGCCCTTTTCAGACACCGCTTCCTGTAGATGTCTTTTATGGCAGGAAGTGGTGCTCCGGCGATGCGCTGGGCAGTTTTCACGACCCTCTGCAACGCCTTCCGGTCCGAGGCAGAGCAGTTCCCGTACCAGACTGTTATACAGTTGGTCAGGATGCTCTCGATGGTGCAGCGATAGAAGTTCACCAGGATGTCTGAGGACAGGTGGTTCTTCCTCAGAGTCCTCAAGAAGAAGAGGCGCTGGTGAGCCTTCTTGACCAGCTTGGAGCAGTTGGTCGTCCAGGTGAGATCCTCGGAGATGTGGACTCCCAGGAACTTGAAGCTGCTCACATGCTCCACAGCCGTCCCCTTAATGTGGATGGGTGGATGTGGGTCAGCATTCCTCCTGTATGAATTCATAACACGTAAATGCATTTAAAGCCATTCTCATATTGAGACGGGCACAACTAGGTGTCCAAATGTCCACCTATGAAGAGCCTTTCAGAACCAATAAAAGATCTTAATTACTTTATTAATTATTACAGAATCAGTACAATGCCACCAGTTGTGTTACTTTCCAGCCAATGACTCTTGCATGAAGGACTTTATTTTTTACAACTAGTAATTCAGAGGTTCATATTCTATACTTTATTTTCATCCATCCATCCATTCGCTTCCGCTTATCCTTTTCAGGGTCGCGGGGGGCGCTGGAGCCTATCCCAGCTGTCATAGGGCGAGAGGCGGGGTACACCCTGGACAGGTCGCCAGTCTGTCGCAGGGTGTCATTTATTTTCATATGTTTTTTATTTACTTTTGCAAAGAAATTTAAAAGACAAAATTAAATAATATGAAACTGCTCAAACAGGTGAACACAGTGGCGCAGTGGTCAATACTGCTGCTAAATTAAATGGTATTTAAACCCAAAATTGTTACCTTTACATAATCATAATGTACCAATAATTAACACCAGAAATATAACCATTATGGAAGGCAAAAATTGTTTAACATCAGCATTGTGTCATCAGTTGTTGTCCAGTTGTCCTATACTGGAAGAGTAAATAGAATGGCCACGCAGCCCATACTGGCTGAAGAGGCTAACTGCGCTCCATGAGCATCTGGCACTGCAAATGAACCATGGACCAGTACCAATAATGGACCGGACACACCCAGAATGGCTAAAATCCACACACTCCTGATCCCCAAGGATCGGTCCTATACAACTATCTGCCTCAGTACCACATAGAAGCTGCTGCCAGGCATCAGATTTGGGCACAGAAAGGAATTTGAAAGAACACCAGAGCGGACGAAACACCAGCTACTGGTAGACAGGGCCATAACCCAAGACTGCAAGATCGCCTGGATTGACTATAGCCTATGACTCAGTGTCCCACACGTGGATCCTGGCATGCATACAAGATCCTTCATCAGGAATTCAATGGGGATGTGGCAAACAACACTAGAGGCCAACTTCAAGCCAATTGCACAAGTTGCCATCAAGTGCTACGTTTACCAAGGAGATGCTGTGTCCCAATTGCTGTTCTGCATAAGCCTGCATCCCCTCAGTGAGATCATCAACAAGACTGGCTATGGATACAGTGGCTTGCAAAAGTATTCGGCTCCCTTGAACTTTCCCACATTTTGTCACATTAGTCACATTTGTCACATGTGAAAGACCAACACAAAGTGGTGCACACATGAGAAGTGGAACGAAAATCATACATGATTCCAAACATTTTTTACAAATAAATAACTGCAAAGTGGGGTGTTTTTGCAGACAGCTACAAGTTAAGGGAAAGCTGCAAGTACCTGAGAATCCCATAGGTAAATAGGAACAATGAAGAGGGCATTAGCAAAGGTACAACCACCAAATACCTGCAGAGAGTAAGGCAAGTCCTAAGGAATCAACTTAATGGCAAGAAAAAGATCCAAGCAAACAATACCTACAACCTGCTGGTAATCAGATACCCCGCTGGGATAATGAGTTGGCCAAAAGAAGAGAGTGAAGCCACTGACAGGCCCCTGCACAGTATGTACCACCGGCACATAGAAGTGGCTGAGATACAGCAAAGATACCAGTGGCTGGACAAAGCTGGACTGAAAGACAGGACAGAGGAGCACAAACTCTTAGCACAAGAAAGAACCCCAAGAAAGAAGAGCAAGAGGAGGAGCCATCCTGGAAGGACAGGCTCCTGCACAGTATGTACCACCAGCAGAGAGGAAGTGGCTGACATCCAGAAATCCTACCAGTGGCTGGACAAAGCTGGACCAAAACACAGCACAGAGGCACTAATCATGGCAGCACAAGAACAAGCTCTAGGTGCAAGACTCATAGAGGCTGGGGTCTATCACACCAGGCAAGACCAGGTGCAGGCTGTGTATAGATGCCTCTCAGACAATCCAGCACATAATAGCAGGGTGCAAGATGCTAGCAGGCAGGGCATACATGGAACGCCATAGCAGTATAGCCTGGAAGTGCTGAGGTCAAAATGCACTTGTATGGGCAATCCAAGTGTGCCAATTATTGTTATTCCCTCCATTTACGTTTTCCAAATAAATTAACAGTGATAGCTTTGACCATCACAGTCATGCCTGCTTACTCAAGGTGTCTGCTGCTAATCTTAGTCTATCGTCTTTGTGATTTATTTTAATACTCTGGTTCAAAAAGGTGACTCTGTGAAAGGGAGATCCCAAATCCAGCAACTGGTACATGTCCTGCAAAAAAGTGTCCAACCTGCAGTATTTATTTAGTTATAGGTGGAAAAACTCCATGTGCTGACAGGTAGGAGAGAATGAACAGTTATTAGAGTTCAGCCTGGTCCTAATGAGCGACCATACAAACAGCGCTCGCTGTCCCCACAGGATACAGTTTGTTTCAACCAGGGTTTTAATAGTTTTGCAATTTTCATTAGTTTTTATTTTTATTTAGTTTTTTTTTTTTTTTTTTTTTCTAAATGACATCAGAAACAGCAGTATGCGACATTACGTGATGGCAGAGCTTCAGTTCATCCTTTGTCATTTTTTTTTTTTTTTTTTTTTTTTTAATAAATAGGACAGGGGGAATGAATGAGAGAGAGAGGGGGAGAGAAAGAAAGAAAACCAAAGGGGAGAAGAGACGGTGAGAAGGGGGGGGAAGAGAGAGAGAAAAAAAAAACTCCTGGGTCACCTGTATGGAGAAAAAAAAACAAAAAACAAACAAAAACAAACAGAGGAGACAGCAAACAACAAAGAGCAACATAATAATAGAGAAAACAAAGCACCATCACAATAAACTAGCTAGTCATAGATATCAGTATTTACTAAGTAATAAACGATATTGTGCAGCACGCAAGATAGACAGCGCACAATGTGCTTTGAGGCAGCAGCCAAGAAAGCTTTAGTCCGCGTCTGTGAATACCCATGTGTGCATACCTGTGTGGATCAGCATGCTTGCATTCCAAAGGTTTCTCCATGTAATGATCTGCTAGGGAGTGTGGGGGGGCCACAGCCCCGTCCTCCAGGGTGTGAAGCGGGTATGGAGGAGATCAAAACTCCAGACATCCAGAGGCCCCCAGAACACAAGAGACCATGGAAGACCAACAGAGGGGCAGCCGCGCCACTGTCCCAGTAAGAGCTGAGGAGAGTCCCAGATGAGGGCTCGCCCAGCAGCCGCGGAGCAGAAGTCAGGGGGAGTTGCAGTGGCGCGCCCGTGAGCTCCGCCGGCCCCCATTAGTTTTTATTTTTATTTAGTTTTGACTTCAGATTTTCAATTTTGTATCAGTTTGGATTAGTTTTTACCAATTGTTTGCTAGTTTAGTTTAGTTTTTATTTTTTTGAAAATCCTTAGTTTCAGTTTAGTTTTGATTAGTTTCAGTTTAGTTTTGATTAGTTTCAGTTATAGTTTTAGTTGTTTGCAATAATTAAGTGCAACAAAATCCCAGTTTCATCACATCAGTCATGCTCTTCTGCTCACCCTTGGGTATGTTGCTATTCCAGCTACCATACCCTGCACCCTGGACAGGTCGCCTGTCTGTCGCAGGGCTAACATGCAGAGACAGACAACTCACATTCCCACCTATGGGTTCTTTAAATAAATAAATAAATAAATAAATAAAGGCAGGTGAACAACCATTGATACCAGGCAACTATAAAATGTATATCTTGGCCCCAATGAGACTATTAGCTCTTGCAGCACCGGGTGTTCGTAATTTTGGTTCAAGTGAATTGATAAACTTTTTGAAGGCACTTGACTCACACAGTTATGTAGATGTCCCCGTCCTGTTGTCTCGGGATGCATCACGCTGCCTTGCCTGGTGTTAGCTTCTGTTTCTGGGGATGAGGGTTGAGTGTGCTCCCTTCTCAAGGTAACCTAGGTTAGCCTTCTTGTGTGAGCTTTTCAAGTGCACTTTAAGGTTTGTGGGATTTTTTTCCCTTCAGAAATGTCCCTCATAATTTGTCTCTTTCCACTACAAGACACTTGCTTTATCCAAAACACAGTCATATTCAAAGTAATCCCAAATTGGACTCTGGCGCTTTCTCCCGACTTTTCCTGACCTGATTCTGCGCGTGGACGGAGCAGCAACACAGACGACTCGGCTAACGTACTGCCACCTGCTGGCATAATTAGACACAGCAAGGAAAAAATCTGGAAACCAAACGTCATTTTCACCCTTGACTATTGTAGGACACGCACATCAATGAAAACTAAACACATTTTTGCTATGAATTCAGTTAATTTTAGTTAGTTTTGTGAGCAAACATTACAGTTTTAGTTAGTTTTCCTTTTTTTGTTTTTATTTTTATTTCCGTTAACGAAAATGTTTTTTCACTTCTAGTTTTCGTTATTTCGTTAGTTTTCATTAGCGACAATAACCTTGGTTTCAACTCTGCAGTCGTGAGAATCTAAACAACTGATACCTGTTTTATACATTTTTCACATTGTTTCTTGGGATTGTGCAATCAAAGCTTCATCATCATCATATGACCCCTGTCATGATCGGCTGTGTGGCAGGCAGGATGAGGACCCAATCGCAAAACTCACGGACTCAAGGGATGAACTCAAAAGGCAGCTTTATTGCTGACAAGATGACAGGAAAATACAAAACTTAAACTGGGCACAATAAACTAATACTTGGAGAGAGACACAGGGAAATCCACGCAGCATGAGGGAGAACGCGACGCCGAACAGAGGGAGACGCAGACAGAAATACACAGAGGGTTAACGAGGAAAGTGGGAACACACGGGGAACACAGCTGACACAGATAATCATAACAAGACACGGCAGGAGTGAACGCAACACTGACGGGAGACGGGCAGAGTCAAACAGGAAGTACAGAGGTTCAGACAGGAGGAGAGAGAGCACGGGGAAAACACAGACATAACGGGCTGGGGAAACATGGAACAACCACAAAGGGAGACGAGGGCTCATGAATACACAGAGGGGCACACAGGGAGAGAGAGCACGGGGATAACTTAGACATAACGGGCAGGGGAAACATGGAATAAAACATAAGGATAGACGAGGGCTCACACACTGTAAAACCCAACAGTGCATCTTACTAAAAGAAGTAAGTTGTTCTTACTCAGTTCTGAAAAATAGTTAAAGTAACTTTCATGAAGTGTGTTAGGTAGACCCAAAAGTATACATATGATATAATAACTTTATTGTAATAAGTACACATTATGTTTTTGTAACGTTTTAAGTACTGTTGCTTTAAACTGTTTAAGTTGTGCTAATTCATTTGTATTAGTCATCATCCACAGCCCCGCCCCCAGTGTTTTGCCTGGACTTGTCGGCCATGAGACAGGAGCCTCGTCAAGAGAGTGGAAAGTACAAGATAAAGTTATTTTTATGTTTTTTTGTTAATGCTTACTTCTAGCATACCAAACGTACATTTATCAGACTGCTTTGTTTTAGTTGTACTTCGTTGTAATTTATCAGACTACTTTGTTGTAGTAGCTCGTAACTTAGCTTGCCAGCACACAATTCCCGCCTAGCGCTGTATGGAGTCTGCCTTCACAATTTAAAAAATTAACGGTTGGTTGCTTGTTTCAATCAATAGTTGGTAAGTAGTCTGATTTTTGCAAACTGCATGCCACAAAACCTTTGGTAAAATCAGTGTTTACGCTTTTCTGACTCTGACCTTTATCAAGTTCAAATGTAGCCTACTTTTGACACAGTGAAAATAGTAGAAAATTTATTTAGTGTTAATTTTAAGAGTTTAACGGACAAGTTCGCCTTCACAAATTTTGAATATGATGGTTAGTGGCATTTTAGTCGCGAAATAATTTACCTTTTCAAAGCTGCACTGCACCAAACCTAAACGTTTCTGACTCTGTACTTTCCAAGGGTTAGCCTATTGTGTACTTCACTTGTGTAAAATTGCTTTATTATTTTATAACGTATAGAGTAGTTGACCAACCTGAATTGAAAATGAACTGTAGTGCAAGAATAAATCTTACTGTTTTCCAAGCTTGTGTTATTCAGATTGACTGTTTTTAAGTGAAGTAAAAGTAAAAACTGTTCTGCTAGCTTTCTGTCCTCATGGCTTTTGTGTTATTACAGTCTGACGATTGAAGGAGCAGTAGCATGCCGAGAGATCATCCAGCACTGCACTAAAGACAACCAGTAAAGGTGATTTTAAAACGATTTGGTATCAAAATGTGGAATTGCAAGTTGTGTAGTTTGTCTAGTTTTTCTACTGCCATAAAAGTCATGTTGTTGAAGCATTATCGGCTCAACCATGTCAGTACTCCACAATTTCACCCTTACCCTGTCTCTACAACACATGCATGTGTACATTTAATACATTTAATTCATTAAAGATACACATGTCAACAATGCACACTCCCACGCAAAGAAAAGACGGTTCTTATCCAGATTTGAATAATTATGGATTTTGTTGCTCTATGTGTAATTTTAAGCAGCCATTTATTGAAAGCCAAATGTTTATCCATCTGAGGGGGCATTTAAAACGAAAAGAAACTGTTCCATGTCCTTTCAAGAACTGCAATTTTAAAACCAATGTCTACTCAACCTTCAATGCCCACAAATGCAGAGACCACCAAAATTCAACAAGTTACGATGAAGGCATTGTGCAAAGTGTTATAAATGTAGAACAAAAAGATGACATGCAGCTTGATTCAATAGAGTCATCAGATGACAATCAAGTGGCATCCACCAGTGAAATCAGTGGAATTGAGGGTTTAGAAGAGCAGTTGCAATACAATCTGGCTGGATTTTTCTTGAAAATGCAGACCCTTCTCCATGTGTCCCAGAGAGCAACACAGGAGATTATTGAGCATATTGATCAGTTGTTTTTGTTATCACAACCTTTGGTTAGAAAATCAGTTGTAGATATACTGAAAAAGCACAACTGTACATATACGGACAAACTGGTGGATGAGATTTGTCAGGCAGTTTCTGATAGTAATGTTTTACATAAATGTGTCACATCTGAAGGACCACTATCTACAGCAAAGAGGAGGAAATCATATTATGAAGCAAATTTTCCATATGTCAAACCTGTGGAGTATTTAATTGAATCGTCAAAGCACACTTATATGTATGTGCCTATTCTCACATCTTTGCAATTGTTGTTGAAAAAAAACGATGTGCTTGAAGAAATTAAACAAGCACCCACACAGATTCCTGGACATTTCATGTCATTTTGTGATGGATCCTACTACCAGGAAAATGTTCTACTGTCACAAGAGGGACAGAAATTGTCAATGATACTTTATGTGGATGATTTTGATCACAAACCCACTTGGTACCTCAAAGAAAATACATAAAGTCTTTGCAGTTTATTGGACACTGGAAAACTTTCCAGTTAAATCTTGTTCTGCTCTACACTGCACCCAGCTTGCTCTGCTGTGCAATTCCAATGATGTACGCCAGTTTGGGTGTAAGGAAATGCTGTCACCACTCTTAAATGATCTGAAAACTCTTGAAGAAGTAGGTGCCTACATTGAGACTCTTGGTGAATGTCTTAAAGGCACTGTCTACTCTGTTGTGGCAGACAACCTTCTGCCCATGGACTTGCTGGTTTCAATGAGAGTTTCAGGTCTACATATTTCTGTAGGTTTTGTCATGCCACCCAAACAGAAATGCAAACAGAAAATGCTGTTACAGGGAATTATGTAATGAGAATAAAAGATGCTCATGATAATTATTGTGCAAGAGCTTCAGAATGATGACATTAAGGAAAACTATGGTGTTAAAAACACCTGTGTTCCTTCTGACCATCTCTCTTTCTTTCATCCTGTCACAGGCTTCCCACCTGACTTCCTACACGACCTGTTTGAAGGTGTCATTTCAGTGGAGTTGGCACATTGTTTAAAGGTTTGATTTCTAAGAGATATTTTAACTTAGAAGACTTAAACAGAGCAATTCTGCACTTTCCATACCAACATTCTGACAAAGTTAATCGCCCTCATCCAATAACCTCAAATTTTGCCAGGCGAGGGACCATGGCCAGCACTCTTTCATGAGACACAGGTAAGTACAACTATGTATATAACATTTGCTGCTCATATAGTATGCTGTGTTTTGCTTATAATATTTTTGGAATTCTCTTCAGCTCTACTTTGAATTTCATCGGATCACCAATCAGAATCTGCCACATGTGTTTTATGCTGGAAAACTGGACGGGTCGGTGAAAGGATGGAGCAGCTTTTGTCGGCATATGGAAAACAGGTATTTAAAAGATACTAATTATTATTCTGCTTGCTTGGCAGTTGCCATTGTTATGTGTTTGTTATATATATATATATATATATATATATATATATATATATATATATATATATATATATATATATATATATATATATATATATATATATATATATATATATATTAGGGCTGCCACAAACGATTATTTTGATAGTCGACTAGTCACCGATTATTTTTGCGATTAGTCGACTAATCAGATCATCATCCATTGAACGTAAAAGTACAGCTTATTGCACCAGCAGCATCTGCTCTTATATAACTATCATTAGCTTACAGCTTTAAGTGTTTAAGGTCTGTGCTAACTAACAATAAAGACAAGATGATAGTTAATTGAATTCTAATTAAATGTGCAGATTGTTTCGGTGGAGTTTAATAAACTCAGCCGATTTACTCAGGAACAAATAAAATACTGAAAAAAGCCAAACAATAACATTTTTAAGTTATCTAAGTGACTTGTATATGTTTAACCTGAGTAGGGCGGTGGGTTTGAAAATGATCTGCCGGGAGTCCGGTGTTCTCACGGCGCTAGTGACCTAGCCCCCGGCTAGCTATCGAGCTAGTGGGTAACAGACGTCTCCGAAAACGTCGGAGCGCTTTTGAAAATATGTGGTGTCTTGATAAACTGAGCAGATATTTGAGGTTTACACAGCTACATTCTCGCCTGAAAATATGTTAAACGTTTATTTTTTGACCCAGAAAGAATAATAAGAGTAATATTAAAACTAACTAGCTGCCGCCATTGTTGACAACTGCGCTGGGCCGCGCTATGAATTCTGGGACACAGTTTCTTCTTCTTCGGGGTTTAACGGCAGCTGGCATCCTTGTACATGCAGTGCTGCCATCTTCTGTTTCAGTCCGTTATTACACTCTTAAATCCTGCTACTTATTCCTGCTTTTGGTATCTTACAAAGCTTCAAATGACGCGTCGACTATTAAATCAGTCGTCGACGATTTTGATAGTCGACGTAATCGTGACTAGTCGACTAATCGTGGCAGCCCTAATATATATATATAAGGACACAAACGACATCTATGCAACTAGAACAGCAGTTCTGGCCGGCCTACCAATGTACCTCAGAGATTTTCAAAACATGCAAGGTACTTTGGTATTACAATAATTTGCACATTTGAATTTAAAAAAGGTTGAAAGGAGTTTATAAGTCATCTGGACTTGGGTTGAAAGTTGAAGACGTGAAGTTGAATGACTTATAAACTTCTCTCATCCTTGATTTGACTACCTGGATGAATGAAAAATGAACCTTCACTGTCAACTTAAAACATGTTATGATATATAGAATTTGAAAAACTGAAGAAAGGTGCCTGAACATTTGTATTTATGCTTTTAACAGAGATATTACAGATGAATAATTGTGCACTCTGTATTATATCTTAGGGTGAAATTGAGTTCTATGAAGCCATAGAATTGCTCTGGTTGCTGATGTCGATGAAGAGGAGGTGCCTGGAGGAGTTCCTTTCTCACCACGCCAAGTGTTCATAGAACTTGAAGATCAGTTTGTTATGACTCATCACTCATGGACTGATGCCCTGGTGTCTTTGTTTGGGCTAATCTATGCTCTGCATCTGAGCTATCCTATGAAGTATACTGGCTTTTTTGAGTCCATTCAAGTAGTGTTGCTGAAGCTAGACGATGAGAGAAAGCAACTAAAACCAAAATTGCAGACACTAAAAAATGAGCTTGTGCAGATGATGTTTGTTTTTCACTGGTCACTATATTCGTGCTTTTTCAGTTATCTGTGAATGGCTTCAATAGTTTTATTTGTTCTGGGTAATTAGCTTTCTAAAAGGCAATGTGGAGAAAGCTAAGAATAAGGAGAAAATCCATATTTGACGTTTTGTTTGTGATTGAAAAAAATCTTCACATAGTGTGTAATCTTAAGCTTATTTCTAAAAACATATTTTAGTTACATGGAAATCTTTTGCGAGATAACTGATAATTAGTCAATATGTACAGTATACTTTCATGCTTTATTTTTTAATTGTGTGATGAGTGCCAGTTCACTCGAGGTCTGGGCAAAACTGTTGCGAAGCCACAAATACCTTTGAGAATACTTTTTGTTAGTGACATCCTTAGTTCAGCTGTTTTCTATAGTTGCATTGCTGTAGTGCATATGATTTCATTATTATACTAAATGTTACTTAAAATTGTGATTGTTATGGCTCTAATTGCCTCTAGACTATTGTTTTTTTATGATGTACACCTATGTATCAGGTCTACATGACTAAATTTGTGTTTTGTACATTTAATCGATTTTCAAAATGCTACAAAAAACATTCAAAATTCCCTAAAAGTGCAAGTTTTAAAATGCCTAATTATTTGTTTGTTTGATAATGGCTTTAGCAGTCATAGGTTATGACTGAAAGTATGGTTGTATTCATTCTGTATTTTCTCTGCAGTTAAAGTTAATAAAAACTGAATGGAAAGAATAATAGCTTGGTTTTGCGTTAATAGTACTTGAACCATTTGGTGCAATCGGTTTCCCCAATTGGATTAAGTTGTTTAAATACAACTATTTAAGTTAATTTAACTTAATTTGAATATGAGCATGTAACACTTTAAATAAGTTTGAATAAATACAGCATCTTAGTACAAGAAATTTAATGGTTTAAGTTGAAACATACTAAATACAATGAGTAAATAAACATAATGCATTTGAGTTACATTATCATATTTGCTTTGGGTTCTTGGGACTCTAATAAAGTACTTAAATAACCCCAAACTGTTTAAGTTATAAAACTTGAATCAATTGGTGCAATCGGTTTCCCCAAATCATTTGAGTTAACTTAACTTGTCAGGTTTTACAGTGCAGATACACAGAGGGGCACACAGGGGGTAAAAGCCACGAAGGGAAAACACTTGGGGAACAACACAACAGGGCAACTCAGGAAACATGGCCTAAATAGGGAACAAAATACAAACATACAAGAAAACTAAGAATACTGGGGCAACATGGCCCAGGACCATGACAACCCCACCTGAATGTAGAGAGAGGATAAACCAGGAAAGAACAGTCTGAACCTTGACAATGAAAGAATAAACACTTTAATAACACAATTTTTAAAAAAAATATATATATATATATATATTACTTAGCTGTCTTAACAGTAGTTTTACAAATGTAATGTAATTACATTAGTTAAATTATAACATTATTTATGTTACTAATGTAACATAAATAATGTACGGATTGGTTTTCAGATAGATCGAGAGATAGAATTTTATTTCGAACATGCAAATATAATTAAAATAATAAGAGAAAAAAAGAAAAAACAAAACTTAAAAATCATCAAGTTTTCATGTACATTTCTATGTCTACAGAACTAAGAAGGATGGAACAGGACTAGGATGAAGTTTACACTTTTCCTGTTCCTTCCCCCTTATTTCAAATGTCATTGCTTACAAATCCATATCCACAATTTAACATTATTTCATCCATATATGTTTAACTGTACAAGTCTAACACGTTGAACATGCACAAATAAAACAATTTTCAGCACGTAAACCAAAACAACAACAAGCTACATTTTTACATAAACAAATCCCGCTGTTTTTAATCTCTGAGCTTATTTTCTATCTATGTGACAAACACCTTAATGAACACTAAAGCCTGGGTTACTCTGGCTTTGATGTATAAAAATGAGGACACAATGAGACAACTCAGTCACTAAGAGGAAGATTTCCAATATTCATGCAATTTATTATTTTTGAACAATCGTGTGAATTTTTGTATCAATGTACTTTTCTTGATTTCATCTGTACAGGTGTTGCACACACGAACTCCTCTGACTGTAATGCTCTGATATTTTACATTTGTCCTTACTACTGGCTTGCTGAACATAAGGATTCCTCTCAGGTCAGGAGAGGAGTTAACATTCCTGTCAACAACATTAGTGAAAATATCATCAATAAGTGTAACACTATGTGAGGTTATTCTTGTTGGACGGCAGATTAAGGCATAAAGAATAATGCTGTAGATTGTATGGATGAAATCAGTGATGGCATATTGAAATCACCACAAATAAATGTCATTTTCTTGTTGTTAACAGGATTGTAGATCTTCAGCATTTACTCTGTGAACATTTTTATCCAGGGGTCCTGTAGATACTGCTGATTTGCAGATTCTTTGACTTTTCAGCTTCTATTTCGATAGTCAAAGGAGCTCGCAAAGAAAAGTGTCTGGACTTCTTTAAGTTACTTGAAGACGTTTCACCTCTCATCCGAGAAGCTTCTTCAGTTCTAAGGTCAAATGGTGGAGAGTCCCAGATATAAACCTAGTGGGAGTAACGCTCCTAGTGGGAGCGTGGGAGCCACGCTCTCCAGTGCCAAAGTCCCTCCATCCAACCTCACAATACAGGAAAAGAAGGCCGTCGCTTCCCTGAGCAAAGACCACAACATCACTGTTTTACCAGCTGATAAGGGAAGATGCACCGTGGTCCTAAACACTACAGATTACCATACAAAGATCACTACTCTCCTCAGTGACAACAATACCTACGAAGCCTTAAAGCGAGACCCCACGAGCAGCTACAAAAAGAAAGTTATAGCTTGCCTTCAAGACTTTGAAAAGGACAAAATTATTGACCGCCTTAAATATCACCGCCTTTACCCAGGGGATGCCATACCCTGCATCTACGGACTTCCTAAAATCCACAAGGAAGCAGTCCCACTCAAACCCATAGTCAGTAGCATAAACTCAGCCACTTATAACATTGCTAAACACCTTGCTACCATCCTTGCTCCTCTCGTGGGGAACACCCCACACCACGCCTTAACGCCCACTCACATCCTGGGCCATCTGATCTCAGGAATTCGCATGATAGGGTGGGGCCAGGTTTCACAATGAACTCACCCGAAACCCTGGCTGATTGTGACCCACACCCAGTTTCACACCTTGGCTCAGGCGATTAGAGGATCATCAGGGGGTCCTTTTGTTCCTCTGTGGGGGGAAACTCCCACTAGGTTTATATCTGGGACTCTCCACCATTTGACTTTAGAACTGAAGCTTCTCGGATGAGAGGTGAAACGTCTTCAAGCAACTTAAAGAAGTCCAGACGCTTTTCTTTGCAAGCTCCTTTGACTACGATGACCTGGATGACTGAGAACCTTCACAGTTCTATTTCGATAGTTATGCACTCCATTATGTTATCTAGTGCTAGTGACAGTTCACTGATGATTCTACATTTGTAATTATTATCAGTATACAAGGCAACACTCCCTCCCCCTTTTTTTTTTTAAATTCTATTGATGTAATACATGTCATAGCCACCAATCTTCACTAAGTTTTGATCCCCATCTAACCAAGTCTCTCAAACTGCAATGACAGTGAATTTCCTAGAAAACTGTGCCAGACAGTCCAGGATTTTTGAATGATTTGAATTGAGGCTTCTACTATTAAAATGTATGATTGCTATTACATTATCCATTATTATATTTCTATACATTATACAAACTGCTCATTTGTATAATACTCACATTTCTGATCATGCTTATGGGTATAGAAATTGTTTTCATGGTCTGTGATCAGCATACTCAAAGAGTTTCAGTCCAAAATCCTTATATACAACGTTCACATATGGGTAAGGTTCATTTCACCTTACTAAGAAAAGTGATTATTATCACAGTTTTGTCATGTCATATGATTTATTCCTATAGTTAGTGTCTCGGTTTTTAACATTTAATTAATTACTATATATCCAGTTCTGAAAGTTCTTTAATGACCACACCTTTTTGTTCTTCTGGTGTTCCTTTGAGCTTGATGAAGACTTTGCCGTTTAGGAGATTGAATCTCATTTTGTCTTCTCAGTATCCGTGCTTGTTGTGCTATGTCAGCATTTTTCTTTGTCAAATGCTCGTTTATGTAGACATTGGTTCCTCTCAGCTTGTCTTAGCAGCTCCTTTTTTGATTTTCTATTCACGAAGCGTATTATTATAGATGGTTTTCCACTATTATTTTTTTCGAGGCAGAGGATGGCAAGCTTCAGTATCTTTACTATTAATGGTAATTCCCTTGCCACTAAAGAAATTGACAATTTGTTGCTCCAAAGTGGGCTCACTGGCTTCCTCTGCCACTACAGCTCTGGCATACGTTCTGTGTTTGGTCTCCAATCCACTTACTATTAAGTCATTCATACGGGTACACTGCTCTAGATCTGCCACTCAGGACTCAAGTAGGGCTATTTTTTTTTACCTTTTCTTCATTTAGTTTTTGCAGGTCTTTAATCTGTCCCATCATATCCAAAAGTAATTTCTGTTGTTTGGAGATATTAAAAAGCTCTCCTGACATGTAATTTAGAGATTTCTTAATCTCCTCCATCTCATCCTCAGAGACTGCACCTTTTTTGGTGGCATTTTGTAGGCGGCTCAAATAAGATGCAAACACACCTGTTTAGTTGTTGATGCCTGCTGGTGGATCCTGGGCCTGGTGGCTGCTGGAGGATCCTGGGCCTGGTGGCTGCTGGTGGATCCTGGGCCTGGTGGCTGCTGGCGTAGCCTGGGCCTGGTGGCTGCTGGTGGATCCTGGGCCTGGTGGCTGCTGGCGTAGCCTGGGCCTGGTGACTGCTGGCGTAGCCTGGGCCTGGTGACTGCTGGCGTAGCCTGGGCCTGGTGACTGCTGGAGGATCCTGGGCCTAGTGGCTGCTGGCGTAGCCTGGGCCTGGTGGCTGCTGGAGGATCCTGGGCCTGGTGGCTGCTGGAGGATCCTGGGCCTGGTGGCTGCTGGAGGAGCCTGGGCCTGGTGGCTGCTGGAGGATCCTGGGCCTGGTGGCTGCTGGAGGATCCTGGGCCTGGTGGCTGCTGGCGTAGCCTGGGCCTGGTGACTGCTGGCGGATCCTGGGCCTGGTGGCTGCTGGCGTAGCCTGGGCCTGGTGGCTGCTGGTGTAGCCTGGGCCTGGTGGCTGTTGGAGGATCCTGGGCCTGGTGGCTGCTGGAGGATCCTGGGCCTGGTGGCTGCTGGAGGATCCTGGGCCTGGTGGCTGCTGGCGTAGCCTGGGCCTGGTGGCTGCTGGCGTAGCCTGGGCCTGGTGGCTGTTGGAGGATCCTGGGCCTGGTGGCTGCTGGAGGATCCTGGGCCTGGTGGCTGCTGGTGGATCCTGGGCCTGGTGGCTGCTGGTGGATCCTGGGCCTGGTGACTGCTGGTGGATCCTGGGCCTGGTGACTGCTGGTGGATCCTGGGCCTGGTGACTGCTGGTGGATCCTGGGCCTGGTGGTTGCTAGAGGAGCCTGGACTTGATGTCCAAAATGTGTGCGTTGTGATGAAGAGACATCTACTGAAGCAGAGCCGGAGCCAGGCAGTGAATTGGCCGCTGTGAGCCACGTGTATTTTAACTCTCCTTCTGCGCTCTGCACATCTCAGATAAATCACTGCAGTCATTTTACAGACAGATAAGAGAGCCCAGACTGGATTTGACTTACTAGCTGACCGTTCAAATAGCTTTTCTCAGTTTAGTGCTTGTTGTTCAGCTGCATATCATCACCTCTTAATGATGTGAAATAAGAGGCCTCTACAGAGCAGACCCCCATCTCTGTCTGGGAAACTATCTTAGTGAAAGTCAGTGATGCGTTTTGTCCTTTCAGAAAATTTATCACAAAAGATTTTTAGATTTTTACATTACTGTGAAAATATGCACCACCACATGTTACTCAAACTGGTGTTAATAAATCTGCAAAGTTTGTGACATCATGTTGAGTTTAGAGCAGCGTGTAACTTATGTAGAGGTAATTTTTACTTGATGGAATGATCTAACAAGACAGAACAGTTTAATTTATTTATGTCCGCTCAGTCCACAAACAGTTTTCAGAACAGAAAACTCAGACATCAGATCATCCATCTTGGGGCAACTGTGAGAGCGTGTTCTGTCCCCTTGAAACAAACTGTAGGTTTCAACAGAAAAAAAAATTGAATATCAAGTTGGAAAACCTTAAATGTTAAATCGGCTGCATTTTTAGCTAGTATTCTACTGTCCCGTTTTTGGGAAGGCACGATGGGGTTGCTTGTTTCCCAAGACCCATCTCAGCCCCCATAAAACGCAGTTCAAACAGCTAATAAGTTACACACCCATGCACATCCATCAAGTTCAAACTGGTCTAATACATTTTAATTTAGCTTGAAAAAAGTACCTCTAAAGTACAAGGACAGGACTGAAAATAATTTAAAAAACTGCCAGTGCCCAAAGAAACACCTTCATAAAACCTGCAGAGCCTCTTTTATGCAAAATATAGAGAAATTATGAGTTGCTCAAGACTTTTGCACAGTATAAGAGTTTAAAGAAATCTAAAGAATAATTCAAAATATTATGTTGCAACCTCAATGTTTTGATTATAGAAAGTAGAAAAATGAAGGACATGCTGATAATTCAAACAGAGGTCTGAACAATCCAGCAAACCATAGGCTAAATGAAAAATTAAAGCTCCAGCGGTCAGGTTTGGGATCTATGAGGAAGCTATGAGGAGCTCAGCGGCTGACTGTCATCTGGCTGACCTCCAGCCAAAAGCTGCAAGACGGCCATAGGGGTAGATGTAGCTATACAAAGTGATAGCAACATCAATAACACAAGAAGTTAAGAAGTACCAAGATCTGAGGACCTGGAGAAGATGTGAAAGGTGAAGATAATGGTCCTCGTAGTAATCTAAGCATTCAGAACAGTGACCCCCAGACTGTGCGACTGGTTCCAGCAGATCCCATTAATGGCATCAGACATCTCTGCTCAAAACAGCACAGTCCTGGTATTAGCAAGCTCCCTGGACCAAAGCTTGAATGACAAAGACTGAATGAAGGGGCAGTGGACATTTATTTTTTTATCTCACATAAAAAATTGTCACACACCCCAGACATAGGGATGATTTCTAATCACAATTTGATTGAACAAATTATTTTACTGCTACAATATAATCTCCAGCATTAACATTGCATTAACAATATAACAGAGAGCTTTAAGATGTTTAAACATACAGGCACCATATTAACCTTTATTCCAGGTGCAATTATAACTATTTTTATACACACCCTGCAGTTTGTGCCTTTTAAAGAGTTGAAGCTCAGTCAGTTAATTGAAGGTCAGAAGCTTCGTCCGGCGCCATGTCCAGACTATGACCATCTATTGTGTAAGTGACTTAGAGCTATGGAAGGATTGCCTACACGCTTACAAAACATACATGCCATGTTATTCATTATTATCTTTTATTCGTTTATATCCTTTTTATTAAGCTTTGAGTAGTGGCATTTGATTAAAGCATTTATTCAATATATTCCGTATATAGTTTCAGTTAGGTTGTTACACATATGAGAGTGGCTTCTGTCTGGTAAGAGGTTATGAGTTTAGTTGGCGAGGTGAGACAGAGTGCATTTGAGGTCGAGACACACACACAATAGGTAGACTCATATTCTAGGTAAGAGTTCAGACATATTTTGCAAGCTTGTAGCTGCATTTTGTGCCTGCATAAGTGACAGTTTGTTGCAGGACGTGCGTCTGATGTTCCAGAGATAAGCGAGAGCAAGACGAGCTACAGGAAGCAGCTGGCGTGGAGACGGAGAAAATCTTCTTTTCAAATGTGTCAGAAGTCGTTAACAGAACGTTTGTGGTTTTGAAACTTATGCATGTATTGTATCTGCTTGACGCAAGAGGGGGCGTAATAATACCCTGATGCTATAAAACAACTGCTTGTGTATTGTTAGGAGGAGATCGAAGCTGATTGTTTGACAGCGTTCATCTCCCCACGCGTGTGTTCATTAAAATCATTGTTTGACCCAACCCCTCTGGACCAGTGTTGCTTTGTATCCCTCCTCAATATCTGAAACCGTAACAATCGTCATTGTTGTCATCTGAGGAGGCAGCAGTCTCATTTTGTACAGAATAAATGTCTCTTGACCCATGAAGGCCTCTTTTTTGTGAATGTGCACAGAGTCTAAGGCAGAACGCTGGTCTTTACAGTGAAAGTTGATAAGACTGTTGTGATTTGCATTCTCTAGCTGTGGTTTAAAGTTCGGATGATTTAGACTGGAACACTGGGCTTCGTTCACTGATAGTGTACCCCTCTGAGGACTCTTTGAAAAACGGAGACACTATTAAACGTCCCATTATTGAAAAAGGTTAGTATTTCAAGAAAAATGGCTGTTCATAGAAGTCAGTCAAGTGTTTGACCTTAGCAACTATGTTGAATCAGTGCCTATAATATCAGAGGATGTTGTTTTTAACATATACATGAATCTGAACTGGGAGAGGGCCCAACCCTCATTTTAGTGAAATAGTTTTGTTAACAAGGAAATTGATTAACAGCTTCATGTGAGTCCTACAATAGACACAGAATATTTGTTTGGCCTATGTTTAACTTTGTCTCTTAGAGTATGCCAGTGATTTTTTAAATAATGTTCTCCAGTCTCAGTTTCTCTTATTGATGAATCTTTCAGCGGTCTTTGTACATTTTTGGTTGTGTGCAAAGACTTATGGGCTCAAAATGTGGTCATAAATATTTTGTACTTGTAAAAAACATTTGTGTGTGGACATAGAAATAAAAAACCCTGCAAGTTACAAGTACGGATTTTGACCCTATTTTTCTTCCTTTCATCTGATTGGTCAATGTCATGTCAATCACAAATGTAACAATCCAATCAGAGAACAGATGGGTTTGGCTGTCAGAGGGGCGCTTTTTTGAACTGCAGGTCCTTGAAGGGAATAAATGCCCTTTTACATGCCAACCCAGCGTTTTCCTTCATCACCACGAAGGAAAACAGTCTGTGGTCGTCCGAGTTTGGTGATTTTTGTGTCACAGGTCTACGTGTTTAATACAGGGACTTCCACAGCCTTTTCAACAGCGCTGCGGACCGCGGGGTGGGGGCGGGCAGTGTTTTGGAAATGACAGTCTTCATTACAAAGCTTTCTTCGTTATGAATTAGCATGAATTAGCATGTAGCCCTGACCCCCATCGTAAGCAAATGCTTCGAGAAGCTGGTCAGGGACTTCATCTGCTCTGCACTACCCGACTCACTGGACCCTCTACAGTTCGCATACCGCCACAACAGGTCCACTGATGATGCCACAGCCCTGACACTACACACTGCCCTGTCACACCTGGAGAAGAGAGACATGTATGTGAGGATGCTGTTTGTAGATTACAGCTCAGCATTCAATACCATCGTTCCCTCGAAGCTGGACAGGAAACTGCAGGATCTAGGACTGAGCAGCTCCCTCTGCAGCTGGATCCTTAGCTTCCTGTCTGACAGACGCCAGGTGGTCAGACTGGGCAGCATCACCTCATCCCCCATCACACTGAACACTGGTGCTCCACAGGGGTGTGTACTGAGCCCTCTCCTGTACTCACTCTACACCTACGACTGCACAGCCACTAACAACTCCAATATCATTGTGAAGTTTGCGGACGACACTACAGTGGTGGGTCTTATCACCAATGGTGATGAGACGGCTTACAGGGAGGAGGTCAGCGCCCTGACCCACTGGTGTCAAGACAACCATCTCACCCTCAACGTCGCAAAGACAAAGGAGTTGATAGTGGACTTCCGGAGGTGCAGAGAAGTACACACCCCCATCACCATCAACGGCGCTGCTGTGGAGAGAGTGAGCAGCTTCCGGTTCCTTGGTGTACATCTGGCTGAGGATCTTACGTGGTCAGTACACACAAACAAAACAGTGAAGAAGGCGCAGCAGCGCCTCTTCTTTCTCAGGAGACTGAAAAGATTCGGCATGAGCCCCCGCATCCTCAGGACCTTCTATCACTGTGCCATTGAGAGCATCCTCACTGGATGCATCACCACCTGGTATGGCAACAGCACCGCCTACAACTGCAAAGCTCTCCAGCGAGTAGTGCGGTGTTCTGAATGGATAATTGGAGGTGAGCTTCCCTCCCTCCAAGACATCTACAGGAAGCGGTGCCTGAGGAAAGCGGGGAGGATCATCAAGGACTCCAGTCACCCCAGCCATAAACTGTTCAGACTGCTTCCATCAGGAAGGAGGTTCTGCAGCATCCGGTCCCGTACCAGCAGACTGAGAGACAGCTTCTTCCACCAGGCCATCAGACTGCTGAACACGTCATAGACACCTCAGCTTCACTACTGGAACTTCAACATTATGCACTCCATACTGTACAGTAACGCCACTGTTTTGCACATATTCAACTCTGTATATTTTTATATATTCTATTCATTGTTGACTCTATTTAATTTGTAAAATATGTGTACACACACACACACACACACGTAGAAAAATATTTAGTATACACATCCAGAAATGCATATACTATTATATATTGTACATATATTTATTAGTTTCAGATGTAGCCATTCTTGTATTTTGCTTGTTTACATTATTGTATTTTGCACAACTCTGTTGCTTCTGAAGCTCGCACACAAGAATTTCACTCACATGTGCTGTACCAATGTACCTGCACATGTGATGTGACAATAAAAGTGATTTGATTTGATTTTACATGTTTTTATTGAACATTTGAAGAACCAGCAAAAAAAACAAACTCTTGTAGAGGACATAAAGTCAGAGATAGAAAAGACAAGGAGCAGGTGCATCTAGTACAGGTAGAGCTGCTGCAAAAACCCACAGAGCCCAGCAGCCAACAACAAATTCTGGATCCTTTGCTTTTAGTTAGCAGTTAGCATTAGCAGCACATCCTGCATCCGATGTGAAAGGACTTTTATGCTGCGCGCTGTGACTCACAGCAATGGTCCCGGGTCAGCCCTGACTTTGTGTTAAACTTATCCTAAAGTAATAATAGTATTTCTAACCACTGATATACCACAACTTTGATTGTGACCTACACCCATTTTCACACCTTGGCTCAGGCGATTAAGTAGAGGTGAACCCTCTTTGGGGGTGGGCACTCCCACAGGGCTTAAAATCTGGTACTCTCTACCAATTGCTCTTAGAACTGAAGAAGCTTCTCGGATGAACACTTAAAGAAATCCAGACACTTTTCTTTCCAAGTTCCTTAGACAGCACTCAAGTAAATAAAATAGTAACCCGTTATCTATGCCCCAAAATTGATTCTGTATAGATGAATGTAGTGGGAGAAACGTTTCGTCCCTCATCCAAGTGACTTCTTCAGTCTCAGCTGACTGCAGGTTTCCACAAATCTTATAAACAGTACAAGGTTGGGGAAACCTTATCTATGTTAATCTTTAATCTTGAACACACGTACGAATTGTGTGAGACAATAGCACCTGCTTCACAGCAGGGAGAATTGACCCACATTGTTAAAGAGCGTTCATATAATTTCAAGATCTTGTTTTAAAACTGATCAGTTCATTTACAAAAAATGTCACAACAAGAAAGCAGAGGACCAGGCTTGGACTTGGATATGTCTTCTGGAGTGCTGCCATAGCCCCATAGCTGACTGTCTGTTATCTGCTGCACTGCACATCATGTCAGTGCAAAGTAGCCCTTTAGATAGGCACTATCTACAACAAGCACTTGGTTGAAGTGATAAAGCTCCTTGCTGCTCCATTTTCCCAGATAGGAAACATTATTTGTGTCTAAATGGACTTTTTAACTTTTTCTTCCACAGGAAAATGAAAAATGTGCTTTCTCCTCAATAACCTTGTCCTGTTGGGAAGCAAAAAATTAAACTGCTGCACCCGACAACACAAAAAATTGCATTAAAATGGCATTAGCTAATACTTTGTAGTTATGAACCTTGTTTCAACAGCAGTTTTTTGTGAAAAGGTTGTCATAAAGTGCACATGCTCTACACTAAACAGCACACAGACACAGTGAAAGACTGGATCCACAGGACATGGAGTGTTTGTCTGTTTTAAACCGTTCATTTAAAACTCCATCATCACATATGTCTGGAGCTGGCCATCTGGTCAGGGTCTGGGCTGGTGGGCCTCCCCGCTGCTATGGGTCTGCTTTTTCCACCTCAGAGTAAAGGGGACCATCTCCTGGGCCTGGGGGTAGATTCCCCTTCAAGGGCTGCTGTAGAGTCTGTTTGAGCAGTGTGAGTGTGTGTAATGTGCTCAGTACTGTGTGTTTCCATGTTGAGTGAGTGCTGAGTATTTGCATATGTGTGCATGAGGGTGGGAATGCACGTTTGTGTCTGTGTGTGCCTGTTTGTTTTTCCACTTGATAAAAGTCAACGTGAGGGTTCCTGATGGTTAGAGACAAATGCAATCGCATGGCAGGATGCTGTAAACGGACCAAGCTTCAGTCAGGAGAACAACTGAGACAGGGTTCATACGCCTTTTTCAGGGTCAAATTCAAGCATTTTTTAAGCACTTTCAAGGTCCCTTTTCAAACTTTTCCAGCACAGGCCTCAGTGTGAGCTTGAAGACATTTATAATGTTTAAGTAGTTTAATGTGTCGGTGCTGACGATAAACACAGTTTGAATGAAAGCCGGGAAACTTTGGTAGCACAGAAACAAGTGGCTATTCTTTGTGACCATATGGATCAGTCATATTACCATTATTTCACCCAAAGGCACCAAGTTAATACTCAAAAAAGCTGCAGGAATACACAAAAATATAAACAGTACTTTTAGCCTTTAACCCTCTGGGGTCCAGGGTATAACTGGCCGTTTTTGACGACTGGCCTCATATTTCACCTTTAAAACCTGTTTGTCTCATTTTGACAAACTGTATCAGCACAATTTATCTAAATTCAGACAAAATTTAAAATATCAGTAGAAAGTGATATTTTTGACTGTACAAACCACAGGCACGTTTAACGAATCATTGTCATAACTTGAAATGCAAATAGAAATTGTACATTTTTAAAAAATATGCACAAGTTTTGCAAACAACAAAGTTATTTGGTACTATTTACCTAAAAATGCAGCCAAGGCTCAGACGTTTTTCATATAACCATTTAAACAGAACAATCAGATGTTCTGCGTCAAATAAGAAGACACAAAAATGATTTATGCAACTCCAAAAATAGTTTGTGTCACTATAACAGATGAGAACAGCACAGGGATAAACCTGCAGGTCTGACAGCAGCTGTGTCAGCGTTTACACTGCAACCTGCCTTTGGTGGCTTTAAGGCAGCAACTGTGACCATCACTAGTGGAACTGACACACAAAACAAAGACAGCACACTAACTTGAGACTCCAAACACGGCAAACGTCACAAACCTCTCACGTATCAAAACTCTCTCTCTCTTTCGCTCACTCCTAAAACTTCCCTCTCTTCGCAAACGACCAGATGTCACATGTTGCCATATCATTTTTTGATTGGTCCACACGGTACATTTTTCCACCAATAGGGAAAGTGCTTTTTCTTTTTTCACTCACAATCAAAGCATGTTTGTTGGCGCTCTCCTTAGAGAACACAGTTTTTACCGTTTCTTCCCGGAGTAAACGCCACTGTTGTATTCAGAAAAAAAACATCGGTTTTACGTGGCCTATCAACACAATTTAAACACTGGTACATAGTTTGAAGTCCGCTCGTTCGACCCAAGTTGAAATGGAGACTCTGGGTCTGTCGACCCCAGAGGGTTAACCAGAAAGGCTTAAGTTGGCTAGTTATGTATCAGGCTAATGTTTAAAGCTTTCACTGGAGTAAATTAACTCATATCACTGCTAAGTAATGTTAGCTAAGTTCACAGCATATTCCATAACAGCGCTGCCATACTGCATCACACTCAGTGCATTTCAATCATTTCTCCAGCGAGTTTGATAGTTAGAAAAATAATAATCATAATTTTAAAAAAATAGCGTGTGTAACATACACGTACTGGAAAATATTTACTAGCACTCACCTATCATGACTGGAGAGCGCAAACTCCGCCATTGTTGTTTTCCATCAAACACTCATTAAAACAGCGACCTACAGGTATGTTAGCGCACTCATCCCCGACTGTCCGAGGGCGAGACACTTCACCCGTTGTCTACTGGTGGTGGTCAGAGGGCCCGGTGGCGCCAGTGTCCGGCAGCCTCGCCTCTGTCAGTGCGCCCCAGGGTGGCTGTGGCTACAATGTAGCTGCCATCACCAGTGTGTGTGAATGGGTGGATGACTGGATATGTAAAGTGCTTTGGGGTCCTTAGGGACTAGTAAAGCGCTATATAAATACAGGCCATTCACCATTATTTCTCTATCTGAGAAGAAAACTATTCAATCAGTTATTTGTGGTGAATGAAATACAGTTACACTTTCAAGCACTTTTAAGCACCACATCTGAAATTCAAGCACTTTTCAAACCTTGAAAAGACAACATTAAAATTCAAGCATTTTCAAGGATTTCAAGCACCCGTACGAACTCTGCTGAGATAATCCATCCACAATACGAGGTTAGTCTTTAATATACTGCTGCATGGGCTGGTCTGTAGTTACACTGTAAGAAGCCGACAGTGATCACTGCCTGTTTTTAGGGGCTTTTTCAGATTAAATAGAACAAGATACAAAGCACTCAAGCATGTTAAATACACAACAGCCTTGTTAAACACAGAGTAGTTTGGGCCTGGAAGAAGGGTTCATACGTCATCACTTAAAGACTTGATATATATGCTAGGGTAAAAAAAGAAAACTTCTGGCCAATTTGGGCCCAAAAATGTGTGGGTTGTTTTTTTGGTTTTTTTTTTCAAGTATTAAAAAAAATAAAGCAAGGAAAAAATAAATAAAATTCATCTTTAAGTTACCAAACCATAATGTTCTGCGTTCATTTTAATTCCATTATATAGGATTTTTAGTTTTGTGGTTTCTGGTGTTTTTTACTTTGAAATGTTTCCCCCTATATCTAGCAAAATCAGACTTCCATTCTGAAGTGGAGTTACGTAAGAAAACATGCCGTGTGCAAATCAGAGGCATGGCAAATGTAACTGTGTTCTTCTGTTTACTATCACACACCCACATAAATACTGTGACTGCTATTGCTTTTGAACATTTGGTAGGAACTGTTGATACATTTGTTCTCTCTCCTCTGCATTCGCTCTTAAAAAGCAATTTTGAAGTTGAGCAAAAGACCCACAGGCTGAAAATGACTTCCACTCCAGCTCCGATACTTCACACTGTTTTTATTTTTGTTTTTTACCCAGTTCTTTCTCTGAATGTCCAATGATCCTTTTTCTTTGGCTTTTTTTCTACCCTTGCTGTGTTGTGAGATACGTATTAAGTCAAATTCAGCCGTAGTTGTTACACTTTGTATGGTGATGCACTGTGCTGACAGTGTTGGGCAGGGTTTTTTCCCTCATCTTCTTTTCTCTCTCTTTCGTAGGCAGTTTTGTAGCGCTTCGCTATCGAGAAAAAGCAGATACTGAAGCAGGCACTCTCGAAATTTGTAAAGGCATGCCTATTCAAATATGAGTTAGTGGTATTTTCTAGCAGGATCGTAAAGACCTGGTTTCTAACTAATGAAAACAAACAGCATTCCTGGAAATCTCTAATATCACCTGCTCAGCCAGCCAGTTTGCTCTCAGCTCACATCATACCAACACATCACAACTCCTTGGGTTGTTTTTTTCGGTGTCTTCATAGTTTAGTGGCGGTTTAACGTGGACATACCTGATTAAAGGCCAGGAGGACATATAAAGGAAGAGGAAGAGGAGTAAGAAAAAAAATCTGCCAAATCAATCCTGTGGATCTGCTGTGGGACCCCTTGTACTGTTGTGGATGTTATTATGACATATATACCTGTATACACTAGACATGTGTAATCATATATACTCATATGTGCTATGCCCACTCACAGTGGAGTATTTTATATGGTGGAGTCACCGTGTTAAGCATTTAACCTGCATGTTCGAATCACACGACCCATATATTTAGGTCAAATATATGTACCATCATATTTATGAAAACGTTTGAGCCACTTGTTGATCAATACTGTTTGAAATTGCAGTAATTAGGATCAATAAGTAACCTTTGATTGTGTTATAGCCGACGGTGACTAGTCCAATATAGGGATAATGCAGCTTGGCACTGCTAAAGTTTGCACATACTGTAGGATCCTTTGTCAGCGTTCATCTGTGTTTATCTGTACCATCCCACCGTGTGTACAGCCCTTTCAATGCCTGTACGGTAAACAAACCTGGCCCCGCTGGGCATGCCCCTGAGATTCTGCTCCTTGCCTCAGTCACCTGAAGGAGAGAAAAACCCTTACTTAGCATAGATAGCCATTTATGTCTGGCATGCGCACCCAACAAAATTGTCAAATTGATTAACTGTTAACTGCCGTTTTGCAGACTTTCTGACTCACTTTGGCCATAAAACTGACAAAGGGACCCAATTCAATGATGGATGTAAGACTGGTTCTCGAGAAGTTATGGGGTAGTTCAAAAAGTATGTATTATAGGTGGAAGATGAAATGAAAGAACAAAGGATGAAAGGGTACCCAACGACAGGAGGGGGGATCACTGTCCCTACAGGGAGTGCAGAATTATTAGGCAAATGAGTATTTTGTCCACATCATCCTCTTCATGCATGTTGTCTTACTCCAAGCTGTATAGGCTCGAGAGCCTACTACCAATTAAGCATATTAGGTGATGTGCATCTCTGTAATGAGAAGGGGTGTGGTCTAATGACATCAACACCCTAAATCAGATGTGCATAATTATTAGGCAACGTCCTTTCCTTTGGCAAAATGGGTCAAAAGAAGGACTTGACAGGCTCAGAAAAGTCAAAAATAGTGAGATATCTTGCAGAGGGATGCAGCAGTCTCAAAATTGCAAAGCTTCTGAAGCGTGATCATCGAACAATCAAGCGTTTCATTCAAAATAGTCAACAGGGTCGCAAGAAGTGTGTGGAAAAACCAAGGCGCAAAATAACTGCCCATGAACTGAGAAAAGTCAAGCGTGCAGCTGCCAAGATGCCACTTGCCACCAGTTTGGCCATATTTCAGAGCTGCAACATCACTGGAGTGCCCAAAAGCACAAGGTGTGCAATACTCAGAGACATGGCCAAGGTAAGAAAGGCTGAAAGACGACCACCACTGAACAAGACACACAAGCTGAAACGTCAAGACTGGGCCAAGAAATATCTCAAGACTGGTTTTTCTAAGGTCTTATGGACTGATGAAATGAGAGTGAGTCTTGATGGGCCAGATGGATGGGCCCGTGGCTGGATTGGTAAAGGGCAGAGAGCTCCAGTCCCACTCAGACGCCAGCAAGGTGGAGGTGGAGTACTGGTTTGGGCTGGTATCATCAAAGATGAGCTTGTGGGGCCTTTTCGGGTTGAGGATGGAGTCAAGCTCAACTCCCAGTCCTACTGCCAGTTTCTGGAAGACACCTTCTTCAAGCAGTGGTACAGGAAGAAGTCTGCATCCTTCAAGAAAAACATGATTTTCATGCAGGACAATGCTCCATCACACGCGTCCAAGTACTCCACAGCGTGGCTGGCAAGAAAGGGTATAAAAGAAGAAAAACTAATGACATGGCCTCCTTGTTCACCTGATCTGAACCCCATTGAGAACCTGTGGTCCATCATCAAATGGGAGATTTACAAGGAGGGAAAACAGTACACCTCTCTGAACAGTGTCTGGGAGGCTGTGGTTGCTGCTGCACGCAATGTTGATGGTGAACAGATCAAAACACTGACAGAATCCATGGATGGCAGGCTTTTGAGTGTCCTTGCAAAGAAAGGTGGCTATATTGGTCGCTGATTTGTTTTTGTTTTGTTTTTGAATGTCAGAAATGTATATTTGTGAATGTGGAGATGTTATATTTGTTTCATAGGTAAAAATAAATAATTGAAATGGGTATATATTTGTTTTTTGTTAAGTTGCCTAATAATTATGCACAGTAATAGTCACCTGCACACACAGATATCCCCCTAAAATAGCTAAAACTAAAAACAAACTAAAAACTACTTCCAAAAACATTCAGCTTTGATATTAATGAGTTTTTTGGGTTCATTGAGAACATGGTTGTTGTTCAATAATAACATTATTCCTCAAAAATACAACATGCCTAATAATTCTGCACTCCCTGTATATAAGACGAGTCAGATATGCATTGGGATACAGATATGCTTTTGTCTGCTGTTGTTTGTTTTGTGTTGGTTTCTGATCTGCATGTGCTCACGGCGAACGCCGCGGGGGAGCTTTTCCTTTTTCCTTTGTTTTGCTAAACGTGATTGTTCAATAAAACAACTGGCATAGAGCTCTGCTCTTCTCCTGTTTTTGTGTGTTTGATTTTAATTGGCATCTGGACACAGACATAAACTTCCTTCTTACCTGAGTGGCGGTTGAACCATCTCTCAAATTTGCAACTCAACAGTACATAAGGAAGCGGCCAAAAGAAAGAAGCTACTGTAATCAAGCTCCTGTGCTGTCTATACTGTATTTTGGACTGGTCAAGTTGTTTTGTTACCTATGCCCAAATTAAGAGCAACATAAATCTCGAAATAGTGCCGCTACATCTCCATCTGTTCAGCATTCTTGGATGGGCTGCATATACTACCTTACTTGATAAGATGCTGATGATTCTGAATCACTAACTTATCCATTCAAAAATGTATACTAATTGGTACTCATTATATTCAAATGAGACCTGGCCAGTTAGTACAGTCATGGTAAAAAGAAAGAACACTCTCTTTCAGTTCTTCAGTGTCCTTGGCTTTTACAACCCTTTAAATGCAACATTAACTAAAAACATGAGCTGTTACACATTATAACAGCTTGATCTTTTAAAGCCATTCTGTAGATTCTCTGCAATTCTTAGGATCACTGCCTGTTAAATGGCACAGTTTTGGCCAGGATTTAGCTCGCGGACAGATATCCTTACACCTGACTCTAGAATTCTTCACTATACAGCAGAGTTTATAGTCAACTCAATGAATGCAAGGTGCCCAGGTCCTTCAAAGCAAATAATCAGGTATGAGGTGTTTGTGTTGATATGCTGTATTTAGTGTTCTACATACATGTTGTTGTACATCACAGCCCGATCTTCACTTTGGTCTCATCTGTCCAAATCATTTGCTCAGTAAGTCTTGTGATTTATTTAAATGCAAGTTTTAGATCGTAAGCTTTCTGTCATGTTATTTTTAGAGGCAACAGGCTTCCTACTGACAACCCTTCAAACAAGCCATACCTATTCATTCTTGTTCTTTTCTATTTCTCTATTGTTTTGTCACAAACTAACATTTAACATGCTAATGGAGGACTGTAGTCTGAGCTGTAGCTCTTGTTTTTTTCACAATGCTGACGTGGTGGAAAACTCACACTCCTAGGAAGTTTGGCAATCGTCTTGAATGTGTCATGGTTTGCTGTGTGGCAGGCAGGAGAAGGACCCAAGATGCAGACTCACAGACACGGGGATAAACTCAAAAAACACAGCTTTATTGCTGGCCACGAGAAGTAATACAAAATAACCTAAAACTGGGAAAACTAAAGCATGAGCTGTACAAGGAACCGAACCACGGGGAGAATTACACACAACATGAGGGAGAACGCGACGCCGAACAGAGGGAGACTCAGACAGAAATACACAGAGGGTAAACGAGGAAAGTGGGAACACACGGGGAACACAGGTGACACTGATAATCATAACGAGACAGGGCGGGGTGAACTGAACATGACATGTACAGGCACAGAGGTTCAGACAGGAGGAGAGAGAGCACGGGGAAAACACAGACATAACGGGCTGGGGAAACATGAAACAACCACAAAGGGAGACGAGGGCTCATAAATACATAGAGGGCACACAGGGGGGAGAGAGAGCACGGGGAGAACTTAGACATAATGGGCAGGGGAAACATGGAATAAAACATAAGGAGAGACGAGGGCTCACAGATACACAGAGGGGCACACAGGGGGTAAAAGCCATGAAGGGAAAACACTTAGGGAACAACACAACAGGGCAACTCAGAAAACATGGCCTAAGCAAGGAACAAAATACAAAATTACATGAAAACTAAGAATACTGGGCCCACATGGCCCAGGACCATGACAGAATGTTTTTCACAGCTAAATAATCTTACTGACAACAGAAGGATGTTGCTCAAATAGTTTCGAAATGAACTTTTAACAAGAATGTTAGCATCACCAACTGTTTCTTTTAGATTTGGAGGACTGGAGATGGCCAGTGACAAAATAGGACAGGAGCCCAGGGACGGTGAAACAGGGCAGATGGTTAGCCATCATACATTGTGCAAAAGCTACTACTGAAGCAGTTACTGCCTTCACAGGTAACAGGTGTGTCAGGAAGTAGAATGGGTTGTCTAGTAATCGGAAGATTAATGGTTCAATCTCTGCCTCTCCTAGTCTACATGATGTAGTGGTTGAGGTAGGTAGGACCTTGTGTTTCTTTTGAGGGTTTACCACTGGTTTGTGTGAATGTTAGATTAAACGCTCTTAAGTGCTTTTGCAAATTAGGCTTAAGTAAGAAAGCACTCTTTGTGTTCAAATAGAAACGTGTTATGTAATTAGTAGTTCATTTACAATAAAGGGTTACTTGCACAGCAAGATTAAAAAGTCTGACCTCAAAGCCTGGTCTGGGCTAATGTCCTTTAATATCTCCCAATGAAAAATAATACTTCTCCAGCTTGAGTGCTTGACTTTGGAAATCAAGAAGCAGAAATGAGTAGCGGCAGAGGCAAAGGTTACACAATGGAAGGTTAGAAATGAAGAATACTGGCCCAGCTTCTGCACCAAGAGCAGCGAACGTAACGGGAGAGACTTTTTTTAAGTGGCAGCTAATTCTAAATGCAGCATTTCTATCTGCTCAACAACATCAGAAAACTAATAGTCTGTGTGCAGTTTGTCACACACGTTTTTAGCTAGAGGTCCTGTATTTCACAGGGAGAGAATGAGAGCTAACTTTAGTCAGAGATGAAGAAAGACAAGAAGGACAGGGGAGGAAGAAGGTAAGGAACAAAGTTATATTTTAAGATCAGCACTATTCAGTGGAAATTGATAAGCTGAAAATTTAAAGCTTTTACGTGTATGACCCTTTGTTGTTAAACAATAATTTCCATAATTTCGTTGTATATTTATGACAATAAATTACTTTTCTAAATCAGGCATTGGGTCTGTACATGTCACATTATGTTTTTTCATATTTTGAAACCTGTTACAAAACAAACTAAGGCAGACTAACTGTGTTATTTAAAGTTTGCATGAAAATGTTCTGCAGGTTAGTGCAGGATAAACAGGGTAGTTTGCTGTACTGTGGTGGATTTTAAGTAGACTGGTGGACAGTGGCCGTCTAGTATAAAGTAAGTATAAAGCGTATACTGTCATTGTAGAGAACAACAACAGTAACAGTAACAGTAACAGTAACAACAACAGTAACAACAACAACAGTAACAACAACAACAACAACAACAACAACAACCTTTATTTATAGAGCACATTAAAAGCCTAGGCATACCAAAGTGCTTTACATAAAAGAAAAAAATTAAAAAAAATAAATAAATAAAATAATACAGTTAAGAGCATTAATATCAAATTAATAAGAACAGCAGACAATGTTCACAGATAAGAGCCACTAATAGAATAGACTGCAGCACATAGGTTAAACAGACTCTATGCCGCCATGATAGAGAACAACAAGAAAGAAAGAAATAATAAAAATAAATGCAATGAATCGCAGCTAACAAGTCAACATTTAACAAGTAGTGAAGGCAAGTTTAAAGAGATAAGTTTTAAGCCGTGCTTTAAAGGAGTAAATGGAATCAGACTCCCGGATGCCAATCGGGAGGCTGTTCCATAAGACAGGTGCAGCAACAGCAAACGATCGATCGCCTCTAGATTTCAATCGAGATCTAGACTGAACTAACAATGACTGCGAGGATGACCTTAAAGTCCTAGCAGGGGCATAGGGGGTTAAAAGTTCCTTAAGATAAATTGGTGCTGTATTATTGATAATTTTAAAAGTAAACAGCAGAATTTTAAATTGAATACGGTATTTGATAGGTAACCAATGCAGTTCAGCAAGAACAGGAGTAATATGGTCAAACTTCTTGGTTTTAGTTAGAATACGTGCCGCAGCATTCTGAACTATCTGTAGTCTATGTAGAAGGGTAACATGGAGACCAGTATAAAGTGAGTTACAATAATCTAATTTCGACGTTACAAAAGCATGGATAAGCTTTTCTAAGTCATTATACGGGATATAGTGTCTGGCCCTGGAGATAAGGCGAAGCTGATAAAAGCTAGATCTGACAACAGCAGACACCTGTTTATCAAGTTTAAGGGAGCTGTCAAACATGACACCCAGATTCCTAACAGTATCAGAAAAAGAGCTAGTAAGAAAGCCAAAGGCATCTTGAAGTTTGGCGCGAAGAGCATTACTGCCAAAAATCATAATTTCAGTCTTTTTTTCATTGAGGATAAGAGTATTTGCCAACAGCCATTTCTTGACCTCACTCATGCATTCACAAAAGTTATTTAAAGACAAAGCAAGATCATCAGATAACTCAAAATAAATCTGGATGTCATCCGCATAGTAGTGAAAAGCAATGTGGTATTTCTCAAAGATAGCGCTTAAGGGAAGCATATACAGAGAGAAAAGGGTCGGGCCCAACACAGAGCCCTGAGGAACACCACAGCAAACAGGTACAGGGGAAGAAGAAGATGAGGCCAGATGTACCGAAGAGAGCCGATTGGAGAGGTAAGATTTGAACCAGTCCAAGGCAGTGCCCTTAATGCCAACAGTCTGCTCCAATCTAGCAACTAAGATATTATGGTCAACCATATCAAATGCAGATGAAAGATCCAATAGAACTAACACGGACGGACGACCATTATCAGCCATAAGTAAAAGATCATTAAAAACACGAAGCAGCGCTGATTCAGTGCTGTGATGTTGTTTAAAGGCTGATTGGAATTTATCGTTTATACCATTCTCGTCCAGGTAGGTCTGCAGTTGAAGCAGAACAACCTTCTCTAAAATTTTAGCCAAGAAAGGAAGCTTGGAAATCGGTCTATAGTTGGCAAAATCACCATAATCAAGGTTACTCTTCTTTAAAACAGGTTGAATAAAGGCATGTTTAAGAACTGACGGTACATAACCAGAGAGCAAGGAAAGGTTCAATATGGACAATATACAGGGTCCAATTACATCAAAACAATCCTTGACTATACGAGATGGAAGAGCATCATGTACACAATAAGTATTATTTAATTTCCCAATTATACGCTTCAGAGTGGGAAGTGAGATTAATTCAAATTGATGTAAAGCAGCAGAACAATCAGGATTAGACGTACTGTCAGTCACCAGAGGAAGAGTAGATTTAAGAGATAAAACTTTATCAGAAAAATATTTTGAAAATTTTTCACAAAGACCTGAGGAGCACAAAAGTGGCGTAGAGGGGCAAGGATTCACCAGAGAGTTAAAAATTTTAAATAAGATGCGAGGATTGTCACTATTAGAGGTAATAATCTTAGAAAAGAAAGCCGCTTTAGCCATTTTGGCAGCAGATTGGAACTTCGAGCGGCTAATACGTAAAGAATCATATGATGACTGAAGTCTGTCATTCCTCCACCTCCTCTCATCACGCCTACACAAACAACAGTAACAACAACAGTAACAACAACAACAACAGTAACAACAACAGTAACAACAACAACAGTAACAACAACTGTAACAACAACAACTGTAACAACAACAACAGTAACAACAACAACAGTAACAACAACAACAACAGTAACAACAACAACAACATGAATCACCCTGTACATTAAGAAAGTCTGCTGGAGCTCTCAAAATAAATTATAGTGGGTTCTGCTTCTTTTCCCTATGCTGAGCCATTAAAACAGATTTTAGGGTTCTCCCACCTACTGAAACCATCGTACTCATTATCCTGTTTAGAGACAACGTCGCCCTATACAATGCAGGCAACAGAGAGTAGAGCTTTTTTAAAAAGAAAATCCTGATTTTATTTTCTGTCCATGTTCTACATAACTGATTCAAGCTGAATATATTTATTAAAATTAAAGTTTAGAATGAAATAAATTATTCCCATCTACTGATATTATTTTATTATTAAATTAATATAGCACACGGTTCAGCTAGCTTTGCACAGAAATAGTGTCTTTACTGTCTTACACCAAGTACATTTCAGAGCCAGTACTTGTTCAATTTTACTTGAGTGAAGAATTTGAATCAGTACTTCATTTTTTTACTGGAGTATTTTTCAAGACTAGTAACTGTACTTACAGAATATACAGAATGCCTGCCACCTACAATTGTCCAGGCATAAGTAATGAGTGGACCCAAATGCAGAACTCCTCAGATAAAGAACAGTGAATTTATTTACAGTGTAATAATGGTGTAACAACAGGCTGGTCCGGACTGGTTTTACCTGGGACACATTGTGAACTGTTGTGGGGAAGAGCCAACCGAACAGTCACAGGGTTAATAACTGATTGAATAGCAAATGGACCAATGAACCGGGGAGCTCGTTTCTTAGATTCAGTTCTCAGTGGAATGTACCTGGAGGAGAGCCACACCTTTTGGCTGACTTGGTAGGCTGGGGCTGGAGCGTGGCAGCGATCATCCAGTCTCTTATTTTGCTCTGCAGTTCTGAGGAGGGCCGCTTTTGTGGACTGCCATGCCTGTCACTCCAGGTGGACTGGTTGGAGGAGGCGACACAGCGCAGCATGGCTTCCAGCTCCTGATTCGCCCTCTCCACTTGACCGTTAGTCTGGGGATGGAAGCCAGACGACAAACTCACTTGGGCCCCCAGTTCAGAACACAACTTCTTCCACACCTGAGACGTGAACCAGGGACCCCTGAGGAATTCCATTAAGGCGGAAAACATGCTGGGTGAGGAGCATAGTGGTTTCCAACGCAGAGGGCAGTTTAGGCAGCGCCACAAGGTGGGCTGCCTTGGAAAAACCATCAGTGATAGTGAGGATGGTGGTGTTATCTGATCATGGAGGGAGTCCCGTGACCAAATCCAATGTGATATGCAACCATGGTCGCTTGGGGATGGGCAGTGGTTGAAGCAGGCCTGCAGGCGGGGAACTTGGTACCTTATTCTGTGCACGCACAGGGCAGGCCGTGACATACTCCTGAACATCCTTAACAAGAGACGGCCACCAAAACAGACATTGGAGGAAGTTTATAATTGAACTTGACTGTGTGAGCCAAGTGGATGACTTTTACTCGAACTGTTGTGGAGATGTACAGTTGACCGGTAGGCCCCGAACCAGGGTCAGGTTCTTGTTGGGCTTCCCTGATCAGCCTTTCTATCTCCCATGTCAGCAAGCCTACAATGGATGTAGCAGGGACAATGGGCTTCTTCTTTTCTTCAGCTTCCACATCTGGTACAAACTGGCAAGAGAGAGCATCCGGCTTCATATTCCGCGATCCCAGCCTGTAAGTTATGGTGAGGTTAAATCAGGTTAAGAATAAGGCCCACCTGACTTGCCGGGCATGTAGGCGCTTGGTCGCGTGAAGGTATGCCAACATTTTGTGGTCAGTCTAGAGCAGCACCAGGTGCTCCCCTCTAGCCAGTGTCGCCACTCCTCCACAGCCAACTGTATGGCCAGAAGCTCCCAATCTATGGCATTATTTTTACCCATATGTGACCAAGTGGTCGGCGGGGTTATAAAAGAAATAATAAAATGACAACGCCACCTAGGGGAATTTCACCCACAGGAAATATATATTTAAGAAAAATAGATAAAAGGAGTAAAAAGAGGCCGCACAGATTCAAGGATGCACACCGAGGGAGGTTGGCTCCAATATTAAAACAGTTTTATTTATAGTAAAAATAAAATATTAGAAACCAAAATGTAGCGTCGTTGTTGACAGTGTCCTAAAGTGAAAATAAAACAATCATGGAACTCGGACTTACCAGCAGCCGTGGACCCAAAAGAAAATTTAACAAGAAGAAAATCCCTACAGGCCACCCGGTGCTGTACAAAAGTGCGAAAATGACCTGAACCACCTGAGGTCCCAGGGCCACTGGCACGTCCTCCGTTCACTGAAATAAAACACAGAAATATATTAAAAGAATAAAAGGACACTGAACATCAGGCTCGCTACAGATCATAAAAAAAAATAAAACTAACTTTAATAAAAGAAATCACACACACACACGAAGGCTGACGCCCCACGAGTCAACTACAACTCGTGCTGGTAGTAATTGTCCAGGCCTCGATCACAAGCCGGTCTGTCTCCCCACAGGCTGAGATCGGCAACTGAGGCAGTTTAAGGTTCCCAGCACGACACTCGGGCAGAGGATCGCTCCAGCCCGATCACAGAGGCGTGGGCACAAGCAACAATCCAGAATAAAAATAAAATAAAAACAGGCGAACCAGAAAAGGTAAGCCTACTTAATAAAAAGTTTCACAACAAGACAAGACAGCAGGCTCCACCGAGGAGGAGCCCTCACAACAGCAGCTGGGAAGGTGTTTCACTCCTCCGATTAAGGTAATGTGAAGGCAGCAATCAAACCCTAAAACAACAGATAAATATAACCTTAGCCTCCGGTAATTGTGAATACTAATAAAAGTAGTTTTAACGGCTTACCCCAGGACTCTCACTGGTGGAGAGAACTCGAGCACCTCTCTCCGCAACGCCGGAATAAAACAGAAACTCCCGCGCTACAACAAGCCACAAAAACTATATTACTACAGATTCTAGTACTCGGAGGGAATCCGAGGTTAAGCAAGAGCCTACCTGTAGCTGTCATAGGATCTACTCGCTTGCTGATCAATCCGTTGCAGTGTGCCTGCATTGACTGCTGCTTTTTGCCAAACATAAACCGACTGTACTTCCTCAGGAGGCTGAGGTCTTTTAACATCTGCAGGAAGCTCCTGAGGATGTTTTACCAGTCGGTGGTTGCTGGAGTACTTTTCTATGCTGTGGTGTGCTGGGGGAGCAGCACAGCAAAGAGGGACTCATCCAGGCTGGAGAGACTGATCAGGAAGGCTAGCTCTGTGGTCGGCATGAAGCTGGACACTCTGGTGACAGTGGCAGAGAAAAGGACATTAAAGAAACTGATGGACATTATGGACAATGCTGGGCATCCTCTGCACACGGCCATAAACAACCAGAAGAGTCTGTTCAGTGACAGGTTGCTTCTCCCCAAGACAAGAACTAACAGACTTAAAAACTCCTTTGTCCCACACGCCATCAAACTGTTTAACTCCTCTCTGGAGGGGAGAGGGAGGGGAAACAGGAGGACAAAGGAGGGGGGAACAACTAAGCTGTAGTGCCTCTTCACCTCACTGTACAATACCTTGTGCAATACTTTTTGTTAATAGTCAACAGTGCAATAGACTCAATACTTGAAATGTGCAATTCACTTGTATTTTTATTTTTTATTCCTGTTTATTCTATTTATCCCCTTTGTATATTTTATTTATATTTGTCTCTGTATTTATATTTGTCTCTGTATTTATATATATGTGTGTGTGTGTGTGTGTGTGTGTGTGTGTGTGTGTGTGTGTGTGTGTGTGTGTATATATATATATATATATATATATATATATATATATATATATATATATATATATATATATATATGTACCACCGGCAGATAGAGGAGGTGGCTGATATCCAGAAATCCTACCAGTGGCTGGACAAAGCTGGACTGAAAGACAGCACAGAGGCACTAATCATGGCAGCACAAGAACAAGCTCTGAGCACAAGATCCATAGAGGCTGGGGTCTATCACACCAGGCAAGACCCCAGGTGCAGGCTGTGTAAAGATGCCCCAGAGACAATCCAGCACATAACAGCAGGGTGCAAGATGCTAGCAGGCAAGGCATACATGGAACGCCATAACCAAGTGGCCGGCATAGTGTACAGGAACATCTGTGCCGAGTATAACCTAGAAGTCCCGAGGTCAAAATGGGAGATGCCCCCAAGGGTGGTGGAGAATGACCGAGCTAAGATCCTGTGGGACTTCCAGATACAGACGGACAAAATGGTGGTGGCTAACCAACCGGACATAGTGGTGGTAGACAAACAGAAGAAGACGGCCGTAGTGATCGATGTAGCGGTTCCGAATGACAGCAATATCAGGAAGAAGGAACACGAGAAGCTGGAGAAATACCAAGGGCTCAGAGAAGAGCTCGAGAGGATGTGGAGGGTGAAGGTAACGGTGGTCCCCGTGGTAATCGGAGCACTAGGTGCGGTGACTCCCAAGCTAGGCGAGTGGCTCCAGCAGATCCCGGGAATAACATCGGAGATCTCTGTCCAGAAGAGCGCAGTCCTGGGAACAGCTAAGATACTGCGCAGGACCCTCAAGCTCCCAGGCCTCTGGTAGAGGACCCGAGCTTGAAGGATTGACCGCCCACAGGGGCGCGCTGGGTGTTTTTTTTTTTTTATATATAACAATTCTGTAACTGTAACTTCGGTCGTTGCTGTGCTTTTTTTGGAAGTCGAATTTCCCAGAGGAACCCACCCGAGGGATTAATAAAGTTCTATCTTATCTTATCTTAAACCAGGAGAACACCGGCTTAACTTTATATGGACTGACACCACCCTGCAATCAATATGCAGGTGGGTTCCCAATGGGTTCCCAATTAACCTAGTTGCGCAATTCCCCAACGGCTCGTATCAGAACAAATGACCAGACATCCTCCAGCTTCTGTCTCCTGAGGGGCACCAGACAGGGATGCCCACTCTCCCCTTCACTTTTTGTAATTTTTATCAAATCTCTAGCAGCAGCATTTAGACAGGCTACAACAATTAAGGGCATAAAATGTAAGAACATAGAACATAAAATCAGTCTCTATGCGGATGATGTGTTGCTTTTTCTGCAAAACACACAAACCAACCTCTCTGAGGTAATTACTTTAATAAACTGGTTTTCAAGAGTTTCAGATTATTCAATTAACTGGCCAAAATCTACAGTTCTCCCCATTAACTGCTCCTTCCATAATTCTTCCTCTGCCCCACTGCAATCCGGAAATATTAAATATTTAGGTATTAATATCTCTCCTAAGCTTTCAGACTTAACTAAACTAAACCACATCCCACTTCTAAAGAAAGTAGAAGGCGATCTGACTAGATGGAAATCTTTACCCATATCACTCATGGGAAGGGTCGCCACTATAAAAATGATGATCTTGCCAAAAATAAATTACTTATTTTTGATGATCCCTAACAAACCATCACAAGATTGGTTCAGATCTCTGGATTCATATATTTCCAAATCCCTTTGAAAGATAAACCCCGCGTATTAGCTTAAAAACGCTACAAAGAACCAAGGATAGAGGAGGATTAGATCTGCCTAATTTTCACCAATACTTCTTAGCCAACAGGCTTCAGTTCATCTCAGAATGGTTAAAACATACCTCCTTAGTTGAGCCCTGGCTAGATGTTGAACAGGCACTATGCAAGGATCTAGAGATTTCAGACCTACCATTTATTAGCTCAAACATCAAAAGACATGAATGCTTTAAAAGTATCAACATCAGCTTTTCTCTAACAGCATGGTGGGAGTTTCTAAAAATAACGGAGTCTTCATTAATCCCATGCAAACGTACACCTATCTGGAATAACCCTGACATATTACAAAACAATAATATGATTAATTTCCCAGAATGGAGTTGTAAAGGAATTAAATACTTAGAACATATATTAGAGGGAACAGAATTTATTCCATTTGACAGACTAGTTGAACAATATGGGATCAACAAGACAAGGTTTTTAGAATATCAACAAATTAAATCTATAGTAAAAAAGAAATTTAACCTCAGTCAAGTTGAATTACAAACACCAATAAGTGCGGCACATTTTCTTACTCTTAAATCCCCCAAATTATTATCTAAAATATACAGATCACTTTCTAAATTAGATGAATCAATATCCCTTCCTACTGCAAAGTGGGAAGCAGATTTATCAGTCAACCTAGACCAAAACTTCTGGTCTCAGATTTGCTTAAAAACTTTCAAATTAATTAAAAATCCAAGTCTGCAATTAATACAATACAAAATACTTCATAGAGTGCACTATACAGGTCATCGGATGTTCAAGATGGGCTTTACATCTTCCAACAACTGCTCACACTGTCAAGGCAATACACCAGACAATTATATCCACGCTCTTTGGTTCTGTCCACCAGTGCAAAAGTTTTGGCGCGAGATATGTGAAGACTTATCAAAGTGTCTGAAATGTAACATTCCAACTTCCCCCTTAGTGTGTCTACTGGGCAGCTTAGATAATGTCACTTCAGAAAAGAATATAGCCCATATGATCTTCACTGCCCTATGCATAGCCAAGAAAACAGTCCTCATGAACTGGAAAAATAAAAATAATCTTAATTCTAACCAATATAGAAATTATCTATTAGATTACATTAGTCTTGACACAGCCTCTACCACCACATTAGATCAATTGCTCTGGGCCCCTTTTATCAGCTCCATCACCTAGTGGGGGTGGGGGGTCATAGTTTGGTCCCGCCTTCACTGTTGTGATTGGTGAGGGGGTAGGGACAGGCTTAGGGCGTCGGGGGGTTCCCCGGAGGCATCTTCCTTGGGGGGCTCAACCTGGGGTAGCGGTCACGTCCGGTTGAGGGCTCTGTTGGCTCTCGGGTGACTGTTTCCTCGCGGCTGCGTGCAGCGGGGCTAGGGGAGGGTCTGTGCTGACGGACGTGGGTTACTGACCTGGCAACCTGGCTGCCCCTGGGTGGGTCCGGGATGGGCATGAGGTTCTGGGGGCGCTCCGTCTCTGGGCTGGGGCCCGGGCCGGGCCTCGGGGGGCTTGGGTCCTGGTTGGTGTGTTGCGGGCGGTGTGTGTGCCGCCGGTGCGTCGAGCCGCCTGGGGGGCTCTTCATCTGGTGGGGGGGATGGTCACATCTTGCAGGAGCTTTCTTCTCTTCAGGAACTCTCTGCGGGAGGGGGAGATACAGGAGAGGTGGAGGAAGATCTCAGCCTGGGCGTTTACCGTCTTATGTAGTCTGGAAGATGTGTGGATGGTGGGGTGGGTGCAGTTTTCTCTGTGGTGGGGTTGGGTGGACTGTCCAGGGCTCTGTGGAGCTGGAGGGCGCTACTGCACTGGGCCCCGGTCTGATGGGCCTGGGCCCCCCTTCCCTGGCGGGTCGCGGAGGGTGGGAGTGCCTACTGGGGTCAGCGGGGGAGCTGGCCCCAGGGAGGGGTTACCTGCCCCTCCCTTCCTTCCCTCCCCATCTCCAGCTGCCTCCCTCTTCCCGCTCCTCCACAACCACCCACACATGCAGGGCCTTGGAGTGGGGGTATGTCACCAGGGTGCAGAGGAGGCTACCCCCCCCCCCCCCCCCCCCTGTCCCCTTCTGGCTGCCTCTGCCTCAATTTTATCCCACAACTTAGACATTCACATTATTCACACTCTCATTACACATACATATAGGATCTTGGGGGTGGGCACAATCACGGAGTCCAATTTACCATCAGGGTGTACACCTCACCCCTGACGTCGTTGCCCACCTCTCAATTTTAAATACACTTAGTCATTGAGGGCTAGCAGGAGGGACCATGCGCTTACCTGCTGCTCCTTGGCAGGTAGCTCCATGCCCTCCTGGGTTTTAATTGCACCTTAGAACACATATGCATCAACACTACAATGAGCGGGTGGAGGGAGGTTTGGAGTCTTCTCCCACCCCCATTCTCTGCGGCCTGCTGGAGCGGGAGGGCTAGTAGGAGGAGTTGGCCGTCCGACTGCGGTCTGGGGTGTGGGGCCTCCCTGCTGCTGCAGAGTCGGGGTGGTCTGCCTCTCCCCACCGCAGGGAAAAGGGTAACACCACCTGGGTCTGGGTGCAATTCCCCCCTCCAGGGACAAGGGTACCTAGACCCGGTTTGTAGAGTACGCTTGGGGAGTGTGATCGTGTGTACAGCGTCTCTTTATGTCTGTCTCCACGTTGGTTGAGTGTGGAGTAAGTGCATATGAGAGCATGAGGGTGGGAATGGATGTCTGTGTTTGTGTGTGCCTGTATGTCTGTGTCTATATGTCAGGTTGGGTATCAGACGCCACCTCTCTGGGGACACCTCAGGCCCTCCAAGGTTTGGAGGCCTATCTCCACCCACCACCACTTCCCCTGCCGGTGGCGGACTCCCTCAGGTGTCGGTGTGTTGGTGGTTCTTTGTGTCTGGGGGTGGGCGTCCGGGTACACACCGGCTCACTCCTTGGCGGCCGCTTGTCGGGGCCTGGGGCTCGCTCGGGCCCCTTTGGAGGTGGGGTGCCCCCGGCCTCTCGGCCTGGGGCTCGGTCACTCGGGCACAGCTGGGGGCCGGCGGAGCTCACGGGCGCGTCACTGCAACTCCCCCTGGCTTCTGCTCCGTGGCTGCTGAGTGAGCCCTCATCTGGGACTCTCCTCAGCTCTTACTGGAACAGTGGCGCGGCTGCCCCTCTGTTGGTCTTCCATGGTCTCTTGTGTTCTGGGGGCCTCTGGATGTCTGGAGTTTTGATCTCCTCCATACCCGCTTCACACCCTGGAGGACGGGGCTGTGGCCCCCCCACACTCCCTAGCAGATCATTACATGGAGAAACCTTTGGAATGCAAGCATGCTGATCCACACAGGTATGCACACATGGGTATTCACAGACGCGGACTAAAGCTTTCTTGGCTGCTACCTCAAAGCACACTGTGCGCTGTCTATCTTGCGTGCTGCACAATATCGTTTATTATTTAGTAAATATTGATATCTATGACTAGCTAGTTTATTGTGATGGTGCTTTGTTTTCTCTATTATTATGTTGCTCTTTGTTGTTTTCTGTCTCCTCTGTTTGTTTTTTTTGTTTGTTTTTTTTTTCTCCATACAGGTGACCCAGGAGTTCTTTTCTTTTTTTTTTTTTCTCTCTCTTCCCCCCCCCCCCCCCCCTTCTCACCGTCTCTTCTCCCCTTTGGTTTTCTTTCTTTCTCTCATTCATTCCCCCTGTCCTATTTATTAAAAAAAAAAAAAAAAAATGACAAAGGATGAACTGAAGCTCTGCCATCACGTAATGTCGCATGCTGCTGTTTCTGATGTCACCTAGTTGCGCAGCCGAGAGCGAGCGCAGGAGAGAGCGAGAGAAACGGAAAGGCGAGTAGCCTGTCCGGCTCCACATACCATCTATTCTGCCTGTGAGAGATGCTGGGAGAAGAAAGCACAGGGGTGTAATTTACAGTAGGAACACCCACAATTTTGTTGTATATGTATAATGACAATGAAGAGCTAGTCTATTACTGAGATGCCCCACCTACCTACTGTTTTCTTTTTTTTCCATCTTTTTCCATCAGCCATTCATTTTTTCTATGCTGTAGATATAACATTAACATGTCTTGAAACACAAGTGGACTGTAGTTCTCCTCACAGGCAACTTTTCATTAACTGCACTCAGTACAATTATCCAGGCTTCACCTTTCAGAACTATCTGAAAGCATGCTTTGCTTAAATGTAACTCAGTAGCTTGGAGGAATGTTTATTTTCTATGCACAAGTAATATCACATCTATTGTGCAACTTTCAAAAAATTGAAAGGCTGTCATGTTATGATAAAATAAAAGGAAGAAAATAAACATGTGCGAACAGAAATAGGTGCCAACATACAGTACCAGAAGTACCAGGATCTCCAGCACGTTAGCCTTAATTTCAACAGTAGATAATTCAATATGGACTCACAACTAAAGTGCTTTAAGCACTTTGTTACAAAATGTACTTTGTGTTCGATGTAAAACACACTAAAAGCCAGACTCTGTATTTTCATCATAGACTTGCATGAGTATAACCAGGAACCTCACACCAATTTTCCAGCACACTAATGTAACGTCATCTCATAGCAAAGGTTTTAGGTTTAAACCTGCTGGCCATCTCGGGCCTTTATATTTGGAGTTTGCAAGTTCTCCTTATCCCTGTGTGGGTTTCCTGTAGGCACTCTGGCTTACTCCCACACCTGTAAGAGGTGTTAGGTCAGCTGGGGATTCTAAATCGACGATAAATGTTAGACTGTGGTTGTAATGTAATGTATTCACATTTATATACTGTAAAGAGACCTTACTGTCTCTCTGTGTTTTCCCTGTGATAGATAACCAACATTTATATGGCAACAAATTTTGACATATGGAGTACATGGCAGGTTATCCAGTCTGTCACAAACTACAAGAAGAACACTGACAGCTCAGAGATGCTGCCCCGAACAGTTTCTATGCAAGTTTCCAGCTCAACACCATGGGGAGCACAGCAGGTGACCCCCATAAGGTTCTGACAAAGTGTCACCAATATTCTAAAGGCCTGAGCTGAACAGTTAGGATGTGTATACATAGACAACTCCAATCAGTCTCTAAGAGTCGCAGAAGTCCCACATGCATTAAAAGAATCCATCATCACTCCTTTGTCATCGTTCCCAAAAACAAACAGACTCATCCACCCTGCAATGACGGGCCGTGAAGGGCTTTGTTGACCCAGACACTGTTGACCCTCAACATTTAAGCAAACAGTAACAGTAAGGATGAGTCCACATACAGGGACATTATGTCCCTAGCAGTTCCCAGGTAATTGTCCTATACAAACATCAGAAAAAGTGTACCCATTCCCTTAAAATATTCCAATGACTAATTTAGAATTCCTGATTAATCTTGACCATAATCATCAACCACAACCTAAATCTAATCTTACCCTAAAATTGAACCAGTTCTTCAAAGATGTAAATTATGGGGATTTTTTTCCACAAAACGGAGGCTGGTCACTGCACTGACCAGGAGCAATACAAGTCAGCATGTTTTTCACTTTTTGTTTTCTCTTAAAGCAATAATGTATAAAGCATTGGACAAAAGTGTTTATTATTACGGTTCTCTAGTACAACACTGAACATTTAAATAGCACTTCTGTGTTCTGGTGGCCATGCTTAGTAGGCAAAGAAATAGTCTTTGGTCTCATCAGCCAAAGCCCTACACACATCACAGTGCTTCACATTGGAAACTACGTGGAAATCATTTCCATAAATTCTCTGTTAAAGACAGCTAAAACCAAAAATCTCTTTGGCTCAATGGACTGGTGTTTTTTGCAACTGCACATACTGAAAAACAAATGTTCCCGACTGATCTTTTCTTGTAGTTGTTATGGTTTGTGATGGACTGAGCAGTAAAGGACAGTCAGGCAATAAGGCTCTAAATCTTGGCCAATAAAAGAGGTCAGAGTAACAGAGTTCTACTCAAAAACTGGCACCAAAACAACACTGACTCAAACAAGCTGACCTTTCAAAATGAGACAAAGGGGAAACTTAAATACTGGCTGATCAGCCCACAAAGACACTAATATAGCAAATCTTATTTTCCCCCATGATCCAGAGTTGTGGTATGACAACAGGTCTCCATGTAGGCTTGCTCCACCCTTTTCCCCCGCCTTAGCTCATCAGCCAAGAAGCAGCTGCCAGTGAGGTAACTCAGAAAACAAAGAAAAAGATTAACTCAAGTTATACATATAACAGTGTTAACTAAAATGCAATTATTTTAGAATACAGTATTATGAGATTGTATAAATAAATTAATTCTACACCAAAAATAATTCTCTATTACTGTGGAAATTAAATCCTTTATTTAAAGAAAGCTAAATATACAGTTTTAGAACACCGCAATTTTTCCAGTTTTTTTATTGAAAATGATGCAGTTTAATGTCTCATTGTACAAAAAAGCAATTGGAGTTAAAAATAAATCATGGAATCAATTTATGGACCAAAATGAACCAAAACTTTGACTCATCAGGAGCCCCCTTTGGCAGATATAACAGCTGAACACACCCGTGGCTTCTTTCTACAATAGAAATCAAATCTGTAGCAGAAGTTCCCATAAATGTGGACCTTGTAGGTTGCTTTGCTTTCACTCTTCTGTCCAGTTCATCCCAAACCAGCTCGATGGGGTTTCAGTCTGGAGGCTGTGCTGGACTCCATGTTTTCAAGCTCACCATCTTGTTCTTTTTCCTGAGGTAGTTCTGGCACAGCTTGGACTGATGTTTTGGGTCATTATCTTGCTGTAGGAACCAACTAGGAATAACTAGCCTCATACCAGAGGGTGCTGCATGCAGAATGCTGTGGTAGCTGTTTTGTTTCAGGAAGCAATGTTCCCTCTAAGATGCGCGCGTGCGCAATTGTGCACTGCTGGCACGTCTCTGCAAACAGAAAATCTGCGTTGCGCCCAAAAAAAATCTAACCTGAATTGAAATTAAAATTAAAACTTTAACAATTCAGTTCTGCAGTGTGAGTCAGTGACTGGCTGCTCCAGTATGGGATCAGAACGATGCCAGAACGATGCCACCATAGTCCAGCCAATGATGCAATTCACATTCGTGCAGCTGATCCACATCGCTGACAGGCTATGACAGCGTCCTTATGTGCCGACACCGGTGTTTTAGCAAAGCGGCTGATGTGGAGTGAAGCCACGTTAATGACAACGTGGACAACCATTGTAGACGTGAGCAGGACAGACGGAACAACTGACGGGAAAGTGTGGACTTTATACCAGTTTTTAAATCGTGTTGATCGGCCACGTAAAACCAGAGTCATGATAAAATATCTGCAATGTGATGAGGGCGATGCGTCAGTGAGTGCTTATCAGTATCAGTATATGTATGTGTGTGCGTGTCCAGAGTTCAGCTGAGACAGTGTCCTTCGCCCTGCCAGGCTAAGTAAACAGTCTTCCAGCCAACCCAGGTGGCCTTGCAGGGATGGGAAGAACAGACTCAACACAGTCGTTATCAGGGAGTTGTTGTTCAGCTCCAGCCTTGAGCCCACAGCTGGCGCCGAAGGGGTAGCCAGGTTATGATGGTGATTTTTCTTTTGCGACAACTCATGAGAATTTCAAGCTGTTTTCAACACTCCGACACCGACACTGGTCTCTCAATCTCCCGTTGGAGAACCGCAAGCTTCCCCACGATGGTATCAAACTTGCTGGTGTTTTCATTCTTTCGCCCAAACAGCCGATTCTGAGAACTCACAACTGCAGTGACCATCACACTTCCTCCTCCATGTTTGACAGTTGATGCCACACACTGTGGAACTGTCCTTTCCCCCACTCGACGGCGTACAAAGATCCTGCGTGATGAACCGAAGGTTTCAGATTTTGATCCTTCAGTCCATAAAACCTTCTTGCAGTCTTCAGTAGTCCAGTGTCGGTGTTTCATGGCCCCGACGAGCCTCTTTGTCTTATTCGGGCTTTCTTGCTGCCACTCATCCTGTCAAACCTGCAGGTTGAAGTTTTCTCTTCACAGCTGAAACTGAGACTTTCTCACTACGACCACTATGAAGCTGCTTGAAGCTGTTGTCCTGTGAGCTGCTGATCACACAGCTGTTAACTCTCAGAAACTCGTCCTCTGAGTCAGTCGTGTCTTTGGGTCTGCAGACCTCCTGCTGTCACAGTTTCTGAGCCTTTGATGCTGAAGGAAACTGGACTCACTGACACCTTGACTTTCTTTGCAGTTTCTCTGTAGGACAGACCGACATTTATAAGTGTTATGATGGTCTGTGTCTCTTCCACTGTTAATTGCCTCTTTCTCACCATGTTTGTAGCAACACATTACTTTCTGCAGGACAATATTGTTCAGCTGATGCTCACGAGGGTACATCAGTGTGTCCCAGCACTGCTTTTATGCAGACAGAGGGGGAAGTAATCCAGAAAGGTTGGAACAGCTGTAAGAATTAGTAGCAGCAGCTTTCAAGGCTTGATCAACCTCATTGCTGCAGAACTGCTTTAAACTGTTAACCATGTTGTCCCTGAAAAAGGCCTTTTTGTATAATTCTGAAATGCACATTATTCTTCAGTTTTGGCCAACCTTACCTTTTTTCACAACTTACCTTTGTATCATTCAAGCTATTTATTGGACTTGAATGATTTGAATTGGAATAAATAATTGGAAATATTGGGGTGTTCAAAACTTGATCACTAGTGTAAGTGTAGTGCTATGCATAAGTCTCTATTGTTGCACTGTGATGTTTGGTAGATATTACCTAATATGTGTGGCTGTAACTGCAGCCATCACATGACTTTAGCTTTCCTTTCAGGCACCATATGCTTCTTTTTTAAATCACCTTTCTCCTTTTACTTTACTTACCTGTACATTTGACATTAAGGTCCCTTTGTCTTTTGCCATGCTTGTGTCTGATCGGTAAATCAGATCAGTTTTCATAAGGTCATATTGACACATACACATACTGCATCTAAGCATGCAAAGGTTACACAAAAATCATACAGTGAAGTTCTAACACCTAAGTCTGAATGTTAGCTTTGAAAACTAGAATTTTGCCATTACAGCTGAGTCCTTGAAATTGTGTCTGAGCCTTGTCAGTTATCTTTAACTTACTGACAGCACTACCTGTTACATTTAAATACGAATCTTTTGGATTTTTTTACTAGTAACTGTCACAATACTAAAGAAAGACTGATTTTCTCTGTACTTCAGTGGTTCTGTCATAATACGACACGTGCAAACAACAGATACGGATAAGATGAGTGATTGTCTCAAACACTGTAAGAAGGCACAAACATTCCAAACACTTTTTTGGCACAATTGCATTACATGTTCCTCATAAAACCATCGTTACACTTGGCTCACTCTACGTTATTACTCCAGTATATTCCATATTCTTACTTTAACAGCTGGTAAAAAAAAATCTCATTTGGCTATAAGACAAGAGACAAGTCATGAGAAATGACGTAAATCAGCATAGCCTCATAGCCCATCAGTCTTTGGTAGAGATTAACAGATGCACCCAGGCAAGCAGACTTCAGATAAAGGGAAAAAAGGAAACATGGTTGGAAGACTAACCAAACTAGTAAAAATAGTTTTTAACACCAAGTACTTGGACAGTTTTCTTTTTTATGTTGTTTTTTTATTATTATTTTTTTATTTTTATTTTGTATTTTAAACACATGACCACTGAAAAAATAAACTATGGATAGAAATGTAAAAGAAAGGACAGTAACAGTCAAAGCAGTGTCAAAGTGTGTTGTGCTCTAGAGGGCAGCTATTACAGCTATTACTTCTATTACAGCTTGGTAATAAAGGGGTGATAGTAGGGAAAACGTTTGGAACTAGAAAGTAATGTGGTAATTTCTAAGTCATTACCATGCAATTACCTCTGGTAGTTTCTGTGTAAAAAGCAGAAAACAGCTGCAAAATGCAAAACTGTCTGTTTCTATTTAGTAAAATATTAATTATATATTAAAATTTAACTTAAACTTAAAAAGTGTGTAGTTACTAACTGAAAACACTTGTGGTAGTTTCTGTGTAATAAGCATAAATTGAGACAGTCTGCAAAAAACTGGCTGCCAGTAGGTGGCATATAGAATTATAAAGTTGCATGAATCAAGTGTTTTTGCTCTTGGTGGGAGAGACAGGATTGGTTTCTAAAAAAGTAACTTAGTTTTAGTTTTAACTTCAACACAAGCCTTTCAATGTGAGTCTTAAATGACAAATTCTGATCTATAATGATCCCTAGATACTTGTAAGATGTGACCATTCCAATTTCATTTCCTTGAATAGTTTTAATCTTAGGAGACGTAGCTAACAACTCTTTGCCATTTGAGAATAACATGAACTTGGATTTCTCTGGATTTAACACCAACTTAAGTTGAGTTAAATGGAACTGAACAACATCAAAGGCAGACTGCAGAAACTGCAGGGTTTGTGCTACTGAAGGAGATGAGCAATAGATAAGTGTATCATCTGCATAAAGACGGAATTATCACAAAGGTTGTTTATGTAAAGAGAGAAAAGAGCAATGGTCCTAATATGTATACTGGGAGAAAAGAGGAAGAAGACCCAGCAGCATGGACACACTGTGTTCTTGCTGACAAGTAATTTGATAACTAACTTACAGCATTTACAGATAGACAATATTGTTTAGTCTATTTACTAAAATTGTCAGGTTTCTCACTTTTAACGAACAGCCGGTTCTCCAGAAGGCGTTGCAGTACCAGCCGGACCTGGGTCTCGTGTTCAGCCTGGGAGGAAGAGAAGATCAAAATGTCGTCTAGATAGACAAACACAAATCGGTTAATATAGTCTCTCAGAACATCATTGACCAGAGCCTGGAACACTGCAGGTGCGTTGGTAAGGCCAAACGGCATGACCAGATACTCAAAATGTCCAAGATGGGTATTGAACGCCGTCTTCCATTCATCACCGTCTCGGATCCGAACCAGATGGTAAGCATTTCTCAAGTCCAGCTTACTGAATATGACGGCGCCCTGGAGAAGTTCGAAAGCAGAGGTGAGTAGAGGCAGTGGATACTTATTTTTGACCGTAATGTTATTGAGTCCCCGAAAGTCAATACAGGGTCGGAGGGTCTTATCCTTCTTCTCCACAAAGAAGAAACCTGCTGCGACGGGTGAGGAAGAGGCCCGGATGATGCCGGCAGCAAGAGATTCCGTGATATACTTCTCCATAGCCTCCCGTTCCGGCAATGAGAGGCTATAGAGGCGGCTGGCCGGTAAGGGAGCTCCCGGCAGTAGGTCTATGGCGCAGTCGTAAGGCCGATGGGGGGGCAGCGACTGGGCTCGGTCCTTCCTAAACACTTCAGCGAGATCGTGGTAAACAGACGGCACACTTGTTAAGTTGGAAGACCGCAGTGGCTCTGGACAGATGACCGATTGGTTAGGCGGTATGGCCGTCTTAAGACAGGTCATATGACACTCCTCTCCCCAGCCCGTAATGCTTCCTTTCTGCCAATTAATCATGGGATTATGTTGCTGGAGCCAGGGATGACCAAGAACTAACGGCGTCTGAGTGGAGTGAAAAACAAAAAAACTAATCTCCTCCGAATGATTGCCAGACAGTGTGAGGGTGAGCGGTTCAGTGATGTGTGTGATGTCGGGGAGGCGCTGCCCTGATAAAGCCGTGACGCGTAAGGCGTGGGGTAGTGACTCCACAGTCACACAGAGTCGTTTAGCTAGTTCAGAGTCAATGAAATTTTGTTCTGCTCCAGAATCAATAAGCACAGAAAGTGAATGACACTCGGAGTGGACCAGCAGCTTAGCCGGCAGGGCTAAACGTGGAGGAGATTTATCCTGATTCAAACCGCCCACCAGTACTCCTACCATCACTGGCGGGCGCGGCCTTTTGCTCGCGACGGACAGGAGGCAATCATGTGTCCCTTATTACCACAATACAAACACTCACCGGCCGTGATGCGTCGCTGACGTTCTGCCGCGGTTAGGTGAGAGCTGCCGATTTGCATGGGCTGTACCTCTTCGTCGGCGCCCCCTGATGTCCGGGAGGACCGGTAATCGGCCGAAGCCTCCGCCCCTCGCGGCCCTGCGGCCTCCTGGGAACTGGAGTTCCGTGCTTGCCGACGAGCTCGTAGTCGCTCATCCACCTTAATACATAAAGACATCAATTCATTAAAAGCAGTGGGTAGGTCCCGCATAATCAATTTATCTTTCAGATCTTCCCGGATGTTATTTAACAAGGTGCTCCTGAGCGCATCCGGACCCCAGCCAGTTTCTTCTGCCAAAATCCAAAAGTCGATTGAATAATCTGCCATACTCCATTTACCTTGCTTAAAGTTAAGGAGGCGGAGCGCCGCAGCCTCGACTCCAGAGCCCTGATTAAACACAGTCTTAAAGTTAATCACAAACCTCTCAAAAGAGATCTCCGGGTTGGAGTTTAACACGACCTGGGCCCATTTCAAAGCCCGGTCACGAAGCATCTGTACCAAAAACGCAATCTTCGCCCCGTCATTGTTATGAAAACGCCGCTGTTCGCGGAAAATCAATGAACACTGGGCCAGAAAGCCAGGGCACTTCTCTGTTTCCCCCGAAAAGGGCTCAGGCGAAGGCAGAGGACCGTCAGAGGATGGGGTGGCTGCCGATGAGGGACCGGCCGCAGCCGCCGCGAGTGTCTCCTGCAAGGCAGGGCGAGCCGGCTGGGAGGTCCCTGGCTGTACTCCCCCTGGCGTAGTCAAACCGGAAACAGCTTGAGTTAGTGCAGCGATCTCACCTCGCAGCTGATGTGACATTTGTTCGTGGCGAGTCAGCGCCGCTTCTTGGGCAGCCAGTGCCTGACCGATGGTATTCTGATCTGCTGAGTCCATGTTGTGGCTGGATCGTTCTGTCAGGTTTCGTAGATCGGACTCACGCGCAGACCACTAGTATCTTCAAAAGGTGCATTTATTTACAGTGTTTCCTACAGTGAAATTCATATATACACATAATGGTGCCAAAGGAAAAAAGAGGTCGGGGTTCCAGGGTCCAGGAATGAAAGAGGCAGGAGTCCAGGAAGGGAAGGTTTCCATTCAGTCCTAACACATCTCCTCTCCTTTCCTCTATCTCTCTTGCTCCCGTTCAGTCGCCAGGCACGGGGAAGAACAAGTCCAGAGGCAATCTATGCACAGGCAGAAAAAAACCATTAGTCTCCTGGTTCAGACATGCTCACAAACTGACTTTATAAAATACAGGACGACTGACGCTGAAGGCTCAACGATCCAGCGACGAGTAGAGCAGACTCGCCCTCTTAAGAAGGGTTCCAATCTCTCATGATCACCGACAGGTGTGCTGATCACCTCCAGGTGTGTAGGCCAGGGGCAGGAGCCCATACTGAGCTCCGCCCCGGCAGGAGAAAGAGAATGGGAGAGGGCGAGAGAGAAAGAGAGAGCAGAGGTGAGAGAGAAAGGTAAACAAAAACAAAGCACCTGACGGCTGTCAGCTGACGAGGAGCGGAGACCATGACAAAAATAGCATGGTCAACTGTATCAAAATCCTTTGACAAGTCAAGAAAAAGAGCAGCGCAGAATTGTTTGCAGTCCATTGAATCAACGATGTCATTAACCACTTTAATAGCAGCAGTTATTGTGCTGTGTTGTTTTCTGAATCCTGACTGATGCTGAGAAAGAACTGAATTTTTGTCCAAAAGGTCTTTCAGTTGTTCACTAATGAACTTTTCTAGAACGTTTGCTAGAGCACACAATTTAGATATGGGCCTGTATTTGTTGGGCCTGATAATACTTAGAGTAGTCAAAAAATCTAAGGCTGCATAAAAGTAAGATTGTTGTAAAATAAGCTGATCATTATTATTGTAAATATGGATCGAGAACTAGAGGTATATATATACCTCGGATGTCGCCAGGATCAACAAGGTCCGCAGTCCGAGGAACAGCTAAGATACTGCGCAGGACCCTCAAGCTCCCAGGCCTCTGGTAGAGGACCCGAGCTTGAAGGATAGACCGCCTATATATATCTTTGGATGGTTTGGGGTCAATCAATGATGAAGGTGGTGCAGGACAGTGGTGTTGTGCCCCTCACAACCCTGAATTGAACAAGCTACCATGTTGCTACCATGATATTAGCTGGATATTAAGTGGTTATTACTTTGGTAATTGAATGGTAATAACCTAGAAAGTACCACATTATTCCATTCTTAGTTCCCCTTGTTTCCCTACTATTACCCCATTATTACTGAGCTGTAAAGGAAAGTGCTACCAGTTTCAGTTTTTCAACAATTCTCAAACCTAAATATATAAAAGTTTTACTGTGTTGGCAATGGTAATACTTCTAATAAGGCAGTATTAATTCTAACGAAATTTATATTCAAAGTGAGAGAATGTGATGGTTGCACAAATCAAACTTAAAACTTGAAGAGGTAATTCAGGTTTGTGTTTGCAGTTCATTTAATTCAGTTTTATTTAAACAGTTCCAAATCACAACAACAGTCTTCTCTTTATATTGTAAGGTTAAAAACACTAACACAGAAAAAACGCCAACAATCAGATGATTCCATATAAGCGAGCTCTTGGTGACTTTTGTAAGGAAAAACTCATTTTTCACAGGATGACATTTCTGGGAAAGGGAGGGGGAACCACCGACTGGTTGGAGGCAAGAGAACGAAGACAGGACAATCGACACAGGGAGAGATCCAGAGAGTAATAATAACTAGTGATCAAATGCAAAAGTGTGTAATGAGAGACAAGAAGAAACACTTAGTACATCCAACCCTAAACATCCCTTATTAGTGCAACGAGGGAGGATTCAGGGTCACCTGATCCAGCCCTAACAATGGGGATTTGTCAAAAAGGAAATTTTTAAACCTATTCTTGGAAGTGGAGAGAAACACTGCTTTTAAATGTAATTCAAAAGAGGCTTACCTGGATGTGACATCATGTCTCCAGCTCAATATCTGATAAAGAAAACAGAATATGCATCAAGGCTGACAGATTAGACGTTTCAGCTTCGTTATGCATTCTAATTCTAAAGGTCAAGAATGAACCTCCATGAAGAAAATGTCAGCGTACTAAAGGTATCGGTAGATAAGTCTTACTGAGCGTGCAGATCTAATATCATATCCAATTTTGGTTTTCATTGTATCATACCACAATTTGTTACTGCACCTTTCCACTGTTCAGATTAAAAGAGAGCATCATCATCTTCAGTAGTACTTCCACTCAGTAGCTGTAATTTGATATGTCGTGCCAACAGCACTCAGTGTCCTAATTCTGGCACTCAGATCAGCTTATCATGCTATAGCAGGGGGCTCTCTGTCACTCATCTGCACTGCTGTGTACAAGGTGGAACAAGCCTTCTGCTGTCAGGCTTAGCATCAGCTTTACCTTTTCCTCTTGGCTTCAAACAGCTTTAAACTCATGCCAGTTTATGCTGTGTTATTGAGATCGCCTCACCTGACATCAGCACTGTTGACCAGCCGTCACCTGCTCATGTCACGTCTGTCACACATCATACACCTGGTATGGCCAGCCTCTCTCTCACACTCATACACACTACACTACAGAAAAGATATATGCTTCTTCTTTGAGTAACTCCCTTTGTTTTTTCTTTCAGGTTTTGTGCTTTTTGAGTGTGTTTTGTTACAGATGCAGCAGTTAGAGACAAACACGTCTGCTGGCTTCGTCCTAGACTTTGCCGGCACACACAACAGCGATTTGTTTTAATTTATTGGATTTATTTATTGATTGACTGATTCCAGCTAGTTCTAGCTAGCCTTGCATGGTAGTTATCAATAGCCATCCATTCATCCATCTTCCTCTGCTTATCCAGGGTATGTGGTTGGTCTGGACGGTATCCCAACTATCATATGGACAGAAGAAGGGCACACCCAGGTTGCCAAACTATTATCTGTTAGTAATCTATCAGTAATCTAGTAATCTAAGTTTGTTTTTGCCTTTAACACCATTTTATCACTATTTTAGGCTAAATTGGTGATAAAGTGGCCCTGAGGCATTAATATCACTGAGTGAATTTCATTAAAATCTACCTTAAATGTTTTATGAAATTCTCTTAGCTGAAGATTTTAGCAGGGACTGGTTGTTTTCAGTTTCTCACAGTTGTAAAGTGGCACGTGATTCCTGTAATGTCACACAGCTAACAGTCCAACTTGTCCAAATTCTAAATGCGTTAAAAAAAACGTGTCTTTTCTTAACTGCATTAATCAGTTATGCAGTTAAGAAACTGCAAACTGCAGCTTTGCCCCTGATAGCTCAGTAGGTAGAGTGGTTGCCTCATGATCGGAAGGTCGGGGGTTCGACTCCACTGAACAGCTACCCTGAGGTACCCCTGAGCGAGGTACCGTCCCTACACGCTGCTCCGCGGGCGCTGCATTGGTGGCTGCCCACTGCTTCACTGGGTGAATGGGTTAAATGAAGAGGAGTAATTTCCCTACGGGGACTAACACATACACATTATTATTATTTATTGGACTTTCATTTCTTATGGGACTTTGACTGGAACAGTCTATCCCATTACTGGTGTAGAGTTGGCATAGAAATAGTTTTATGATGCTTTTATCAAAATTCTAAATATGTCCCTTTCTGCAAACTTAGAATAAAAACCCGAAACCTCAGTTGTCTTTCTAGGTTTCTTTGAAATACTTCAAACAGCCAGCCATGACTGCATTCTGTGTTAGGGTAACAACATAAAGTGTAACACTGCCTCTGCTCTAGGTCTTGAGTTAATCACCCTTTACTGTTTATGCAAGTGCAGCAGTGGCAGTAATGAAAATAACAGCGAGCTGCAGACGTGTGAGTCAAACTGAGATATTATGCAGAGAAACACGTAAAACCTCCAGTGATTTAAGTGAATGGAGGACTTCTGTCTGTACCCATTCATGGCATCCCAGCTGTTCTGCATCTTTGGTTCCCAGTGACCAGATGCTGTTGTATAATTTTCCTCTCGCACAGATCACATTCCACAGGTGGCTGTCCTCCAGACAGCATACGAGCTGCGCCCAGGCCATGTGCATCCTCGTTCATTAACTACATACTAGGGTCCATGCGTGGGCGCTGTGTTCATGAGGGTTCCACACACAGCAGCCATCTGGAGTGGGAGTTTCCTGCACTACTACACACCGGCTTGCACTCTTCCCTCGGACATACTGGGGGATTCAAAACAAATGATGAAATTTTAATTTGAACCTTCCAGTTTCATATGCAGCTGTTTTGGGAGTCACTTTAGAGGAGAATTATGGGTAATATTTGGCTGCGAGTTGCTGAGGCGGCATGATATGGCGTCACTGTCAGCAGTTGTGTCTCACTGACAATCTTTTGTGCGTGTGAGGACAAAACATAAAAAGATTTTAAAACAAAGTTAAAAGAAATTGCTCATATCCCATAATGTGGCTGTGAGCGGCTATGAGGAGCTCTGGATGCTAAATGTTACTGGACTCCTAATTTGACTTTTAACACTGTTTCTCCTCCAGCATATCCACAGTGCATATAAATACTCATCGCAGGCTCGAAACCAATGTTTTAAGAGTACAAATCTTAGTTTTCCTGTTCAAACACAATTCCATTAGTCGGTGTGAATGGCACAGTGCGGCATTATTAGTTTAACTGTCAAACCTTTGATGTTACTTTTAACAATCGAGTATAGACTGAAAAGAAGCTCTTCTCTAAATGTTTTCAAGCTGTCCTAATCACATTTGTCTCTCTTCATGTCAGATATGTTGGTATGTTCTGTGCTCTGCTAGACTGAGGACAGAATGAATCAGCCTCACACAAAATTCAGCTAAGCTGTAGGAGTTGCATAGGGCTAAACTGGCTGCTACAAATTTCACACATAGATTTTGTGCTACGTCAGGGTGTAGAGACCTGCTGCACGTGTGTTTTTTAAACTATATGAAATTAATTTTTCTACTCTCGACAGCAGAGATGTCGAAGTCAAAGCCGGCATGATGGATGCTGGTGTTTATAGTAAATAATGTAGAATAAAAAGAAATCCCACATTTTGACATGCACTCACTGAACACTTTGTTAGAGACATTCTGCTGGTACCATGTTGAACCCCTTCTGCCTTAAGAACCACCCTGATTCTTTGTGGCCTAGATTCAATAAGGTGTTGGTTCCACCCCATCCCAAATAGGGTGATGAATGACCACTGAGCAACAAGACTCTAATCATTGCAGCTCTGTGGAGCCTCTACCAACAGAAAAGCAAACAAAACGCTTTAATTCTGCAGCTGGCTGCACTTTATACCTGGTGCTGATAAGACGCACCCTGCTCATAACCTGCCATGGGTGTTCAAACACTTTTCCAAAAAGACAATTAGCCATGTAAACATTTAATTTAAATAGTTAAAAGTTGAAATGTGAATAGTTGGTTTTGTATTATATGATTTATTTATTACATTTTATGTGGAGTGAATAAATAAAAGTATATTTACGGCGGTCCATAGAGACAAAGCACGTACAAACTCCAAAACACAACGGAAGTGCTCCAGGATGGACAAGGAACAAGCCAGCAAGTACCAACGACCGGATTTGGTGTGTGGTAGTAACAGGTAAATGCAATTTTTTTTTTTATTATTTGAATATATATGAGTGCTTGTGTATAAATACACAAACAACACACACATGCTTTCAACTGTGCAATTTAAGTGATCTAGGTAGCTCTGTTTGGAAGTTCAGTTAACGCTAGAAATGTGCTTTGGAGTTTGTACATGTTTTGTCTCTAGGGGCCACTGTATATATTTATATATAAACGTATATAAATAAACCACGTTTTTTTTACATTAGTAATTCCTTTTGTGCATAATTTTATATTGTTTTTGATAATAAATTAATTAAAGCAACAAAACAACCTGAAGAGCCGGTTCTCTAAAAAGAGCCGGAATTCCCATCACTAAGATTTATACAGTTCTGTGGATGGCAGCCACCTTAAACAGAGGAAATAGTGAGGAGAGTGAAAGAAGGCACAGACACACAGCTCTCGTCTGTACTGAGTGAAGGAGGAGACGGACAAATCCACCTACTGCAGCCCCGAGGCATTACCAATGGATCGACGCACAATCAACCCAGGCAAAACTTTCACTACTTATCCCCCCTCCCCCCTAACTCCCACTGCACATCACATAAAGCAAAACAGTCAAAACAACAAATAAAACAATAATTAAGACATGAGACGAAATATAGGGAACAGAGATGTACAACTCCAAAACGAATCAAATTTATGATCCACCACATTTACATGCCTAAATGCATTCACTACACAGCAAAACGACCAGTGTTAGATTAACTCCCACAGTCATTTTCAACACTTTTTCAGGGTTTATATAGCTCCACACTCTTTAGAGTTTTTTTGAAATAACTATTTTTGAAATAGTTAAAATATTTAACACTGTTTTAACTCTCAAAACAGAGTTAAAATAACACTTTAGAGACTGAATAATAATAAATTAAATTCTGAGAAAGAATTACATTGCACACAATACATTTTCCCAAATGGACATTTATTATGTCATAAAAAATTTTTTAAGAGGGTACAATGTACACTGTCTAATCTGAAACACTGTATGACCTTTGCATATCAAAAGGTTTATAAAACTTTAGATGTGACATTTTCACTATGCATCTCTCCTCGGTATGTACAACTCTGAATGCATATAGATGGTTATCAAAACACTCTGTAAGCAACTTGTTTTCCATAAACAAAATGTCATCTTCAACCAAAAGTAAATCACTTGTTTGGCAAAAGACAGACATGTCTTCTTCCACTGCACTGCAAATAACAACTTCATTTTTTTTTTTTTTTTTTTTCTAAATGACATCAGAAACAGCAGTATGCGACATTACGTGATGGCAGAGCTTCAGTTCATCCTTTGTCATTTTTTTTTTTTTTTTTTTTTTTAATAAATAGGACAGGGGGAATGAATGAGAGAAAGAGGGGGAGAGAAAGAAAGAAAACCAAAGGGGAGAAGAGACGGTGAGAAGGGGGGGGAAGAGAGAGAAAAAAAAAAAAGAACTCCTGGGTCACCTGTATGGAGAAAAAAAAAAAACAAACAAAAAAAACAAACAGAGGAGACAGCAAACAACAAAGAGTAACATAATAATAGAGAAAACAAAGCACCATCACAATAAACTAGCTAGTCATAGATATCAATATTTACTAAATAATAAACGATATTGTGCAGCACGCAAGATAGACAGCGCAAAGTGTGCTTTGAGGCAGCAGCCAAGCAAATAACAACTTCAGCTTTATATTATCTTGGGACAAATTAAACACAAAATGTGCTTTTAAAAGTTCATCAAATGCCCCAAGTGAGGGGCTTGCCTGGCATGGACGAGATGCTCATCCATGGTGATGTAGAAGGTGTCAGTCTTCCTCTTCTGATGCCTGACAGCGAGGAGGTATGGTTGCCGACCTTGTTGTATTATATTCTAAGAGCAAAAACTAGAAAGAAACTAGTTACTCCCTTGAGTCTAATTTCTTGAGAATATTTCAAGGATAAAAGATCTGATGTCTCAACAGGACCTGGAAAAACTAGTCCATGCATTCATCTTTAGTAGGCTTGATTACTGTAACAGCATCTTTACAGGTCTACCTAAAAAATCAGTCAGACAACTACAGCTCATTCAGAACTCTGCTGCTCGAGTCCTCACTAAGACCAAAAAAGTGGACCACATCAGTCCAGCTCTGAGGTCCTTACACTGGCTGCCTGTCCGTCAGAGGATAGACTTTAAAGTTCTGATGCTGGCCTATAAAGCTCTGAATGGTTTAGGACCAAAATACATCAATGACCTCCTGACCCAGTATGAACCATCCAGATCCCTCAGGTCATCTGGATCCGGTCTTTTATCAGTTCCCAGAGTCAGAACCAGACACGGAGAAGCTGCATTCAGCTTTTATGCTCCTTATATCTGGAACAAACTCCCAGAAAGCCTCAGATCAGCTGAAACACTCAGTTTATTTAAATCCAGGTTGAAGACTCACCTGTTTTCAGCTGCATTTGAATAAAGCACCAAATCCACACTTTAAGCTTAAATTTCAAAACTTACATTTAACTACTGATTTTATCTACTGTTTTTTTAATCAATTTTAAATCATGCTTCTTATTTGTTTTTGTTTTTTAATGTCTCTGTAAAGCACCTTGAACAAAAAATAATTTCCCCCAGGGATCAATAAAGTATTCTGATTCTGATTCTGATTCTGAATCACCTTGTTGTTGAATTGTGCTCTATAAATAAACTTGCCTTGTGTTCCCTCTGTGTATTATTTCATCTCTAGCCTTTGCTTCTTAGAGTTCTCTGCCTTATGGTTTATGTCCCTGTTTTTTTTTTTTAGTTGCTCTGTCTCCACCGTGTCCAGTCCGTGTCTCAGTGTTATACTTCCTGTTTTACTTTGAAGGTCTGTGTCTCATGTGAGTGTATCCTCCTTTGCTTCCTAACTTAACTTAAGTTTTATTGCACCATCAGCATTATGAAAATACATCTTCTGTAGAAATCTACATACCTTGTTGGGAGGAATAAGATCAAAATGTTCCCACACAGGGGAGGACATCCTCCTCTTCTTAGCTGGCTCCATTCTCTCCTGACTTTCTCTCCTCACTCTCATAAACCTCCAAACTGTCTCCAAACTCTCACTAACTGCAGCTCTCCATCAAACACCCACATTTTGATTGAAGTCTGAGGGTTTATATCGCTGTCATAGCTCGCGGCAAAGTTCGAACCACTTCATGAATCAGTCACGTGGTACAGCCGGGCAGCGTCATCATTTTCAGCTCCTCCCATTTTTCCAGCAAACAGTTTGAAATATCCATCCATCCATTCGCTACCGCTTATCCTTTTCAGGGTCGCGGGGGGTGCTGGAGCCAATCCCAGCTGTCATAGGGCGAGAGGCGGGGTACACCCTGGACAGGTCGCCAGTCTGTCGCAAGGCTAACACACAAGGACAGACAACCATTCACACTCACATTCACTCACAGATTCACACCTAGTGGCAATTTGGATTATCCAATTAACCTATCCCCACAAGCTGCATGTCTTTGGACGGTGGGAGGAAGCCGGAGTACCCGGAGGGAACCCACGCAGACACGGGGAGAACATGCAAACTCCACACAGAAAGACCCCGGCCTGATGGTGGAATTGAACTCAGGACCTTCTTGCTGTGCGGCAACAGTGCTAACCACCGTGCCACCATGCTGCCCCAGTTTGAAATATGACAAATTTAACCCAGAGGAGTTTTAAACATAGTAAATCTAACGCCGCATTTATGTCCTTTTTTCAGCAGAACCAGCCTTTCCTGTTTTGACAATTTGGCGATTGCCCTGTTAACAGCATTAATTATGCATTAATGTCATTTATCTTTAGCCCCATCAGGTGCCTCAGGACTAAACACACTTCTGTGTTAAACTATCCATAATGAAGGACTCATGAATACACATAGGACCTCCTGATTATAAGATGTAAACAAGTATAATTAACTCTGCAATTATCAACTTTAGTGGAATTAATTACTTTAGATGTGTGAACATTCCAAATATCAGTTTAAGACCTTGTTAAGAAAATCAGTGAAGCTGCATCCTGCGTGGTAGGAAAACTACACAGATTTCTGTAGAGCTCCCTGTTAGCGTGAGCAAAATGACTAAATGTTGTTTTGCTGGCTCACAACAATAGATAATAAAATAATAACTTAATTAACTGTAACACTGTCACCAGCACAAGCCTCTAATCACAGGTATATGGATGGTTTCACCTGCAGTGTGATCAGCAACTCCTATTCAATTCAATTTTATTTGCATAGCACCAAATACCTATAACAGTTGTCCTAACTAGGGATGGGTATCGTTTAGGTTTTATCCGATACCAGTACCAAACCGGTACTTTTGAAACGGTGCCGGTGCTCAAACGGTGCTTAGAGAATGGAGAACACAGACTTTGTCCAAAAGCCTCTCATGTTCAGCTGTTTTCCACTTTTTCTTTGGTCATTTTAGCCTTTTTGGCCAGGGTGAAGGGAGTATCTGCCATCAAACAAGAAGACAGCCGCATGTAGCTATGATGGTGTTTGCTAGTTCACCTTACATGCATTAATGTAATAACGTGGTTAGCCTACTCAACGTAAATTACACACGAACAACATTAAGCTACTCACGCAGAGAAGAACGGCTGCTGCTGCATCATCATCCTCATCATTTCTGCTACACTGGCAGGGCTAGGGGCCAGGACTCTATTCTTCGGGTTTTTGGGGGATGTTGCTAACTCCGGGTCTGATAACTGGCACCACACCCGCAGTAGATGTGCTCGGTGTGAGGTCTCGCAGCAAGCTATCAAATACGGCGCATTTCTCGGCTTTTAAAAAAACGCTATGCGTCGCCATGTGTTTCATTGGATTCTTGGTGTTACCTCCTTTGACAGTATCACAGTATCAGCTTAAAGCACTTGTTGCTGCTGAGTTTGCATCTTTTGCTGTGAAGTACAGCCAGACTTTTGACCGCTTCGCCTTGGGCATTTTTAATCTGTAGCTCTGCTCTAACAGAACGTACGTACCTGGACCCGCCTACTACACTTGCAAAGATAAAATGATTGGTTGGAATCTAAAGTGTATGACATCTCAGGAAAAAAAAATATAGCACCGAAATAAAGCACTGAAATGTGCGCTGCTTTTCGGTCTGGTTACTACCGTTTATGTCAGAACCGGTGCCATAATAGCACCGGATACCGGTACCCATCCCTAGTCTTAACCCTCTCAAGCCAGACGTTGCCGATTTGCAACAGTTAAAAACTAACAACCTGATCACCCCACATACATATTTCATGAGTTTTTTTTTACTCAGAAGTACCACTGCAGGACTTGGTTGTGCATTAGCAACAAAAAACTTAATTTGATCCTGAGAGGGTTAATGTGTTTTATATTGTAAGGTTAACACCCTACAATAATACTGAGGAAACAGCCGAAACCCCAACAGTCATATGATCCCCAATGAGCAAGCCCTTTGGCAACAGTAGGAAAGAAAAACTCCCTTTTAACAAGAAGAAACATAAGGCAGGACCAGTCTTAGGGAGGGGCAATTTGCCGCGACTGGGGGAGAGGGGAGGAAGACAGGTCAAAGACACCATAAATTTATAACTAATGATTAAATGCACAGTGATGAATAGAAACATATCACAACAGTCAAGATGAAAACATGTTACACTGTACATTAATGTATAGTAGTATACATATAATGACATGGCTTCTCCTGTGAATGCTTGCATAAGAAAAAGATCACATGATGCTCAAAAGGCATTATTTTCAAAGTGTGCGGTCTGTTATTTATGTTTGTACAGCAACAGTTAAAATGGACCTAGAGTTTTCACAGCAATCTTGAAAACAAATGATCAAAAACCAGCAAATTAAAATAACTAATAACCAAGCTAGGAGTAGGTTATGAGGAGAAATTATTAGAAAGTATTGGTTGTTATTATTTTCATATAGCTGGAAATGGCAGTTAATGGGAATGGTGAATAGTGTTGCTCTGTTCTACTGTACAGTCAAACCTGCATGTTAATAGTTGTGGTTGTTTGTTTGTTTTTTTGTTTTTGTGGCTTTAACAAGCAAGGATATGTTTAGAAGAAATGGTACAGGACAGGGGGAGATTAACTGCTTTGGGTTGTGCATATAAGGGGTGCAGATGTGGACTTGGCTGTAACACAGCCTGTAGAAGGAAAATTTGATTCTCTGAAACAGAAATAAGTTGTAGATCATGACATCATGGAGCTGGTGGATGTTAGAGACTTTGCACTCCTCAACCTTCCATTTGAGGATGCCCACAGATGCTCAATAGGGTTTAAGTCTGGAGACATGGTTGGCCAGTCAAGTACCTTTACCCTCAGTTTATTTAGCAAGGCACTGGTCTGTTTGGAGGTGTGTTTGGGGTTGTTATCATGTTGGAATACTGTCCTGTGGCCCAGTGTCTGAAGGGAGGGGATCGTGCTCTGCTTCAGTATGTCACAGTACATGTTGCCATTCATTCATTCAAGAAAAAAGCATGTTGAAGGTTGCTGAATAACATTTGAACAAGCCTGTCAAATTCTGGGAGAATTTAGTTTGGTTAGACAAGACCAATATGGAGCTCCTTGGATGCCATAATACAGACCATGCTTGGGGGTTCAAAAGGTACTGCACATCAACCCGAAAATACTATATGAACAATGAGGTTTGGAGGTGGGAACATCATGTTGTTTATCATCATATAGCACTTGCATGTTTCAAATAATTGAAGTAGGAATGAATAGAAATAAGCACTGAGACATTCTTGATAAATATCTGCAGGCATCTACCAGGATGATGAAGATGAAACAAAGGTGGACTTTTCAGCAAGACAAGGAACCCAAAAACAACAAAGTAAGCTCTTAACTGGTTTCAGATAAATAAAATAAAGCTGCTAGAATAGCTCAGGCCTGACTTTAATCAAAGTGTGTGGAGGAATGGGCCAAAATCACACCTCAGCAACTAGTTTCTCCGTGCTGGAGGCGTCTTGAAGCTGTCTTCATCAAGAGCTAAATTTCAGTAAGCTACTTTTTCCCTGTGCCATTTCTCATTATTACTCATAACTTAATTTATGGGCATCTATGGTTTGATTTCTTTGCATGTGTGGATTTAAAGGGTTGTTACCAACTTCTGGTGAGAATTCGTTGTCAGAAGCACATTTAGAAATTTATTTGCGTAGAAAAATGGTGACTTACTTTACACGCTGTGCATATTCATGATCAATCCTCATATACATACTGCACTTTGAGTGCTCAGAGTAGAAAAGCGCTATATAAGAACCGGTCCATTTACCATACTGTAGTAACTAGCTTACCATGCCTTATTTAATCTTGAACTTTATTCCAACATTTTTGCTCTCAGTGCCATTGCACCCTAAATATGCTATAGTGTTGTTATTGTCTGTGTCATGCTGTCTGTGTTATATTGTCAGTATTTTTGTTGTTGTCTGCTCTGTACATTGAAAGCAGGTATGTGTACACATACGACAGTAAACCTGACACAGATTTTGATTCTTGATTTTAAAACCACAGGTGATCATGCTCTTGAGGTTCTAGAGCCTAAACTTTGATTGGCAGAATCAGTAGTTTCCGTTAAACAACTGCTGATAACTAATTTTTATCAGCTATTTTTCTTGTAATTTTTCTCCCATTATCTCTGGTCATAGTTTATCACTGTGAGTGCGTGATGGAAAGAATATAAGACAGTTTGTTTGACCTTGTGGTGGAACATGCATTCTTATTGTTAGTGTGGTTTTCTTCAAATCTAAGGCACTTTACAACTGTTTTAAAAACACTATTTAATAATATGATAATGATATACATATTAATACCTTCCAACATCCCTGTTACTACACAACGGTGCAGTTTTCTGTGGACAAGAAATCTCTTAAGTTCATCATAACTCTCAAACCATGCATTGATGTCGATAAGCTAGGTTCTTTGCAGTTTTGAAATGTTCTGTTTCTCAACCACAAGAGTTTGTTCCACATAAACAAAACTGATTCACTGGTAAAACCCCAAGTGGCTTCTTGAAGGTTACTGCTAATTGGAGCTATTTATCAACACACTCCAGTCAATAGTGACAAGTACATGCTATTTTCCCTGTTTCTCATTACCACTATCTATAATGATGAAGAATATATCTTCAAATTTACATACAAGGGGAGACGAATGAAGAGGGAATGTGGACATTTGGGGATTGTGTCAGTAATACAGTAAGTGATTGGGTATTTCTAAAATCGTGACAGTGACTTCTACTTAAACTTCTACTTACTTGGGGCGATCGTGGCTCAAGAGTTGGGCGTTCGCCTTGTAATCGGAAGGTTGCCAGTTCGAGCCCCGGCTTGGACAGTCTCGGTTGTTGTGTCCTTGGGCAAGACACTTCACCCGTTGCCTACTGGTGGTGGTCAGAGGGCCCGGTGGCGCCAGTGTCCGGCAGCCTCGCCTCTGTCAGTGCGCCCCAGGGTGGCTGTGGCTACAGTGTAGCTGCCATCACCAGTGTGTGAATGTGTGGATGACTGGATATGTAAAGCGCTTTGGGGTCCTTAGGGACTAGTAAAGCGCTATATAAATACAGGCTATTTACCATTTTTAAACTGTAAAAATGAATCATCTGACTCTGATGCCTATGAATTAGAGAGCTCATCAGCGAAAACATCTTTGAATACTGCAACAATATCCTTTGTTTTATTAGCAGACTTTTTGATTTGTTTTGATTTGTTATATTAAGCATCTGAGTAATCTCAGTTCTGTTCAAGGTCAAATAAGGTCAAGCTTTCATTGGGGTCAAAGTTTCTTAAATTGCCTTTTTATCTTAAAACTACACTTAAAATTCCACTGTCGTTGTTTGTTCTGGCAACATTTAGGAAATGATACATGTGTATATGGAAAATCACATTATATTTTATAAATGGTGCATTTCACGTCTGATTTCTCTTTTAGATTTAACATTTAAAAGTAACCTCTGCCTTAACTTCAAGTTAACGCCAAAACTGTATTATTGTTACTGCACTACAAAGTTCTTAAAGTATGTAAAATCAAAAAACCAAATATGAATATATACAACACACAATACTATTCCCTTCAAAGTAAATACTGCCCAGAAAGTGAGCTGCCCGTGAGAACGGTTGTTGTAATTAAATAACACTTTCTCTTCCTGCTATGGCATGTTCAAAATCTACTTTTTAGAAGTTGTGTCAGGGTATGAACTGGTGTTCACATTAAGCTGAGAATTTAGTGTACCCTTTCACCTTGTTAGCTAAAATGTCTTTTTATTAGAAACATAACTGGTTTTATTCACTGTCATCTAAATAGCATGTACTGTACTTGCAGTACTATATTGCTTTGTATGAGTGTAATTATAGTTTTGATTCTCAACAAGATAAATCACACTTTTCATATTGATCTTTTTTTTTTTTTTTTTTTTTTCTAAATGACATCAGAAACAGCAGTATGCGACATTACGTGATGGCAGAGCTTCAGTTCATCCTTTGTCATTTTTTTTTTTTTTTTTTAATAAATAGGACAGGGGGAATGAATGAGAGAGAGAAGGGGAGAGAAAGAAAGAAAACCAAAGGGGAGAAGAGACGGTGAGAAGGGGGGGGAAGAGAGAGAGAAAAAAAAAAAAGAACTCCTGGGTCACCTGTATGGAGAAAAAAAAAAAAACACAAACAAACAAAAACAAACAGAGGAGACAGCAAACAACAAAGAGCAACATAATAATAGAGAAAACAAAGCACCATCACAATAAACTAGCTAGTCATAGATATCAGTATTTACTAAGTAATAAACGATATTGTGCAGCACGCAAGATAGACAGCGCACAGTGTGCTTTGAGGCAGCAGCCAAGAAAGCTTTAGTCCGCGTCTGTGAATACCCATGTGTGCATACCTGTGTGGATCAGCATGCTTGCATTCCAAAGGTTTCTCCATGTAATGATCTGCTAGGGAGTGTGGGGGGGCCACAGCCCCGTCCTCCAGGGTGTGAAGCGGGTATGGAGGAGATCAAAACTCCAGACATCCAGAGGCCCCCAGAACACAAGAGACCATGGAAGACCAACAGAGGGGCAGCCGCGCCACTGTCCCAGTAAGAGCTGAGGAGAGTCCCAGATGAGGGCTCGCCCAGCAGCCGCGGAGCAGAAGTCAGGGGGAGTTGCAGTGACGCGCCCGTGAGCTCCGCCGGCCCCCAGCTGCGCCTGAGTGACCGAGTCCTAGGCCGAGAGGCCGGGGGCACCCCACCTCCAAAGGGGCCCGAGCGAGCCCCAGGCTCCAGGCCCCGACAAGCGGCCGCCAAGGAGTGAGCCGGTGTGTACCCGGACGCCCACCCCCAGACACAAAGAACCACCAACACACCGACACCTGAGGGAGTCCGCCACCGGCAGGGGAAGAGGTGGTGGGTGGAGATAGGCCTCCAAACCTTGGAGGGCCTGAGGTGTCCCCAGAGAGGTGGCGTCTGATACCCAACCTGACATATAGACACAGACATACAGGCACACACAGACACAAACATCCATTCCCACCCTCATGCTCTCATATGCACTTACTCCACACTCAACCAACGTGGAGACAGACATAAAGAGACGCTGTACACACAATCACACTCCCCAAGCGTACTCTACAAACCGGGTCTAGGTACCCTTGCCCCTGGAGGGGGGAATTGCACCCAGACCCAGGTGGTGTTACCCTTTTCCCTGCGGTGGGGAGAGGCAGACCACCCCGACTCCGCAGCAGCAGGGAGGCCCCACACCCCAGACCGCAGTCGGACGGCCAACTCCTCCTACTAGCCCTCCCGCTCCAGCAGGCCGCAGAGAATGGGGGTGGGGGAAGACTCCAAACCTCCCTCCACCCGCTCATTGTAATGTTGATGCATATGTGTTCTAAGGTGCAATTAAAACCCAGGAGGGCATGGAGCTACCTGCCAAGGAGCAGCAGGTAAGCGCATAGTCCCTCCTGCTAACCCTCAATGACTAAGTGTATTTAAAATTGAGAGGTGGGCAACGACGTCAGGGGTGAGGTATACACCCTGATGGTGATTTGGACTCCGTGATTGTGCCCACCCCCAAGATCCTATATGTATGTGTAATGAGAGTGTGAATAATGTGAATGTCTAAGTTGTGGGATAAAATTGAGGCAGAGGCAGCCAGAAGGGGACAGGGGGGGGGGGGGGGGTAGCCTCCTCTGCACCCTGGTGACATACCCCTACTCCAAGGCCCTGCATGTGTGGGTGGTTGTGGAGGAGCGGGAAGAGGGAGGCAGCTGGAGATGGGGAGGGAAGGAAGGGAGGGGCAGGTAACCCCTCCCTGGGGCCAGCTCCCCCGCTGACCCCAGTAGGCACTCCCACCCTCCGCGACCCGCCAGGGAAGGGGGGCCCAGGCCCATCAGACCGGGGCCCAGTGCAGTAGCGCCCCCCGGCTCCACAGAGCCCTGGACAGTCCACCCAACCCCACCACAGAGAAAACTGCACCCACCCCACCAACCACACATCTTCCAGACTACATAAGACGGTAAACGCCCAGGCTGAGATCTTCCTCCACCTCTCCTGTATCTCCCCCTCCTGCAGAGAGTTCCTGAAGAGAAGAAAGCTCCTGCAAGATGTGACCATCCCCCCCACCAGTTGAAGAGCCCCCCAGGCGGCTCGACGCACCGGCGGCACCCTGCTCCAGGGCCGGGCCCCCATGCACCCACCCGCCCACAACCCCGGCAACACACCAACCAGGACCCAAGCCCCCGAGGCCCGGCCCGGGCCCCAGCCCAGAGACGGAGCGCCCCCAGAACCTCACGCCCATCCCGGACCCACCCAGGGGCAGCCAGGTTGCCAGGTCAGTAACCCACGTCCGTCAGCACAGACCCTCCCCTAGCCCCGCTTGATCTAATTAATGATTTTTTGTTTGTGTGCTTGTTTTTTTAATAGGAGGTTACCATGCAGCTGTCATAGCATAAAAGGAAGGACTGAAAAATTTCAGTACCCAACCTGAGTCTGATGAAAGTTAAGAACTGATTAAATGCTATATTGTTTTTTGCATGAACCTCTGTTTGTTTGATTCAGAATTTCATTCCTATGAACAATATGTATTTTTCCTCTGGTTTCATTCCAGTTTATTTCCGTTTGATTTATACAGCACCAATTCACAGCAACAGTCAATTCAAAATGCTTTATATACTAAGGTAAGACCCCACAATATTAGGAAGAAACCCCCAAATGACCTGCTATGAGCAAGCACTTGGCAAAAGTGGGAAGGAAAAAACCTCCTATTTAACAGGAAGAAACCCCTGGCAGAACCAGGCTTGGGGAAGGGCAGCCATCTGCCATGATCAGTTGGAACTGAGGGCAAATAAAAGGGAGCAGAGACAGAAAGTACATGAGATACACAATGGGAGTCAGAGTTTAATTACTAAAAGTTAAATGTAGTAGTGGTGTATAAACACACAGGGAACAAAAAGAAATGAGTGAAGAAGTGCTCAGTGCATCTTTAGGAGCCAGCAGAATGGGAAGAACAAGATCCAGGCAATTAACACCTACGCTCTGCTGGTCGTCAGATACACTGCTGACATAATAAGCTGGCCAAAGAAGGACATGGAAGCCAGTGACATAAAGACAAGCAAGCTAGTGATGCGCGAATCATGAACGAATCGTTCAGTACTCGAGAATCACTTTACTTACTCATGAATCATGATTCACACGCCCAACTGACTCACTGACTCATTCCTGTTGCTGTTAGCAACAATGTATCTAGCTTATAATTAAAATTGTGGAGAAAAACACAACATCGTAACAAAAAAATTCTGCTCTGAACTGGAAGAAAAAATTCATAATTTTTATGGACAGGATTTCTAGGCGCAGCCAAGTGGCGGAGGGCTTTCACTTTGGTGGCCTCAGAATCTCATCTCTGATTTTTGCAGAAGATGTGGTTCTGTTGGCTTCATCGGGTGAGGGCCTCCAACTCGCACTGGAGCGGTTCGCAGCCGAGTGTGAAGCAGCGGGAATGAGGATAAGCAACTCCAAATCTGAGGCCATGGTTCTCAGCCGGAAAAGGGTGGAGTGCCCACTCCGGGTCGGGGATGAGTTCCTGCCCCAAGTGGAGGAGTTCAAGTATCTCGGGGTCTTGTTCGCGAGTGATGGGAGAAGGGAGCCGGAGATCGACAGACGGATTGGGGCTGCAGCTGCAGTAATGCGGATGCTGCACCGGTCTGTCGTAGTGAAGAGGGAGCTGAGTGTAAAAGCGAAGCTCTCAATTTACCGGTCGATCTACGTCCCTACCCTCACCTATGGCCACGAGCTGTGGGTAGTGACCGAAAGAACGAGATCGCGGATACAAGCGGCAGAAATGAGCTTCCTCCGAAGGGTGGCTGGCCTCTCCCTTAGAGATAGGGTGAGAAGTTCGGCCATCCGGGAGGGGCTCAGAGTAGAGCAGCTGCTGCTCCACATCGAAAGGAGCCAGCTGAGGTGGTTCGGGCATCTGACAAGGATGCCCCCTGGGCGCCTCCTGGGTGAGGTGTTCCAGGCATGTCCCACCGGGAGGAGGCCCCGGGGCAGACCCAGGACACGCTGGAGAGATTATATCTCTCGGCTGGCCTGGGAACGCCTTGGTATTCCCCCGGATAAGCTGGAGGAGGTGGCTGGGGAGAGGGAGGTCTGGGCCTCTTTGCTTAGGCTGCTGCCCCCGCGACCCGGCCCCGGATAAAGCGGATGAAGATGGATGGATGGATGGACTGGAAGAAAAAACCCTGAGTAGAAGCTCACATCAAGAAAATAGCTCCTCGGTTCACAGTAGCATCGCTCTGCTAACATGCTAACAGCACATTTGAGCTACTCACCCCCTCCCTCCTGTGCTGAATCGTAAGCGAATTGACTATGTGCACGTTAGCATATGCTACTTCCGGTGCGGAAACTCGTGTGGGGAGCTTTGTTTCCGGTGTCGTATTCACGCCCTGTTTACGGTCCAAAACAAGTTAAGCAAATGATTGAATCAAGCGGCGATTTACATTTCTATAGATGTCTCGGGCATTTACCCAATATATCTGTAAATGATGTTCATCGACTTGTCGATATTTTTCCCCTGCGCCTCAGAGCAAAAGAGAAAATGGATTCAAATGTTATATTTCTCAGCTGTCCCTCGTTTATCGTGGGTGTTATGTTCTAAAAATAACCAGCGAGAGGTGAAATCAAGGAGCCAATTTTATTTTTTGATGGTGCAAAACGTTTGGTGGACATCGTGGACATACAGCACTGCACTTCAGAGTCACACTGCTAGCATCGATGCAGCGATTCTGTACTGTACAGGAGAGACGGAGGAGATCGTCTGCAGCGATCAGGACGCAGGACACAATGTGACGTAAAAAAATAAGCATGCTTGCACTAAAGAATCTGCGAAACAGCGAGGTGAAAGGTGAACCGCGTTATATCGAGGGACCGCTGTAATTTTGAAGGTAAGTCACAACATACCCTTTCTTTCCGTTTTCGAGTTTTGGACATGATTTTGGAGGATATCTTCGCAGTAGCGATTGACCGCAAAGTAAAGCTACCGGAAATGTACAACCCCACATCCGGTCTCAAACCAGGAAGTTAGCATTTTCTCGTGCACAGGGTCAATCACTCAGGACTCGCTCACCCCCTCCCTTCCTGTGCTGAATCGTAAGCGAATCACTCAGGACTCGCTCACTCACTCACTCGCTCACCCCCTCCCTCCTGGCTCACAGCTTCTTCTTCTTGGTTGGCAACCAATGTTAAGGCGCATTACCGCCCCCTGGCTCACAGCTCAGTGGACATTTAGATGAGAAAATATATATTTAACACATTTAAGGAAAATACTAATAAAATAAAAAATAAAAATATGTTTAAATAAAATAAAATAAAATAAAGGTTTATTAAGCAATTTTGATAGGAAATTGCTTAATTTTAGAAATGTTTTTGCTCTTTTTTGCTCTATGAAATAGTTGATTTCGTTTAGAATCACTCGTCTTAGCAGTAGGATTTACATGAAAAGAGAAACAAATTAAGTTTGAGTGAAAATGTACATTTTTTGGTCGACTGACTCAGTGAATCAAATGACTCAAAAAATCCGATTCACTTTGGTGAGTGACTTATTAAAACTCGATTCAGTAAAAAGAATCAAATTTACCATCACTAAAGCAAGCTCTTTACCATGCATGGAGGATTTCACCCAGCAGCCTGAGACTGTACCACCCACAGGGAGCATGGCACGTTTTTAGTTTTATATGACAAGACAACATAAATTTAAATACCCCAAAGTAAAGCGATCCCTCTTCTTTCGTCCCAGACAGCGCTCTCAGAAAGCTCCTCGCCCATCAATTGATATGTGCATCCACCCTTTACATTACTGCCATCTTTTGGCAGTAATAGCTTTTTGTCACTGAAAGTTGGGATTATTCGATAAGTCTTACTGGATCTAGTTTCTGGTGGTTGTTTTCTGGACGTGTCATGCAACGCCAATGCCAAGAACTTCGGGGACTTGAAATCAACCACAGAACATTCCCAGAGCAAGAGCCAGTCAAAATCAGAAAGGCAGATATCCAACAACCACACTCTGGAATTAAGAACTTCACAGCACCAGGACCTGATCCACACCTACTGGCTGAAGAAGCAAAAGGCACTCCATGATCCCCTGGCAGCACAAATTCGGAGGATGCTAAGAGCTAATACAAGGGAGAACATGAAGGACCCCCACAAGGGTATGACACCATCAAGCTGCTGGCTGATTACCTGCCTCTCCGCAATATGGAGGCTCTTCTTAGGCATCATGCCAACAAAGCTGAGTAAGCACATGAATCAGTAAATGACCACAGCTGAGAAAGACATTGAAACAGCAAAAGACGGACAAAGCATCAGCTAATGATTGCTGGAGCAGTACACCAGGACAAAGGAGCCTTTTTTCCATTAATACCTACTCGGTTTTCAGGGTTTTTCATTAGATGACAGTACCTGGTACCAGGTACTAAAATAATACCTGCTCAGCAGAAGTTCCAAGCAAATCCGAGCAGGTACTAAAATGTGACATTGTCAGACTGGATGCCACCGATTGGCTGGTCAGTATCGTCATTCAAGGAGTCATGAGACCGTCGCGTTCATAAAAATCAAAACCACAAGTTCTGAAATCTGTAAATGAGGGAACTGCCCAGACTTACAAAAAGAAAGCCCACAGCTTGATGTTCCACACAAAGAAACTTGTGGTCTTAAAGGTTCACAGTGCACTAAAAACATTCATCAGGAACTCATTGGAGTTGCCATCAAGTGCAGAATATATCATAGCGATGCACTTCATAGACCTCAACTTCACTAAGCATGGATGCAAATATAGATCCAGGAGTGTCATAACCATCAGCCATCTCCTGTGCATGGATGACATCAGACTGTATGGCAGGAGTGTGTGAGACATATCGATTTACCAATCCAATCCAATCCAATACATATCTGTTTTCTTCTGTTTTCTTTATTCCATTTGGTATTTGTTATTTGAGAATAAGGTGAGTGAAGGCAACATCTCCTCTTGAATCCAAATGTGGCATGCAGTATGCTCTCCAGGTGACATGTAAATTGTCACAAGATGAGCAGACAGGAACATCTTGGTCTGGGATTATTCCCGCTCTTCTCTGCTCAGACAGTCTCAGTGTATTATCATCCATATAAATTTTTTTATGTTGTTGTTTGTTTGTGTGTTTGTTTCGTTTTGTTTTTTGTTTTTTGTTTTTTTTTTGTAGTTGTGGTGCTTTGTTTTCCTTTTGTGTAAGGCGGATATGTGAAGCTAGCTCATACTCACGTAATATAACGTTTGTGCCTTTATTTTGGTAACTTCCTGTGTGACCGGAAGTGAATGATGTAACGGTAACCAACTTGATGTACAAAAAAGACGGAAGAAAACGGTAAACTATTGCTAACGGAGAAAAAGGAGAGAAAATATGGTTAAATTGTACAAAAACGAATGGTTCTAGTTACAGTCGACAGGGAAACAAGGTTTGTAATGTACATGATTTAATTTGAGCAGCAAGGACAGCCACAGAGCGCTTGCACGAGAGTGAGGGCTCCGGGACTCTGCCACTGCCCTGATCTTTATTTATATACAACAGTAGTTGCGTTCGTTTATTACATTGGAATGTGGATGTGTGTGTGTGCGTGTGCGTGTGTGTGTGCGTGTGTGCGTTTGTGTGTGTGCGTGTGTGTGTGTGTGTGCGTGTGTGTGTGTGTGTGCGTTTGTGTGTGTGCGTGTGTGTGTGTGTGTGTGCGTGTGTGTGCGTGTGTGCGTGTGTGTGTGTGTGCGTGTGTGTGTGTGTGTGCGTGTGTGTGTGTGTGTGTGTGCGTGTGTGTGTGTGTGCGTGTGCCAGGAGAGGCTCCTCTACCTGGTACGAAGTGAACCTGCTTGTTCAGCTCTTATCTATCACTAGCAGGATCTGCTCCTTCCCTGCATAACGGGTCACAGTGAACTATAATCAACAGTCTGACACATAAAGAGGTCATCATGCAGTATTCTATCATTTGCAGACTTATGTTATTAAAAGATTACACTGACTTCTAAGTGCAATTTTCTATCGACACCTTCAGAACAGAATTACCTCAACATGTTGTTTGTCCTTCAAGCCATTGGTATGCAGAGGCTGCACTGCTTCTCAGCATGCTTGACAAGTCTTATCTTCAGTAGTTGTCCACAGGTGTTCCATATCACAGGAGCGTGATCAAAATACTGTGCAGATACCAGGCTGCAGCCAAACAGTGTTTACTCACCACATTATAGGAAGGTCACTGGGTCCCTATGAATAAATAATTGCCACATGCACCTTTACTCTGAATGATTATAATACCCAGCAGCTCCAATTTGTAAACAAGAAACTGAAAATGTTCATTTCACAGACTTTAAGGGGTCACATAAGACAATTATTCACTTTGGTAAAAGCAGAGGCAGCGTGACAGTTTAGACGGTATTACAGCACATGAATCTTTGATTGCTTTGGTGCATCCTTATTAGTGTTAATGTAGTTCTCAAATCAGTAATTCATTTCCTCACCAACAACAGCCTTTTCCATTCTTTTTATACATACTTCTACATACACATAGATCTATTTAGATCTCACCCTGGGTCAACACACCTGAATCAACTGATTAGTTCATTACCAGGCCTCTTGAGAACTTCAAGACATGTTGAGGAGGTGATTTAGCCATTTAAATCAAGCCATTAAATATATATATATTATACAGGCTGAATGATGCTCTAACTTCAAGTCATAGTTCACACATCACTATCTCTTATCTCAGCCCATCTCTCTCTGTATATACAGAGAGAGATGGGCTGAATGAAATAGTTCTGGATGATGAAGCTGTGGTAGGCCCTTTTATTATTACTATTATTATTACTATTATTATTAATATTATTATTATCATTATTATTATATTATTATTAATAATATTATTATTATTATTATTATTATTATATTTGGTTAAAACAGTACCTTTTTGCAGGCATCACTCCATTTGTATGTGCGCAGCATATCTGGTTATAATGGCACTTAAATGAGTTGTAATTCTGTCAGCATATCACAATTGCAAGATTAAAGATAGGACTTTGGATTGCTTGACTATTAAAATAATTTTACAAGATAAAATGATGGTTGAGTGTTCACATGTTTCAAAAGTATGACAATAATTATAAAAAATAAAGATGTAAGGAATATGAATTACAGTTATTTCCATCTATAGGCTAATTTCAGATTCATACTGGTGTTGAATGCTGGAATCCACTCCTGGTGACAGAGCCCCTAAGCATGAGAAGGCGTCACTTTGTTGGATCACTTGTGACATTTTGGGGCTGTTGTTTTGACAGCTCATAAGGTGCCTAAATCAAGATTTGGCATTTCACACCTGTAGTTGTAGCAAAATGCATGCATTCACTACACTGTTTGTAAGAGTGCCGGTCACAGAGGAGCGTGGTGTCCACTGGAGTAAATAAAACACAAAGTGTGAGACTAAATAACAAATATAGTCCACTGAAGTTTGCCATAATGCAGGATTAGAAAGAAGTGATAATGTGTTCACAAGCACTTTTCAGTACTGCTGATTCAGAGGTCACAGTTAAGTTACTGTATAAGAAAAAGTGCTTGCATAGTTCCCCAGACTGCACACTGTGAAGTGTATCAGGATCTGTAGATTAAACAGTAGGGGTCAGGGAAAATAGGCAAAAACCTGAACATACAAACATATATCAGTATCATAGTTTGTTTGCCACCATCTGATGGGTAGTGCAGCGAGACCTTAAATATAATCATTTTCATTGTTTCTTTCTCTTTTTAGCATCTCAAAGCAGCAGTTTAATATTTTGAATTTAATTTACATTTTATTACATTACTACAATATTACATAATTGTATTACGTTGTTTCTTCTACTAACAAGGTTTTAAATATAGATATGACTAGCCTGACTTAGGACATTTGCATAAGAAATACAAAATAAGAGTTTTTTAATAGACTGTTCAAAATTGTCCAATTGGCCTTAAGTATTAATGTGAGCATTAATGCTTGTTTGTACATCTTAGCCCTGCGACAGACTAAGGAGCTATGCAGGCTGTACCCTGCTTTTTTATTGGAATACCTTCCATTTGATAGATGCATGGATGGTTGAAAAAAAAAACATTTTAAAATATGAAAACATTACTTTGAGGAGCTGATGGATAAAGAAAATGAGAGAGAGGAGAACAGAGGGAGGAAAGTTAGCGAATCAGGAAGTGCAGATGAATTACAAAGCCAGTAGGTAGAGCAGCTATGAAGAGCATGAAGAGTGGAAAGCCAGCTATTCCAGATGTGTGGTGGTGTGGAAATGTTGAAGAGAGAAGAGAACAGTGGACTTTTGAAAGTGAGAGGATGCCTGAAGAATGGAGAACTAGTTTGATATATGTACATACATATACATATGATATATGTGAATATAACAGTAAATACTAAATATTAAACATTATTGTGCAGCACGTAAGATCGACAGCGCACAGTGTGCTTTGAGGTAGGAGCCAAAAAGGGTGTAGTTTGTGGGTGTGATCACCCGTGTGTACACCTGTGAGCATGGACGCGCTTGTTTTTAAAAGGTTCCTTCATGTAATGATCTGCTAGAGGGTGTGGGGGGGCCACAGCCCCGTCCTCCAGGGTATGAAGCAGGTATGGAGGAGATCCAGACTCCAGACATCCAGAGGCCCCCAGAACACAAGAGACCAAGGAAGACCAACAGAGGGGCAGCCGCGCCACTGTCCCAGTAAGAGTTGAGGAGAGTCCCAGATGAGGGCTCACTCAGCAGCCGCGGAGCAGAAGCCAGGGGGGGTTGCAGTGACGCGCCCGTGAGCTCTGCCGGCAGCCAGCTGCGCCTGAGTGACCGAGCCCCAGGCCGAGAGGCCGGGGGCACCCCACCTCCGAAGTGGCCCGAGCGAGCCCCAGGCTCCAGGCCCCGACAAGCAGCCACCAAGGAGTGAGCTGGTGTGTACCTGGACGCCCATCCCGGACACAAAGAACCACCAACGCACCGATGTCTGAGGGAGTCCGCCACTGGCAGGGGAAGTGGTGGTGGGGGGAGATAGGCCTCCAAACCTTGGAGGGCCTGAGGTGTCCCCAGAGAGGTGGCGTCTGACACCCAACCTGACATATAGACACAGACATACAGGCACACACAGATACAAACATCCATTCCCACCCTCATGCTCTCATATGCACTCACTCCACACTCAACCAACGTGGAGACAGACATAAAGAGACGCTGTACACACGATCATACTCCCCAAGCGTACTCTACGAACCGGGTCTAGGTACCCTTGCCCCTGGAGGGGGGAACTGCACCCAGACCCAGGTGGTGTTACCCTTTCCCCTGCGGTGGGGGGAGGCAGACCGCCCCGACTCCGCAGCAGCAGGGAGGCCCCACACTCCAGACCCCAGTCGGACGGCCAACTCCTCCTCCTAGGCCCCCCGCTCCAGCAGGCCACAGAGAACGGGGGTGAGAGAAGACTCCAAACCTCCCTCCACCCGCTCATTGTAATGTTGATGCATGTGTGTTCTAAGGTGCATTTAAAACCCAGGAGGGCATGGAGCTACCTGCCAGAGAGCAGCAGGTAAGCGCATAGCCCCCCCGATAGCCCTCAATGTCTACGTGTATTTAACATTGAGAGGTGGACAACGACCCCAGGGGTGAGGTGTACACCCTGATGGTCTTTTGGACTCCGTGTAGCGTGCCCACCCCCAAGATCCTATATGTATGTGTAATGAGAGTGTGAGTAATGTGAATGTCTAAGTTGTGGGATAAAATTGAGGCAGAGGCAGCCAGAAGGGGACAGAGGGGGGGTAGCCTCCTCTGCACCCTGGTGACATACCCCTACTCCAAGGCCCTGCATGTGTGGGTGGTTGTGGTGGAGCGGGAAGAGGGTGTCACGGTTCTCATCCCACTCGCCGTGACAGAGGGAGGCAGCTGGAGATGGGGAGGGAAGGAAGGGAGGCGCAAGTGACCCCCCCCTGGGGCCAGCTCCCCCGCTGACCCCAGTAGGCACCCCCATACTCTGCAACCCGCCAGGGAAAGGGGGCCCAGGCCCATCTAGACCGGGGCCCAGTTCAGCAGCGCCGTCTGGCCCCACAGAGCCCGGGACAGTCCACCTGACCTCTTCCTAACCACACAAGTCAAGGTGTGAAAACGGGTGTGGGCCACATTCAGCCAAGGTTTCGGGTGAATTCACTGTGTAACCTAGCCCCACCATATCATGTGATTCTCGGATGAGCAGTGAAACTTAAATAAGTCCAGATGCTTTTCTTTCCAAGCTCCTCAGAATACGATGACCTGGATGACTGAGGAACTTTCACAGACACGTTGTGTCTTTTACTTACATTGTTAGGATGCCTGGGTCGTCGACCCAGGGTTTTTGAGTTTATGATATTATTTATACTGTCTAGTTTTTGGTTTCTTTGAGTTCTGTCTTATGGCTTAGGTCTCTGTCTTCTTTAGTTGCTCTGTCTCCCCTATCACCTGCATCCCCTTGTCTAGTTCGCGTCTATGTGTATCTTAAGTTCCTATATCCCCGTGTCCAGTCAGTGTTTGTGTCTGCCCTGTTCCCACGTCTCTGTTCCCTCTGTAGTGCCTGCATGTGAGTCTGTGTCTTTGTTCAGTCTGTGTTATGTGTTTCCTGTTTTACTTTGAAGGTCTCCGTCTTTTCTCAGTGTGTTCAGGTTACGCTTCTTTGGTCTCGTCAGTTCTGATTTGTCCCAGCTGTGTTTCCCTCCTGTTACTCATTCCCTGATTGCTCCCTCTGTGTATTTAAGCCCTGTGTTTCTCTGTGTCCGTGTCGCGATCTACCGTTTTCTTAGCTGTGTGTTCTGTCATTTCTCTAGTTTAAGTTTGTTTTGAGTTTTTTTTAGTTTTGTTATATTTTGAGTATTAAATTAAAGCCTTTTTTGAGTTCACCTCTGTCTCCGGAGTCTGCACCTTGGGTCCTATTCCTGCCTGCACACAGCCACACCTAACAGAAGATCGCGACCATACTATGGACCCAGCAGACTTTGAACTCCAGGAGCGACGCCGAGCAGCCTTTGCCCAGCTGGAGGAGGAACTCCGCTGGAAGCCATGGCTCACCCCTGACGTCGGGCGCATTTTCCATGGCACTCGGCTGGCTCTCGGCGGTCCCCAGAGCTGCCAGAAGTCTCCACCTGTTGCTCCGCTAGCACGCAAGATGCGGCCGTTTCAGTTGGGAGTCCTCGGCGTGGCTTCAGGCACTCACGCTCCGGCCTCAGCGTCACCATTCTGTGCACCGGAGGCTCAGTTGCTCACGCCGCCAGCTACCTCTGCCCGAAGGAAACGGCGCTCACGTCGCCGTCATATGGACACGTCTGAGCAACCTCAGGTGGTGAGTCAAAAGGACTACACTTTCCAAACTCCACCTGAGCCGTTGAACAGTAAAGACTATGAACTCACCTCAGACACTTTTGGGATTTCTTTTCTCGACGAGGATTTGGATTGGGAGACCAGTTTTGGTTTGAATCTTCCCACGCTAGTTCATCGCAATAAGCATTCATCTGAGATTTTTAGTTTGAGGTCTGCTCGTTGGGGTCGGAACAAATTAAAACCTGAGTTTGCCGAGTCTGTTTTTTCTGAGACTGTGAACACTACTAAACCTAAGACTGTACAGACTGTTAAACGTGGTGGGAAAGGGTCGTCACCTGTTTTTGATGAGCCAGTTTTCAGTGAGCCTGCTCCTTTGCCTTCCGGTGCTCCTTCGCCCAGGGCAACTGCGGTCCAGCCGTCTCCTGCACCTGTATCAGTTCCTCAGGTGAGGGGTCTAGGGCCCAGTTTGTCCCTGCTCCAGCTTCCAGGCCAGCTGAGGCTCCGCTAGTCTCTGCGCCCGTGCCTATTCCGCGGGTGGGAGCGGCTACTGCCCAGCAGGCCACTGCACCGGTTTCTGTCCTCGCTGGAGGCTCGGGTGAGCCCGTCCAGCAGTTTTCCGTAGGCTCTGAAGACATAGCTCAGCTTAGTGCTCATCCACCACCTCACCCACCATTACTACCATCTTTACAACAGTCGATACATATTAGACTTCTCTCCATAGCTCAGACATTAGCTCACCTATCGGCTCAGTCACCTGTTCAGCCACCTGTCTCCGCTGGAGGGTCCGAGGAATCGCTTCAGCCGTCTCTTCCTGCTGGAGGATCCGAGGGGCCCGTTCAGCCACCTGTCTCCGCTGGACGGTCCGAGGGGCCCGTTCAGCCTCTTGCCTCGTCAGCTGGGGGTCCGGGAGGACCCAGCCAGCACGTCCCAGTGTTTGCTGATGGTTCTGGCGAGGCCGTTCAACCACCACCGGCTCCACTGCCTGGTCCGGCCTCCGAGTCTGCAGCTCCATCTGGTCCGGCCTCCGAGTCTGCAGCTCCGCCTGGTCCGGCCTCTGCAGCTCCGCCTGGTCCGGCCTCTGCAGCTTCGCCTGGTCCGGCCTCTGCAGCTTCGCCTGGTCCAGTCTCCGAGTGTTCAGCTTCGTCTGCTCCTGAGGTCTCCATGCTGTCTCTTCCTGCACGTCCTGCCCGGCCTGCTCGGCCTGCTCGTCCTGCTCGTCCTGCACGTCCTGTCCGGCCTGCTCGTCCTGCACGTCCTGTCCGGCCTGCTCGTTCTGTCCGGCCTGCACGTCCTGTCCGGCCTGCTCGTCCTGCACGTCCTGTCCGGTCGATGACTGGACGTCGTTGCCGTCATGGACAGCCCTCTGGACTACGCCGCCGTCATGGATGGCCCCCTGAACCACGCCGCTGCCTCCCGCCCGGCCGGCCTCCTGACCTGCTCGGTCGCAGTCGGTGCCTTCCGCCTGGCCGGCCTCCTGAACTGTTTTCTGGGCTCTTGGACCATCAGCCCCCGGGCCGCCCCCCTGAACTGCCCGGGTTTGGACTATCGTGCTGTCAGCCTCCGGGCCGGCCCCCTGCCCTTTTTTGATACTATTGCCTGGGCCTCTGCGCTTTTCGTGAGCTCTTTTGTTTGTTTGCTTTTGGACTTTGCCTGGGCCTTGGTGCTGTTGTTTTGGACTTTGTTCCTGTTTTTTGTTCTGTTGCTTTCCGGGCTCCAGTGTTTGCATTTTTTTTTGTTTTGTTGTTTCTGGCTCCTTGTTTGGTTTGTTTCGGGCCCTCCGTCCGGTTTCCCCCGCCGCCCGCCCTGGTTGGGTTGTTTTTTTTTTTTTTTTTGATTTTGGTGTTTTGGTTTGGGCTGTCTGGAAGCCAGCCCTTAAGGGGGGGTACTCTTAGGATGCCTGGGTCGTCAACCCAGGGTTTTTGAGTTTATGATATTATTTATACTGTCTAGTCTTTGGTTTCTTTGAGTTCTGTCTTATGGCTTAGGTCTCTGTCTTCTTTAGTTGCTCTGTCTCCCCTATCACCTGCATCCCCTTGTCTAGTTCGCGTCTATGTGTATCTTAAGTTCCTATATCCCCGTGTCCAGTCAGTGTTTGTGTCTGCCCTGTTCCCACGTCTCTGTTCCCTCTGTAGTGCCTGCATGTGAGTCTGTGTCTTTGTTCAGTCTGTGTTATGTGTTTCCTGTTTTACTTTGAAGGTCTCTGTCTTTTCTCAGTGTGTTCAGTTTACGCTTCTTTGGTCTCGTCAGTTCTGATTTGTCCCAGCTGTGTTTCCCTCCTGTTACTCATTCCCTGATTGCTCCCTCTGTGTATTTAAGCCCTGTGTTTCTCTGTGTCCGTGTCGCGATCTACCGTTTTCTGTGTTCTGTCATTTCTCTAGTTTAAGTTTGTTTTGAGTTTTTTTTAGTTTTGTTATATTTTGAGTATTAAATTAAAGCCTTTTTTGAGTTCACGTCTGTCTCCGGAGTCTGCACCTTGGGTCCTATTCCTGCCTGCACACAGCCACACCTAACATACATGAAGTGTAAGATCCCTCGCCCTAGAGGCCCTGCTGACTCACCGTGACGGCAGCTGGTGAGCATTCAGACACAAACTGGCACGACGCCACGGCAAATCCTGTTCCACTAAAACGACAAGCAACCTCTGTGATGGGTGCCTAGAGGCACACCAACATTATCATAATGATGCAGCAAAAGCAAATGAAAATGAAGGGAAAAACCAAACAAACAAAAAAATCTTCTCCTGTCATTCATGGAAGCTGATGTCACACATGACTGGCTCACACGCCAAACTATCAGCTCAGACACTGAAACGCCATGCATATTTCATTTGTGTTGCACTGCCACACACTGCTAGAGAGGTGTATTCTTTCTTCCTGAAGCAGAAGAGATGAGGGCCATCAGTGTTTGCTGTCCTGGAAATGCATTCCCTTCAGAAATCCTCAACATGAGACAAACAAACTTCCTCCCCATGATACATTAGCTATTCAGTCACATTTGCATGGTGATGTCTGATGCTGCCAAGACTCACTCTCTAAGCAATGCTAATCAATCCCTACAGTGGCTGGATAAGACCATTGCACCCTCCCTTTGAGTGCGAGCCAACACTAATATGAATGACTCATTTGCAATGTAAAACATTGTAGACAACAGTAATCCAGGAAAGAGGGTGCATACATCCACCCCTTAACTAAAAATATGAAAACATGTTTCTTGAAATGATGGGCTGTTGTGGTGTCTAACAGGATTACACAGCTCTTCAAGGGCTACAACATTGTGAGGCTGTAAAGAAGTCTGCTTTCTTGTTAAAAAAAAAAAGGCACACAATGGCTGGTGACTCTAAAAATCTTTCAAAGCCACCGTAGACCTTTGATTCAGGGAATTTATTGAGGTCATTGCATTTATGTTCAATTCAGGTTATTCTGAACACCTTGTGGCTTGTGTTGGGAAGGGTACTTTTAAAATGTATCCCACTACAGATTACAGAATACATGGCCCAAAATGTATTTTGTAACATATTCTGAAACGTTACTCAATGAGAGTAACGTATTCTGAATACTTTGGATTACTAAATATATTGTTATGATTTTTACAATGACATGAATGTAGTATTACTGTGTGATTTATTACTGTTACTGAAGGCTACTCACCATCCCCAATACCAACTAGAATCTTAACATATCAGTAATATGCTTTCTTTTTGTCTGTTATTAATCATGTGGAACTGCACATGATTATTTGCAGCTAGCAGATCGTTAATGTTATCCATCGAGTCCAACAACAGCATGTTAATAATCCTGAAGGCTGCTCCAAAAATCATATTGTTATTGTATTTTATATTTTTATATTATTATAAAATAAAAATATATATATTTATATATATTTATATATATATATATATAAAAGCAGCTGGATAGCGTAGTGGTTAAACTACACGCCTTTGGAACAGAGGATCGCAAGTTCGATTCCTGCCTGGGGCGTCTGTATCCAGTAAGGGTCCTAAGGCTAGACCCCCTATGCTAAGCAAGCCTACCGCAGACATGAGCGAGACAGATAAATATGAAGGCATGCCGGCTCAGACGTCGCCCGGATCAACAAGGTCCGCGTCAGGTGTTGAGGAACCAGGGCACCCTGACGAAAAGTGGGCTACTGGAACAAGAAGGCATCGGTGGGCAAGAGACGAAAACAGGGCGTTGTTGGAATGCTACTATGCAAGTAACCCCGGCGGAAGGGGCTACATGAATAGGATGAGGGACCTGTGGATTCTTCGATACCCAACATCCACAATGACGGCGAAACAACTAGTAGCTCAGTGTTCCAACATTCGAAAGAAGGGACTGCTCTCACAGCTAGAGATTGACGAGGTACAACACAAATGCTACGGCAAGGAGGAGTCAGGACGCCAGGTCAGGGGAGCGATATCATCACCCCCACCCAAGATTGGGTACATAGCCCCAAGTGCGATAGGAGAAGGATCGTTGAGTGCGAGAGGAACTGACCTGAAAAATAGGATCATGGCCAAGCTTGAAACCTGGATCCCCCGTAGCCGGTTACCAAGAGTACCCTCAGAAGGTCTGCTAGATGATGTTAATGCAGCACTACGGGCAATACCTACAACCACGATTACCGACACTAACAAGCTGATCTACAATACGGCAGCAGTGATCAGTGAGATGCTTGGCTACAAGTTGAACAGCGACAAGGGGCAGTACCCTCCATGGAGAAGGAGGCTAGAGGGCAAGATCAAAGTAGCACGGAGGGAGGTTAGCCAACTAACGGAGTTGCAGAAAGGTGCGACAAATAAGGTGCCTAAGAAATACAGCAAGCTGTCCATACCTGAGGCCTTGGAAACTGCCAAGCAAAGACTCACAGCCTTGGCCAGCCGCTTGAGGAGGTACACCAGAGAGATAGAAGGCAGGAGAATAAACCAGCTGTTCTCCACAGAACCAGCAAAGGTGTACTCTCAGTGGCAAGGGAACAATAAGAGAACAGCACCACCAAGGCTGGAGACGGAGCAATACTGGAAGAGCATATGGGAGAAGGACGCAACCCATAACGGCAATGCTCAGTGGCTAGAGGATCTGAGGGCAGACCACAGCGACCTCCCTGAACAGGGTCCAGTAACCATCACAGTGGCAGATATCCAAGAAAGGGTCTCCAGTATGAAGAGTTGGACAGCACCAGGGCCCGACATGGTTCACGCCTACTGGCTGAAGAAGCTGACTGCACTCCACGAGCGTCTGGCAGCACAAATCAAGCTGCTAGTTAACGAGAGACACCCGGAATGGCTAACTGAAGGCCGGACGGTCCTGATCCCCAAGGACCCCAAGAAGGGACCGGTCCCCTCCAACTACCGACCAATAACCTGCCTCAGTACTACATGGAAGCTCCTGTCAGGCATCATATCGGCTAAGATGAACAGGCACATGGGTCAATACATGAGCGGGACACAGAAAGGAATTGGCAAGAATACCAGAGGTGCAAAACACCAGCTACTGGTAGACAGAACAGTCAGCCGAGACTGCAAGACCAGACTGACCAACCTGTGCACTGCCTGGATTGATTACAAGAAGGCCTATGACTCAATGCCCCACAGCTGGATACTGGAATGCCTAGAATTGTACAAGATCAATGGGACCCTAAGAGCCTTCATCAGGAACTCAATGGGGATGTGGCGTACAACACTAGAGGCCAACTCCAAGCCCATAGCACAAGTCACCATCAAGTGCGGGATCTACCAAGGAGATGCTCTGTCCCCACTGCTGTTCTGCATAGGCCTGAACCCCCTCAGTGAGATCATTAACAAGACTGGCTACGGATACCGACTACGGAACGGAGCAGTTGTCAGCCGCCTCCTGTACATGGATGACATCAAGCTGTATGCCAAGAGTAAACGAGACATCGATTCACTGATCCATACTACCAGGCTATACAGCAATGACATTGGAATGTCGTTCGGACTGGAGAAGTGTAGTCGGATGGTAACAAAGAGAGGGAAGGTAGTCAGAACTGAGGGGATTGAACTACCAGAAGGCAACATTGCAGACATAGAGGACAGTTACAAGTACTTGGGGATCCCGCAGGCGAATGGGAACCATGAAGAGGCCGCTAGAAAAGCTGCAACCACCAAGTACCTGCAGAGGGTCAGGCAAGTCCTGAGGAGTCAGCTGAATGGTAAGAACAAGATCCGGGCCATCAACACGTACGTCCTGCCCGTGATCAGGTACCCTGCTGGGGTAATAGGCTGGCCAAAGGAGGAGATAGAAGCCACTGACATAAAGACAAGAAAGCTCCTTACCATGCATGGAGGGTTTCACCCCAAGTCCAGCACCCTGAGGCTGTACGCTAAGCGGAGTGTCAGCACCACAGTCCAGGATGAGACAACGAACATCCAAGAATACATTGGGAAGATGGCCCCAACTGACCGAGTGCTCAGTGAATACCTCAGGCAGCAGAAACCCAAGAAAGAGGAGGGAGACGAGGAACCATCATGGAAGGACAGGCCCCTGCACGGTATGTACCACCGGCAGATAGAGGAGGTGGCTGATATCCAGAAATCCTACCAGTAGCTGGACAAAGCTGGACTGAAAGACAGCACAGAGGCACTAATCATGGCAGCACAAGAACAAGCTCTGAGCACAAGATCCATAGAGGCTGGGGTCTATCACACCAGGCAAGACCCCAGGTGCAGGCTGTGTAAAGATGCCCCAGAGACAATCCAGCACATAACAGCAGGGTGCAAGATGCTAGCAGGCAAGGCATACATGGAACGCCATAACCAAGTGGCCGGCATAGTGTACAGGAACATCTGTGCCGAGTATAACCTGGAAGTCCCGAGGTCAAAATGGGAGATGCCCCCAAGGGTGGTGGAGAATGACCGAGCTAAGATCCTGTGGGACTTCCAGATACAGACGGACAAAATGGTGTTGGCTAACCAACCGGACATAGTGGTGGTAGACAAACAGAAGAAGACGGCCGTAGTGATCGATGTAGCGGTTCCGAATGACAGCAATATCAGGAAGAAGGAACACGAGAAGCTGGAGAAATACCAAGGGCTCAGAGAAGAGCTCGAGAGGATGTGGAGGGTGAAGGTGACGGTGGTCCCCGTGGTAATCGGAGCACTAGGTGCGGTGACTCCCAAGCTAGGCGAGTGGCTCCAGCAGATCCCGGGAACAACATCGGAGATCTCTGTCCAGAAGAGCGCAGTCCTGGGAACAGCTAAGATACTGCGCAGGACCCTCAAGCTCCCAGGCCTCTGGTAGAGGACCCGAGCTTGAAGGATAAACCGCCCGCAGGGGCGTGCTGGGTGTTTTTTATATATATATATATATATATATATATATATATATATATATATATATATATATTTTTTTTTTTTTTTTTTTTTTTTTTTTATAGTTTTTTTTTTTATAGTTTATATTTGTTCAGTTCAAATGAGGTCAAACTATTTTTTTTCTTAAAGAAATCTACAACATCATGTATGTTTTTTTTTTCATGTGTCATTCTTATTACAAATATTAATCCCAGTTAAATTAAGAGGGGATGGCAGTAAAAACTCTGGAGCTGTGATGTCATCATGCACTGCGTTCTCGACACGGACTCGCGTACTTGAGTACTGAGAAACAGCCTAACAATCTGCAGTCTATGAACTAACCTCAGCTAAGGCCAGCTAACGATGTTAGCTCGTTGGCGAGTAGCCTTCATTACAAGTCATAAAAATCACACAACAATAGTACATTGAAGATACTGAAGTTTCGCCCATCCCATTTCCAAGTAAGAAAAGGATTCCTGCCCGTGCACTGTTGGCTCTGTTGCGCTGACTCTGGGTCCATTGTTTAACTGACGCCACCAACATTAACAGGACACTTACATTAGAGCCTTTATTGTGAATCAGAATCAGAGAAACTTTATTAATCTCAGATGGAAATTTAGTAAAAAAAACTAAAAATAAACAAAACAAAAGGAGGGAACGTGTCGTACTCGACCAGGGCTGGCCGCTATCTGCCATGCGATATATGAGGCATGCTCATCCAACTGAGCTAAACCTGCGCCTGACCACGCTTAATCGCCAAAAATGGAGAAGTCATAGAGCGGGGATAGCCTAACATATGGAACCAGAAATGACCCCAGAAATGCCCCCGCAAGGCAGCAGGACCAGACATGGCATGTGCCAATGAGCTGGCGGAGGTTCTTACCTCCATCTTTAACCTCTCCCTCAGCCAGAACACAGGCTTCAAGACCACAACCATCATCCCTCTCCCCAAGAGAAGTCCAGCCACCTGTCTGAACAACTAATGACCAGTTGCACTCACTCCAATCATTGCGAATTGTTTTAAGAGAGTGGTGCTGGCCTACATCCAGAGCAACATCACAGACACTCTGGACCCCCTGCAGTGTGCCTACCGGTCCAATAGGTCCACGTCAGACACCATCGCTGCTGCCCTTCACTGTTCACTCTCCCACGTGGAAAACAAAGACTCACACATCAGGGTACTTTTTGTTGATTACAGCTCCGCTTTCAATACTGCCATCCCTCACAAACTCACTCACAAGCTGGCAGCACTCAGCCTGCACACCACCCTATGTGACTGGTTACAGGACTTTTTGACTGGCAGGCCCCAGTCTGTCAGGATTGGCAACAGGACTTCAGCCAGCTTTATTACAAACACTGGTGTCCCACAAGGTTGCGTCCTCAGCCCCATCCTCTACAGCAGGGGTCGGCAACCCTGGGCACGTGTGCCACAGCTGGCACGCGAAGGGTTAACTGCTGGCACGACCATAGCTGGACTGGCCATCGGGTATTTGCCCGGTGGGTCGATGGTGATTTTTCGTTTTTATGGGCCGATGATTTTTTTTTTCTTGTAACGGTATAAACAATGAGAGGTGGTGGATTGGCCAGATACTGGTCGATGTGTAAAAATAACTCAGTTGTTTGGTGGTGGCTGTGGCGGAGTTTCCACAGATAAGGTAAGAAGGTAAGAAGTTATGACCTGCAGTCTATCTGGGTCAGATATGAACCAAGTTTAGGTGGAGTTTATTTTAGCTGTACTGACTTTTTACAGTCAGTTACAATAACTCATACTGCTACTAGCTAGCATGACGGAGTTTCTATACAGCTGGGTGGGTGCTATGATGTTACTGATAGTGAACTTTATTTAATTCATAAGGTTAGTTAGTAGAGTTGCCCAACCGTCCCGTAAAAAACTGAATCGTCCCGCATTCAGAGAAAATATTACGCGTTTCTTATTGAGGTGAAAAGGAACAGTTTGTCCCGTAATTCAGCTACAATGAAAAAGACACAAAGCTGGAGTTATTCTGTGTCTTTGCTGCACAGCTGCCTCTTCTTCTTTCATTCTCTCCCCCTCCCTCTCCTGTTTCTACTTCAATCATGAAACTGATCAATGATCAGCTGATCATCTCTCTTGTTTGTTTATCGCCCACTTTGCGCCAGAAACAGGAAACCAGCGGATGTCGCGCTAAACAACAGCAGCAGGTTTAAGCTTGATCAGCTGTTGTTAGAATTTATTTAATATTAATTTCTAGTATCAGCTGATGTTTGCTGGAGCCACAGCTGTAAAGCTGCTGGTCATGATGTCGGTTTGGATATGTGGTGAGAGGGAAACATGAAGATGAAACCAGGAGATGTCCTTACTGGATCATCAGAGCTGAACAGGTGATGGAGAAACAGGTTTACCTTTTAGGTGACATGGATGAGTTGAAGTTATGAACTGTTTCTGAGAGACAAATAACACCAGGATCCTTTTCTAAGCAGCTGACAGCTGGTAACTGTGCAGGGGCGGGTCTAGCAAAGTGTTGCCAGGGGGCCAGGTAGGGCATTAACAGGGAGAGGGGGGCACAGAGAAATACTTTTCTTTCTTATTCTCATTTAAAATGTCTCACTTTAATAAATAATTATCTGAATCTTACAACCAAAGTTTTTATCTGACATAAAATGTATAGAAATCACACATATACCAACAAGACTGTACATCACTGTCACAACAGCATTTGTTTTCATTCAAAGGCTTTATGGCTTTAATACCTGGGGGGCCGGTCTCTAGTCAAAATGCCCGGGCCGATTTTTTGTCCCAGTCCAGCCCTGCGCACGACACGCAGTGAGTTAATCTGAGCAGGTGCATTAAAAAATAAATGCCCGGGCCAGCGTTGTGCATCGCAAACTAGCTTGCATAGTTGTGCCGCTTCTTAATGACAGTATCTTAACTAACAACCCCAACTACCAGATTCAACTTGTAATTGGCTAAAAATAACTTAGCTACCGGTGAGAGGGACATTGCTAGCTGGCAGTTTTATCAAGCGATGTTGAAATTTCCATATTCTGACTCTTCAAAAGCTTCAGCAGCTGTCTGCTCAGCACAGCATCAGCACCACGGAGATACACGGATACATCCGTAGACTCGAGACAGAATTCACAATGTGTTTTTGGGACTGTCAGGTGTTTGGACCAATGTTTTATTTTCTGATCAAATCAGAAAGCTTTAATGATCAGCTGGATTTGTCTCACATTAACTGGCTGAGTTAATGCCAGTTAATGTGACATGGAAATGCAGCTGATTGAACTGAAAAGCTCGACTCTGTGGGGTCAAAGTTTGCAGAACTACGAACGCAGCTGGAATCCACAGCTGTGCGTGTTCATGGAGCTGCATGTTCACCTGCTGGACATCACTACCTGACAGGTTTAACTGTCTTCAGAACATAGCAGAGGCCTTATTGACAGTATTTGGCTCTACGTGTCTGTGTGAGCAGATTGTCTCTCACATGAGTCCTCAGGTAGCCTCTGAATGCTGGACACTCGGAGACCTGTGTCTCTGAGTGGGAGACCAGAGATCACATTAACATGTGTGTCTCTGTATTAACAATGGCACTCATCATCAGAAAGGTTGTCTACCCCTGCTCTACACCCTGTACACCCACGACTGTGTCACCTCCAACAAAGATAACATCATTTTGAAGTTCGCGGACGACACTGCAGTGATCGGTCACATCACTGGAGGAGACGAGGCCACTTACAGGAGAGACAATGCCGGTCTGGTGTCACGGTGTGAGGACAACAACCTCACCCTCAACACTGACAAGACAAAGGAGATGATAGTGGACACGAGGAAGAAGAGAAGACCTCACGAATCGCTGTCTATCCGGGGCCTTGAAGTGGAGAGGGTGAGCAGCTTTAGATACATGGGCATCTACATCTCTGAGGACCTCACTCAACCTCTCACTGAACACCATGCAGCCAGTCAAGAAGGCTCAGCAGCGGCTGTGTTTCCCGAGGAGGCTGAGGAAATGTGGTATGTCAGCTAAGATCCTCAGCAGGTTCTACAGCTGCCTTGTGGAGAGCACCCTGACCAGCTGCATCACTGCATGATACGGCAGCACTATGGCTATGGACCGCAAAAGCCTGAAGAGAGTGATAACAACTGTGAAGAAGATAACCAGGACCCCGCTGCCCTCTCTGCAGAGCAGCTACCATCGCAGTCCAGAGGAGAGCTGCCTCCATCCTCAAAGACCCCACACCCCCCAACGCGGACTGTTCACACTTCTGCCCTCGAGACGAAGGTTTAGAAGTGTGAAATCCAGAACATCCGGACTCATTAACTCCTTCTTCCCCACTGCCATCAGACTCTTGAACAGCTGACCTATTTTGAACAGTAATAATTTTGTTTTTGCACATCAGGTCATCTTACATATTAAGCCAGCATATTAAGCTATAGCTCTTTTGCACGCATCTGTTTCAAATCTCCATATTTTGGCACCTTTTCTGTCTTCCTTTATTTGTATTTATATGTTCTATTTCTATTGTATATATTAATCAGCATCTGTGGGTGGACAGCAAAGAAAGAATTTCATTCCACAGAGAAATGCCTTTTCTCAATATAACCCTTTTTAACTGAGTAGTCAAAATCAGTCAAATCCACAGTAATCTGTCATCCAAAGTCAAGTAAAAACACATATCTGAGAATCTACTCTTGTTGGGTTCAGTTAGGATCGTGAGGAGACTGGCAGTGGTAACTCAACTTAAAGAAGGAAAAACCCTCCACTCAGAATGAGACACTGACAACAACTTAAAGGAAAAAAGTGATTTGAGTGTATTCAACATTTAAATGGTCCAAAAACATAGACAAACAAAACATTTAAATCACTTCAAACATGTAATCTTCAACAATGTCCAATATATCACTTCAAGTGTCCATAAATGTATTAGGTAGGCTGTCCATTTCAGTTCAGTGCACTTCGTATTCAGCATTTGGTGTTCAAGTTATTTGAGTTATCTTTAGTCACAGTTTTGCTTTTAGATGCATCAGTTTTTGTGTTAAGGGGAATCAGATCTGACCCAAAAAGGAAAAGTTGCAACATAAAGTGTCCTGAGGTCTCAGTTAAAAACATTAATCCTTAAAAAAAGAATTGCAAATCGTTGTATCCTACCACCCTCCAAGGGAACAGGTGGCTTTCAGATTGAGAGCGTCCTTCCAAGGCACCTCCAGTGGCATCCGGTCCTTAGATGGCACCGCTCGGCCCTTGCAGCAGACTTCTACCACATTAAAAAAAAAAAAAAAAAAACCAGCCAGGATATTCTTCAAAGAAAACATTATTTCCGTAGTTACACGTTACAGGACTGAATCTTCACACAGCTTTGCGCATCTAGCTCCGTGCAGGCAGATGCAGTGAAAGAAAGTCACCACGCACAGTGCTATGGTGCATTCATGGTACATGGGAAAACTCAACACTTAACAAAACAGTAACACTTAAAATGTGAATAAAAATAGAATACCATTTGTAATGAAATAACCATGGGCAAAGAGAAAAGGCACTTTTCAAGCAAAGAAGCATAAAATGAGTATCACATAGGACGCAGGGTTTGAGGATCTCATTTGCGGGACTTTGCATCTCTTGTTGCAGATGAACAAGGAGCCTTATCTGTCACGGTTGTTAAAGAGTGGACTCAGGCGCGGAGCTCAGAAATAATGACAGTGCATTTATTTACAGTGCAGCAAGGTGACAACAGTTCAAATGTGCAACAATGGTGATAGTGCGTCCCTCCTTCCGTGTAAGCCCGTGCGTGGTAGTGAGTGCCCGTCTCTCCTCCAAGTGCTTCCTTAGTGTCCGTAAATCCTCCGTCAATCCCTGGGTGAACACACACACACACACACACACACACACACGACAGCAGAATGAGTACAAAGATCAGACAGCACTTCAATAACGTTAGCGACTCGAAAACACTACCAGGCTTAGTGCAATACTCCAGCGCTGTCTGTCGCTCAGCCACACCATTAAGTAGCCCTGCTGAAGATGGTAGTTGATTGGCAGCAGCTGGTGGATTGACTGCAGGTGCGGCAGCTCCGGGTGACAGCACTTCCGGGTCGGAGGTAGCCTGTTGCTAGGTTACCTCCTAACACATCACAGCGGAGCCGGAGGGGAAGACAGGGCGATAGGAGAGACACATACACACAGATATACACACACTGGCAGGTCGACCGGTCAGGGCGCCGTCAGATCCTGACATTATCTTTCATTTCTCCAGTGGCACTTATCAAAATCAATGCTACTACTGAGTGTCAGTAATGTTCCCTCTTTTGATTTCACTGTCCGGTCATCTAAGTGTGTATCAATGGAGGGAAAAAGCCATATCTTTAAGTTCTAGTGATGTGTCGGTCGCGAACGAAATGGCTCTTAGAGCCGGGTCTTTGACGTGAACGATGCGAGCCGACTCCTTATCGCGAGCCGTGATTCTCTCTCTCTCTCTCTCTCTCGCACTTTTTCCCGCTTCACTCGGCACGCGAGCCTTGTGCTTTGCTGGGCAGAGGGGGGAGGGGCGGTAGTTACACTCAGTAGCACAGGAACAGAGCGGGAGGGAGAGAGAGAGAAAGAGAGCCAGGGACAACAACGTCACATTAGAAAGGTATAGTAATCACCCACAACTATTTTCAGTTGCAGATTACACAGGTAGGATGCTCTGTTTCTTCACCTTCCAAAAACTGCTTCTTAAATAGTAAAACCATGCGACTGTTTTGGTGATCGGCCCGAGTTTCGCCTTCATCGTGTGTCGTGCATCGTGTAGAAGCGATAAGCACCTCACGACCAGCTCCCGATCATCGGTCGCTTGGTTGTAAGAAAATCAAACCTGTTTGAAATCCTGCATCGTGACCTACGAACTTCTAACCCCTGCGAGTCAATCGTGCAGTTTGAGCAGGAGCTGAATAACGTGACTGAAAAAATCACACAGTGTCTGCCCAGCTTAATAAGGAATCTTCCAAACCATAAATGTATGTTACTTTTTATCTAGCCTCCAATACACTAATAAAAATACAGGCCAAGGTTAACGAACCCCTGCCTCCATTACATTGTGTGTGAGCTCCCACTCAGCTGCTTCGTGAGCAACCACATCCACTCTGGTATTCCCTATAAAAATTGGGTCAGGGTTGTTACTGTGAGCTTGACAATGAAATACGAAGAACCCCAAAGAGAACAAGATCACGGTTACGCAAAGGTGTCTCAGAGTAACAGGGGTGAGGAGAATATGCTTCATTTAGCACAACAACACAATTATGCTCTTCCCCTTCTCGAGCAATAGGCAACAGATCATTGTCCCCTCCATGACCCTGCAACAAAACAGAAGTTATGCACACATTTTTCTCATCCCTTTCTGTGAAAGGTCTGGTGGGCTCATGTAGACCTAAGGTGGGTACAGACTGGAAAGCGAGCAAAAAAAAGCATCTATCACATCTGTCACTTTAATGTTTTGATAGTGGCACGTGTTGGGCAGAGTGTAAAACATCAACTGTGCCACAGTGTGTACATCTTAACTCCACATGTTTTTTTCAACTAGAGCAAGTATGTTTGGGTCAAAGGGCCTCATTTTTAAATTCATCCTTGAAACACTAAATCGCTATCCAAACCCACAGAGAAATGTCAGATGCTGTGTAGAGAGTGCATTTTCTTTTCTCCTCCAAAAGTAGGTCACTTATGCTACCAGCTGCCAGTCTCCACTGATAAGACTATAAGACTTGATCAGGTCCTAAAAGTGTCAGGTTCAAACCCTATTCACTTTTAGAAAGCAAGCAGTTTGTTTGCCACATACTACCAATTCATACTGAGGCATTTTACGAAATGTAGAGGGTCTAAATTTATTTTTCAGATTTGAAATATGAGGGTGTAAATTTATATTCAAAATAAAAAAATATCACAGGATATGTGTTGGGATCTGTGTGTGCTACAGGTGAGGTACCTTCAGCCTCAGTTGTCAGAGTGGCTACACATCTCTCTTACACCCCTTCCCAGCTTTGGTTCATCCATGCAATGTCACCACTACTGATGTCCTTACTGGGGCAATGTTTAGTCCAACAATGGCCCTGATTATACAGGAAACAGACATTTCCATCATATCATCCTGTTCTCAGCCACCTCTCCCCTTGCCCGTGTGATTGCATCCTCTGGTGCTTAGATGACCACTCCCTCCTGCGGGACCTTGATACATGGTTAGGCTTTCCATGTAGGGCTCATTTTCCATTTTCTCCTTTTTCTTTGTCTGCTCGGCTTTTAGGTCATTCCCAAAATGATCATCCAACTTTTCCTAGTCTGGGCCCAGGAAATATAGTTTCTCAATTTCTCATGGGGTGGCTGTGGCTCAGGTGGTAGAGCAGATCAGCTACTGACTGGAAAGTTGGTGGTTCGATCCTTGGCTTCCCCAGTCTGCATGCCAAGTATCCTTGGGCTCGATACTAACCCCAAGTTGCTCTCCGATGCATCCATCGAAGTGTGAATGTGTGTGAATGCTTAGATTGCACTTAAGTACAGAAGGAAGCGCTTGTATGAGTGGGTGTGAATGGGTGAATGAGGCATGTTGTATGCAGCGCTTTGAGTACTCTGGGGGAGTAGAAAAGCACTGTATAAGAATCAGTCCATTTACCATAACCCCTGCTGCTATCACCTCCTGGAGCCATAGATGAAGCTGCTTTTCAGATCATCTTCCCAGTGTTATATTCTTTCTGACACAAGAAGAAAGAAGCCTCCAGATGTTTCCTGTCGACTTATTCATGGCATGCTTATCTTTAACACCTTCTGCATCACTAGTTGCTATGCAAGCATACAGCAACATATGTTTCACCTTTACCCTAGGAATAAACCTATGTCATGTCTGTGTCTAAGCGTGCTATGCATTCATTCACTGCGCTCCAAGTCATTCCTACAATATATCAGTTCAGACGCTCACGCTGAACTTCTGATTTTCACAGCACTGAGTTCTTAACTCTTTCACAAGCACACATGCAATGTTTGTAATAACATTATTAAAACTATATGTTTAATACCAGGCAGTGATCTAATTAGCAATTCGGTAATGCTCAGCAGTGCATTTGAGAGTCAGCTGGAGGTTCTCCACGTGGCTGTCAGGTGTGATAGTCTATGGAAGAAAAGTTGACTCAGGAATCGGCTTTTTGCTGTGAAACCTCCAATGATTAATGAACGTTCTGTGGTTGTTACTGAGTCGCTAGAAGACTCTGCCCGTGCCACATGCTATCCGTCTCTTTTGTATGGTGACAATGAAGGTGGAAGCAGCCACTGGACGGGCGGTGTCGAGGTTGTGATCCACTCTGACACACTGAGGCTCTAAGGAAAGACACACAATAGAGTTTCTGTCCGAACATTTATCTGTTTCACACTTCTTTTTTTCTTGAGCATTTTCCTTAATGCTTTTCCTGTCCTTGTATTCTACCTTATACTTCCACACCTTGAATGCTTTCGTGTGATTTTCCATTTCAACAAAAATATTTATTTTTGGTCATGGCGTTTATCTCCCTGAAATCAATGAAAAAGACCAGAGACTCAATAGTAAATTGAAATCTGGAGTGAATAAAATTAAATAGACTGTAACTGTGTTGGTATAACAAGACATACTTTGTGATTCTGGTATTAATATTCTTCCTTCAGAACAGCAGTTTCCTTTGTTTTGAAAGGGTAGGCTAGGCTGTCCTTGAGGAGCATCAATTCTTTTTTGCTGATCAAATGTACTTTGGTAACTATTAAAATGAAGGAACTTAACACCATGGTGACTAAAACTACATGTGCTCCTCCATCTGCAGAACAAATTTGCCAACATTGTTGACTACAACTTTATTGAACATCTCAGCTAAGTTACTAAATTAGCCGAACAATGTAAAGGTAAAAGTCTGAAATGTCAGTGATTGTGTCTGCTTGTTTTTCTTCATTATCAGCAAATGCAGAATGATATTTTAGTGGAATCATGTCTTCAGAGCTGTTTGCTGATCCATCCTGAGATCCTGTCTCATGTTACTAAGCTACCAAACATGTTTTGATGAAAGTTGCTAAAAAAGTGCAGGAAAAATATTCTGTCATCATCTCCCAGTCCTCCCTGCGTTCCTACCAAAGTTGGTTTCTTTTCTCAATAAAATACAATTTTATTTATACAGCATGTTTAAACCCCGGGGGTACACCAAAGTGCTTCACAGTAAGGAATAAACAGTAAAATGATTACACTGAACAGTAAGTCATTAAACCAAGGTAAAATAGAGAAACAAACAAAGGCATTAGTAAGTAGGGATAGGGAGAAATCATGATAATCCAGAGACATGAGTAACAATACAGCAATTAATGAGCAGTGAGAATTAGCAAGTCGGAAAAGCAAGGTTGAATGGGTAAGTTTTCAAGCGTGCTTTAAAGGACTGAATGGAGTCAGAGGCACGAATGGTATCAGGAAGACTATTCCAGAGGTTTGGTGTGTTAACCCTGATTCTTTTGTCCCCGTGATAGAACAGAGAAAACCGACTCATAGTGTGTTAAAACATTTATATTTCTTTTTATTCAATCATCTCCCGGAAGAGAGAGACCCCTGCATAGCCCAAACACCAGTTGCAGGATCTCTAACATTAGAATCATAAACTGTGCCTCATATAGGTGTTATTTTGGTACTTTACACGTCACAGTTTCAATACAAACATTGCTTATATGGCAAAGTTCCTCTTTTCTGTCTTGCTTCCTGTATTTATTAATATACTGTTCAGCTCTACACTTCCTGTTTTCAGTCTAGCTGAGCGCTTAGTTTATGAGTCAAAAGTGGCCTTGCTCTACAAACCTTCATTATTAAAGTACATAAAACAATATAATAAGAAAATAAGGATACTAAGGATATTAATTACATGACAGGTGCTACGGGGGTTTAGAGATTGGCCTATAATTAAGGACTTAATGCTAATATTAAGCATATGGCCTTTTACATGGATCGGTGCACTTACCCATTGTGTAAGGTTAAAAGAGTCAGTTAACACAAGGAAATTCTTGGCTAAATTCGGATATAAAAGACTTATTGTATGTGGTTGGCCGATAAATCACAGCACAGAGAGTCATGGGGGGGCCAGTCAGTTTATTTTTAAAATGGCTATGCCTCCACCCTTCCTTGAAAGACTCTGTGAGCTGAAAAAAACACAGTCAGGGGGAGGAGTTCAGAGGAGAAAAGCTCACCGGGGCGAATCCAAGTTTCCGTTAGGAACAAAGCATCCAGGGGCAGGGTGAGAAACAGATCATTTAGGATGAAGGCTTTATTCACCAGCGATCTTGTGTTTAACAATGCCATCCAGCTCTTAGTCACCTCGTTCCAGACAGAGGAGCGTCTCAGCTTGCTTAGGTGCCTGTGTTGAGCACGAGTCCCACAGGTCCCAGTCCAGGTCCGAAGCAGCGAGCATACCACTGGAAAGGTCAGATAAAAGCGATGGCTGAGCAGTTTGAAGGATGACCGGTGGTAGGAGGTGAATGGAAATTGCAGAAAGCCCGGGATGGGAGAGGAGTTAGCCGCAGCATGTACCTTAAGTAAGGCTTTAAGGCGAACCCGAAGTCCACTCCGCTTACCACATTTCCTGGAGCGCCTCTCAAACAGGGAAGGTGGAGGCAGGCAGAAAGAAAGATGGGCAGGTACGCAGCAGCATAGCGTCTCCTAAGTCCCAAGGTGGCCCTGGCTCATGGAAGAGAGGTGGCCGGACATTTAGCAGAGTTAGCCGATCATATGTGATTAAAGCAGTGTTCTCAACGAGGCACGAATCCAAGATATGAATAAAAAGCAAACAAAAGTCTAAATAAAAAGGACGAAAACAGATCTCTGACTGTAGCTCCTCTGTTTTGTTTGTGAGAATCTGGTGTTGGCGAGGAAGATAGATGGAAATGGATGTTTGTGCTGTTGTTTTCGCAGCTGGATGCAATAGCTAGCTTTGCCTCCCTGCTTTTGTTTTCTCTCCCGTCGCTTGCTGTTCCCGACAATAACCCATGAAGCACCCAGTGGTCTTGCAGTCTTGGGTGGGATACTGTGGGTCCAATCAGAAGTAAAGTCTGGGTTCAGGCTGAGTCTATCAGTTTCTGACAACTGACGGCTTTTGTTCCCATATCAGACCAAGACTTTGATTGGTAGTGTGGAGATCAGGGAAATTATTTTGCTGCTATTGTCCAGATTAATAATATAATCTACAGTATTGATATTGCATTCAGATGTTTAAACAGTGTGTGTCTTTCAGAAAGACTAAGTTGCAGGCTGACAGGAAATTGCAGGTTTGCAGAGTGTGTCTTTTGCAGAAGTGAAATTGAAAACAGAGTCTAAGTGCAGGTTATTCTGAGGATTACATGTAAGGATGAGCCTCTGTTCTGGTGAAAGGTCAGAAGATGAGATGAGAGAGCATTTAAGGACGACACATCCACACACACACACACACACACTCAGTTAGAGAGAATCATTGATAGGTGAGAGGTTAATCATGTTTGCTTGTAACTGTGGGTTTGGAGAAGCGGCAGTCAAAAGCTTGACGGGAAACATCTGCCGTGAAGACGAAGACAATGTTCTTTTCAAACTGTGTTAAAAGTCATTGTGGTTTTGAATTGACGTATGCATATATTGTATCTGATGACGCATGAGGGGGCGTCATTAAATTCAAACCCTGATGGTATAAAATATCTGCTTATGCTTTGAGTAGTCGAAGATCAATTGCTGTCTGCGTACGGCTGGTCTTCCCACGCGTGTATTTCATTAAAATCTATTGTTTGACCAAGCTCTTCTGGACCATGGTTGTTTTTACTCTCCTTCCTCAATATTTGAACCTTAACAGTAGCTGTTGTGTCAGCTTCCAGATAGAGCTCTTTGAGCCGGTTTGCACAGTCATAAGGAGAAAATGCATCAAGAACTTCAGAGCTGTTCGATGCTACTTTGTGTAGAGAAAGGTTAGATGTGGTGAGCATTTACTGTGCTTGACTGGATGTGGGCCTTGATATGACCGCATCATCAACATAGAACTCCCTCTCAAAAGTGTCATGCTGTCATGGTCCTGCGGCCATGACTCAGTGACTTTGTGTTTGTGTTCCTTATTGTTATTATTCTCTTTATTATTCTTGGGCTGTTTTGGGATGGTTTGTGTTTTGGGATTTTAGATACTGGGTTTTGGGTTTGTGCTCCCTCTATTGGTCCCTGGTGTTAGTGTTCCCCTGTCTCGTCAGGTTAATCAGGTCCAGCTGTTTCCCCCACCTGTGTGTGATTTCCCAGTGTCTCTCTGTGTACTTATAGTGTGTGTTTGCCTCTGTTCCTCGTCGCGTCGTCTGTATTCATACCTTGTGAAATCCCCTGCGTGCTCTCCCTGCTCTTCTCCCTTCATGTTCAGGTTTGCCACTCCTTTGTGTAGTTTATCCCAGTTTAGTTTGTCCTTAGTTCTGTTTGCCATCTCCACTTTATGTCTGGTATTGTTAATAAATCACCCTTCACGTCTGAATAAGTGCTGCATTTGAGTCCTCCTTCCACTCTTCACACGGCCGCTGCCCCGAACCGTGACAGTACGACGCGACCACAAGATGGACCCAGCAGCGCTTAATCCGTCCAGGGAGCTATGGGAGACGCTCATCGATGCCACACAGGAGCTGATCGACCTGTGGCTGGAAAGCCCGGGTGGCACGTCCCAGCGCGCTATAGAGAGGCGGCTACAGCGTCTGGTGACCGGTCTCCCATGGCTTCTGGACTCGCTCTGTTCGTGGGAGCGGGAGTTTCTCCTTTTGGACCTTGGACTTCACCCCCCGTCTGCATTTACTTTCGAGCAGCCCGAGGCGGTGAGTGAGCGGGATGCATTGGCTTCCCCAGATTCCGGGACTTTGTTTTCTGGGGCTATTCAGAGCGGGATGGGAGACTGTACGGGTCGCTTACCTACCTTCGTGGTAACGGATCCTTCCCAAGTGGGCGTGTACAAACCCTCTGTAAAACCGAGAGACTGTTTCTCTGCCGCCCCTTCTGAGCCAGGACTTTATCTCCATTCTCCGGCTCAGTTCTGTGTCCAGCCACAAGCTTCCAGGTCTTTAGCTCAACCGTTAGCCTCCCTACGGACACAATTACCTGTTCCGCCGCCGCTCCAGTTAGCCACTCAGTCACCACCACCGCTAGCATCGCTTCAACCCATAGTTCAGTTAATGGCTGAGTCACAATATACACACTGTTTTTCCACTGCTGTTTCTAAGCAGGGAGATGAACTGTTTTACAACGGACCTGTTCCTCAAAAGCTGGCAACATTAGAGACTGTTGCTCACTCCGGGGCTTCCCCAGAGGCTGGGTTACTGCCCTCAGCTGTGAACTGCACCGGGCTGTCACTGCCTGAGCAGGGTCAGTGCTCTGCGCAGCTGCAGCCCTCCGTACGTGTGCCAGAGGCCCACGTGCCTCCTAGTTTTGTTTCATGTGTGCCAGAGGCCCACGTGCCTCCTGGTTTTGTTTCGTGTGTGCCGGAGGCCCACGTGCCCGCTGGTTCTGCAGCTGTTTTCGCTGGGGGGCCCAAGGAGCCCGTCCAGCCTCCTGCTTCGCCTGCTGGGGGGCCCGAGGAGCCCGTCCGGCCTCCTGTTTCGCCTGCTGGGGGGCCCGAGGAGCCCGTCCGGCCTCCTGCTTCGCCTGCTGGGGGGCCCGAGGAGCCCGTCCAGCCTCATGCCACACCGGCTGCCACGTCGGCTGGGGGGCCCGAGGAGCCCGTCCTGCCTCCTGCTTTGCCTGCTGGGGGGCCCGAGGAGCCCGTCCAGCCTCATGCCATACCGGCTGCCACGTCGGCTGGGGGGCCCGAGGAGCCCTTCCGGCCTCCTGTGGCTGCTTCTCCTCCTGTGGCTGCTTCTCCACCTGTGGCTGCAGCGCCGCCTCCTGCAGTACCACCACCGGCAGTGCTACCGCCTGCTACGGCCACACCTCAGCCTGAGGACGCATCCTCACCTGGCCCGGCTTCATCCACGCCTGGCCCGGCTTCATCCTCGCCTGGCCCGGCTTCATCCTCGCCTGGCCCGGCTTCATCCACGCCTGGCCCGGTTTCATCCACGCCTGGTCCAGCTTCATCCTCAGCTTCAGCCTCGCCTGGCCCAGCTTCATCCACGCCTGGCCCAGCTTCAGCCTCGCCTGGTCCAACTTCATCCTCGCCTGGTCCAGCTTCAGCTTCATCCTCGCCTGGTCCAGCTTCAGCTTCATCCTCGCCTGGCCCAGCTTCAGCTTCAGCTTCTGCTTCAGCCTCACCCGGCCCGGCTTCGGCTACAGCTTCGTCCTCGCCCGGCCCAGCTTCACCCTCGTCTGGTCCAGCCTTCGTGTCTACATCCTCGTCTGGTCCAGCCTTCGTGTCTGCATCCTCGTCTGGTCCAGCCTTCGTGTCTGCATCTTCGTCTGGTCCAGCCTTCGTGTCTGCATCTTCGTCTGCAGCAGCGTCTTCAGCATCTGCACCATCGCCTGCAGCAGCGTCTTCAGCATCCGCACCATCGCCTGCAGCAGCGTCTTCAGCATCCGCATCATCGCCTGCAGCAGCGTCTTCAGCATCTTCGCCCGCTGCGGCCCCGGCTTCCGTGCCTTCAGCCTCGCCTGGCCCAGCCTCGTTTGGGTCTGGAGCTAGACGGCCGTTTTCTAGACCGCTGGCTAGGCTACTGGCCGGGCGCCGTCGCCTGACTGGCCGCCGTTGCCTTCCGCACGGCCGGACCCCGGACCGCCATCGCCTGACTGGCCGCCGTTGCCTTCCGCACGGCCGGCCCCCGGACCGCCATCGCCTGAGCGGCCGCAGTTGCCTTCCGCACGGCCGGCCCCCTGAACTTTTTGCGCGCCGTCACGGCCTTCTTCATGGACGGCCTCCCGAACTCTTTACGCGCCGCCACGGCCTTCTTCGTGGCCGGCCGCCTGAACTGTGCTTCGGACTCGGCTCCCCTGTGAGTTTTGTGAACGTTTGTTTGGGACTCTGGGGCCTTCATTTTGGTCATGGCCCGGTCCCTCTGTCCTGGGCCCCCTGCCTCCTGCCCGGGTCTGGTGGTGTGTTTCTGTGGCTGTCAGGGGCCAGCCCTTGAGGTGACACATGCATCTGATTCAAATTCCTTTTCATCGTGATCTGCTGCATGTCGAAGGCCATATATAGCTACAGATAGGGAGGAACTATTGCCAAACACATGAACCGTCAAGCGATACTCACAGATGTCATGGTCCTCTCTTACAATGAAATTATGGAGCATCTGTTCTATGTCCGCAGTTAACTGCAACAATTTCATGTCAAAATCTCAACAAGACTCCCAACAAGTTGTTATTGAGGTCAGTTCCAGAGAGGAGGACACCACTGAAAGACATGTGGTGACACTGTGCCCTTGAGTCAAAAACAACTCTGATCTGTCCTGGCTTCTGTGGATGGTACACCCCAAAGGTAGATAAATACCTCCGCTCCTTATCTACTTTAAGCGGAAGGGCCAGTTCAGCATGGTCACTATCAAATATATTCTGCATGAAGGTAAAGAAATGGTTCCTCATTTCAGGCCTTTTTTCAAGGGAGTGAAAAAGAAAGGATTTTTTAATTCAAGTTTATAAATAAAACCGAATTGAAATCACAACAACAGTCACCTCAACTCACTTTCACTCATCTCCCTCCTGCTTTAATGACTACCGTCCGGTTGCACTCACCTTCATCATTTTGAAGTGCTCAAGTCATCTCTTCCCCCCAGCCTGGATCCATTTCAGTTCGCATTCCAGTCAAACCACTCAACCGATGATGCAATTTCAACTGCTCTTCACTCAGCCCTCACACATCTGGACACCAGAGACTCATATGTTGGGATGTGAAGTTAACCATCTGTCTGAGTGGTGCATTGACAACAACCTGTCCCTGAATGTGGAGAAGACCAAGGAGATCATCACAGACTTCAGGAGAACTCACACGTGCACACCCGACTAACCATTGACGGTGGTGCTGTGGAGACAGTAAGCAGCACCAAGTTCGTGGGTGTGCACATCTCAGAAGATCTCTCCTGGTCAAAAACACAGCACCACTGATCAGTAAAGCCCAACAGCGACTCTACCTCCTCCGCAAACTGAGGAGAGCAAGAGCATCAACCCCCATTATGAGCACCTTCTTCAGAGGCATTGTGGAGAGCATCCTCAGCAGCTGCATCACTGTGTGGTATGGCTCCTGCACTGGGTCCTGCTGAAAAAAGTTACAACGGGTAGTGAGAGCAGTGGAGAGGATTGTGGGTACTTCCCTCCTTCCAGGACATCTACTGCACCCGCCTCTGCATTACAGGTGACTCCACTCATCCATCCAACAGCTTCTTCAGTTTGCTGCCAACAAGAAGGAGACTGAAGAGCCTCCGGGCCAGAACCGGCAGACTGAGAGACAGCTTCATCCATCAGGCTGTCAGGATGCTGAATTCACTCCCTGCGCTCACACACACCTACTCCAGACCTGCATCCCCTCTTCCCTCTGAACCCCCCCAAACATACAAACTCTAAACCGCTGCCTTTTCACTGACTGCTCCACTCCCACTTGCATATGAACTTGCCCACAGTCACTATGATTGTATTGGACACTGCTGTTTAAATAATTGTATAGTATTGTGTTGTGTTGTACATACGACTTTTATTTTTCATTTTTTATCTTTATATTTTTAGTGTATACTGGGGGCCATGGGAGCATTGCAATTTCAAATTCCTGTGTATGACTGTACATATGGTCTTTGACAATAAAGCCGACTTTGACTTTATATTATAAGGGAGACCCTACAAAGACACATACGGAGAAAATCCAACAATCATATGACCCCCTGTGAGCAAGCACTTTGGCAACAGCAGGAAGGAAAAACTCCCTTTTAACAGGAAGAAACCACCAGGTTGTGATTGCTGCAGAAACGGCAGGTCTTGGTGAGGTATCCTAAATGGAATTGGTGCCACCCAGCTGTTGGCCATGAACATCACCCTTTTCATGACCTCTAGGAAAACTGTCTTCAACAGAAAGCCCCATTTTGTTATCAAATTCCAAGAGTGTATGCATTAACTGTAAGCGTTTAAGTGATAGGGAAAGCTTCCCACTCAGACTTGAACCCACAATTTTCCTTTTAAACAAAGAGTACGTGGACATGGACTGAAATAGGATGGGAGGTTGTTTTCAAGCACATTAGTGCGATAACCTTCCACAGTTCCAGGATTGTGAACATCACCTAAACCTCACCGATGATGGCCCATCCCAAGTCCAGTTTCTGTGCACATGGGCACCGTGGAGACCATTTCTCTGCTGCCGCACCTTATGGACTCTGAGTAGGTCCCCCCGCCCCTAAAAAAATACACCATCGTCAGTCTTATCCTTATAACCCTGAGAGAGCAACTTTTCCTGGATATTGTTGATAACTTGTCTACAGTTAGAGTGACACCACATGCAGTTTCAAGATAGCTTAGGAGGATAGTCTAATGACTTGGCTGCTTCCAGCTCTTGCAGTTTCACAGAATCCTTGCTACTGACCTACTGACTGAGATGGCACTGACCTTGGAATGGCTTTGCTTCTCATTATGAACAAGCAGGTTTCAACATATACTGTACTAAAGCTTTGTCTGGGAGGAGCTGCAGGCTTTAGTTTGTGAACAGTTCACACTCTAGGCTCTCTATCTGGTTTAACACTCTTTGAAGCTGAAGCAGACGGCGTGGAATGGAGAGAGTGTAGACCCAAATGCAGACGATGGAGACATAGTGAGGATATTAACAAAAAGCTAGCCTTTATTCAGTACTGCACAAAACATTACAAACAAAAGGCATGAAGGGAACTAACAAAACCTAAACTGGGAAAGCTGAACACAAAACACTACAAAAAAGAAGAAATCTGAAACATGGCACTTGAAACCTGGAAACCTGGAAACACGGGGCAAGAGCAGCAGACGAACTGACAGCTGGGGTGGCTGTAGCTCAGGCGGTAGAGCAGGTCATCTACTGATTGGAAGGCTGGTGGCTCGATTCCTGGCTTCCTCTAATCTGCATGCCAAATATGCTTGGGCAAGGTGCTAACCCCAAATTGTTCTCCGATGCATCCGTCGGAGTGTGAGTGTGTGTGTGAATGTTAGTTAGAAAGCACTAAGAAAATGTGCTTGTGTGAATGGGTGAATGCACAAGTTGTATAAAGCGCTTTGAGTGCTCAGAAGAGTATAAGAAATACAAGTGACAATACCAGGAATAATGCTAAATCAAAGAAAATACAAAACCGAGAAACGCACAAACACTGGGTTGCACACCTTGACACCACAACACTCACCCTATGGAAAGCCAGCGCCAGCTTTCAAAGAGGAAGTACGTCCCAATGAGCAGCCGGTGGGTTGAGAAAAAGGAGGAAACGAAGATTATTCCACCAAAAAGAAGGAGTCAAAGATTGAACCCGAAGCTGAAAATACCACAGGGAGATCAGAAGGTTTTAGTGTGGGCTTGTGCTTATAGGAGGAGGCTCTAAAAAGGACCCTGTATCATTCCAGCTTCCACAGCTGTTTTGATGATGATATCCCGTTCCATGACATTTGTTTTGCCAGAGGAAATCACAGTGAGTACCCGAATAGTTAGAGAAGTCTCCACTGACCCCCTTGTCTGCCCCGTTCAGCCTACACTGCGTGGCAATCCCAAGAAAGAGTGACAGGTGAAGAGGCGTCCTCCTCCACCAGGCCGTGCCAACCACAACCAAAGTTTTGTGTGTGTCTGGAGGAATGATGGACGAAGATAAGAACTGTCACCAATTCATCATACACATAATCCTGAAACAGAAAAATAGCATTAAGTCTTCTAATAGTTAAACACAGAACCATGATTTATATGCAGTTTTACTGCAGTTTTACACAGCTGCACAAACACAAGCGTGGCTTTACCAAGGGTTAATGTTACTCAGTTGCTCAATACTGGCATGTTGAATATAAATAAAATAAATAAAAATAAATGAGTCCGACAGTGATTCAATGAGAGCCTGTACAGAGTGTGACCTTGGTGTGGGACGGGGGTGAAATCGATATACTGGAACCACTAATCTCAAAGAATGTCTGACTGAAAATGTATGATTTAATGAAAATAAGCTGCATAAAATGAATAAAATAAATAATTGACAAACACAGAGTTTTAAAAGATGAACAATAGTATTCCTCTGTATTTGAATTAAGGGATTATTTTACAACAAATGCTCAAATGAAAATGTGCTAAAGACAAATAGAGTTTAAGTAGAATGACATAAACGCAATTTGTCTTCAGGGCAATACGTGACTGAATGTTTACATGTGATGTGAATGTGAACTCTTTATGTTGAGAATAAAAAAATGAAATGATTTTAAAGTTTAAAAGTTGAAACTTTTTGTTAAATCTTGTAAGTCAGATAGAGAGAGAGAGATAAGCGTGTTTAGACATCAGATTAAAATGAAGTTTGAGTATTATTCTTTATTGGTACAATAACTGTCACGGGTAACACAGTGCGTTTATTTACAGTGCCCAAAAACAGTCTCAAAACACAAAGTGAAGTGCAAAGTCCAACAGTGATCTTCTCCAAACTCCCAGTGGTGCGCAGGTGAGTTTCCAAAGTGATTATCCGAGTGCGTGTTCTCCTCCGAGAGCTTAATCCCGCGGGCTCCTTCTCTCCAACCTCCTGCTCCGTGTCTCTTCCTCCTATAAGCGAGCGACAACAACAGGTGAGAAGGCTAGCCGGCTAAAGCTAAGTTGGAAGTAATAAACACTCTTAACCACCGAGCTTCAAGTACAATCCAGCGTCGACTGCCGTCTGGACACGCAGTTAAATGCCTCAGCCCACGACGAAGGATGATTAGTGACAGCTGGGCGGCAAATTAGGTGCAGGTGTGTCAGCCGCTGGGTGGAGACAACAAGGGTGAGGCAGGTCGCCCGGGAAGGACCGTCCGACCATGACAATGACGGTGTGATTGAGACACTGCTCCACCACACTGGTCCACAAGATCGGTCCATGACACAGAGGCAAAGGCAAGTAGGAGTACCAAAACATCAAGCAAATGAGTGGAGAATCAACGTGATGTCATGTAATTAATATATTCTTAGTGCTTATTTTCTTATTATATTGTTTTATGTATGTTAGTGATAAAAGGCCACTTTTGACTCACAAACTAAGGGCTCAGCCAGGCTGAAAACAGGAAGTTAGTGTAGAGCTGTAAGAGCAATAAAAACAGGAAGCCAGACAAAAAGATGAACTAGTAATATGAAACCACGTGTGACGTGTAAAGGACCAAAGTCACACCTATGTGAGACACATTTTTAAATTCTAATGTCAGAGTTTCTGCAGCTGGCTTTGGGCTGTGCAGGGCTCTCTCTTCTGGAAGATGATTGAATAAAGAAATATAAATGTTTCGACCACTCTGAGTCGGGTTTTCTCTGTTCTGTCACAGACATCAAAGACTCGGGATCTAATAGTGACCACCTTCCAGCTGTCACACAGTTTTGGTACTCAGTCTGGAGCTGAACCTCATATCAAAGCAGCGTCACCAGTACAGAAAACCATTAAGAACAGATCATTCAAGTCAAACAAAGTTTGGACTTCCATGCTGTTGATATCTGCAAGTGTTTTTTATCCTTTTTCTTTCATGTGTCACCGTGTGCCACATGATCACAGATTTTGCTGCGAGACACTGTGTGGCATTAAGCCACTGAAAGAGAGAGTCGGGGAAATGAGAGACACATCTGGTCAACTGCAGTCACGCGTCCCTCGGGACCTCCTACGACCATTTCCATCACCTCACACTATTCATGTTTGCTGTTCATTAGGCAGGTAGCTGGGGAGCCTCATTTGCAGGCCAGAGTTTCCACAAATTGTTTCATCCTCAGAGGCCCACAGTGTCAACCTGATCACCATAGCAATGCCATGCAAAACAGGTAGAAATGGTTATGTTGCCTGTTAATTTTGACTTGCTGAGGCATTTGCTGTCTCCGAAGGGATTGTTAAGATTTTCTCTGAGTAAAAACAGGCTGACTCCAAAGTGTCAATGATGATCTCGAAACCAAATGATCTCGTTCTACAGATGTCTGTTCATATCAGACAAAGCAAAAAAACACATCACGGTGTCCTGTCTGTGTTAATTAGTATGTAAACAGAAAGCCAAAGTCAGATGGGATAATAATCACACAAACACCCACACACCCACAAACTACACCCTTTTTGGCTCCTACCTCAAAGCACACTGTGTTCTGTTGATCTTATGTGCTGCACAATAATGTTTAATATTTAGTATTTACTGTCATATTCCCATATATCATTGTGATGTTGTTTATTCTATTACTCTTGTTCTCTTCTGCTTGTTTTCTTTTTTCTTTCTCAGCAGGTGATCCAGGTGATTGATATATGCATTTTTTTTCTCTGCCCGTTCTGTTGGTTTTTGTTTTTTGCCCTTCTCCCCCGTCCCTCTTCTCAGCTGTTTCTCTTTCCCCCAGTCAAGTCTGTCCCGTATTCAGTAAGTGAAAATAAAATAAACAATAAAAGGTGAATCAAATGGACCATTGAGGCAAGGCTGGGATGGTCCATTTGGTAAAGTAAATCCGTTGGGCATCTTTCTTTGCCTTTAGACAACAATTCTGATGCAAAAGAGCCAAACGGGACAGGCCAAAAAAAAAAAATCTCACAAACATTCATGTTTCATTGGCTCATCACACAGACGTGCAGTCACAGTACATCTCATCAATAAGTGTAGCATGGTGTCGGGTGGAGAGCAAGATGAAGTCCATCCATCCATTTTTCTTTCATCCATTTTTCCACTTATCCAGTTCAGGGATGCAGGTGGAGCCTATCCCTGTGCTAACACAGAGACAGCTGACTATTCGCACCAATGTCAATTTAGAATCACCAACTAACCTAGCCGCACTGACTGCATGTCTTTGGACTGTGGGAGGAAGTCGGAGTACTCCAGAGAAAACCCACGCAGACACAGGTAGAACTTCCAAAATCACCCTGAACCCGGGACAGCTTTGAGAAAATGCACAACATTCATCACTGCTGTCGTGCATTTTTAACAAACCCCTCCAGGTGAATACTAGATGTCTAGTTTTAACATGTTTTATCTAATGATATGTACATGGCAGACTTCCATACTACTTTCTGAATTATATTTTACTATTTTGTGCCATTCATTCTGGTAAGTATTAAATGTATTATAAAACGAGAAAGCTGCATGTGCATAAGAACAGGGCAATGGTGTCAGAGCTGGTCGATGTGCTTATATGTGCTTGTTCAGTTAGGCACAGACTGTGGTGTGTCTGATTTAACTTCCAGTTCATATAGACCAGTAATTCATTCAGTAAGTCCAGTCAGACAGTTCACTGAGGACAGGGATAGCTTTTCATTTTGACCAGAACACCATCAGCCCTACTGAGTGAATGAGCTACATACAATACTAGGTCCAAGGTGTAGTGGAAATTAGGTTTACATAGAAAACTGTATTTACTGTAAAGGTTAATGGTTAGCATTAATAAATAACTTCAAAATGGGTCGTAATAAGCTGTTACACCCATGATCTGTGTGATCTTTATTTTTTTTCATCGGTGGACAATCTGAAGTCATTAGAAACAAACAATAAAGGTAAAAGGAGGGTGGTGTAATTGGAAAAAAGCAGGTTAAAATTAGTACAATCTTTCAACCAGGTCATTTCTCATAGATCCCGATCTGCAGTTATTTTATTATTATCACTTAATTATTGAGCCTGCACCTGTTCAGTTTGCCTGTTTTAATAAATCAGATGTGGTAGAAGCTGACATCCTATTTTGATCATCAAGGCTTTCCTTTAACAAGAAGCTATTACAAGCTTCTTCACACTGCACTCCACTCCACTGGTACAACATTACCTATGTTGGAGAAAGTGATTAGAAAGAGACACCTTATCTGTTAAGATGACATATCACTGAGTCCTCATTTGCTTCCTAAGGCTCTGTTATGTGCAGATTGTAACTGATCTATAGCAAGTATAGTCAGTGGCATCTTTTCTGGCTTGTCTGTTACTCCCACTTCAAAGACTACAGGTTTTTCCACAATAGACAAACAACCAAAAAACAAGTTGTTTGGCTGACAAACTCCATCCTTTATTCAGGACACAGACACAACCATGAAAACAACAGACAGCCAAAGTCAAATGCCCACCTGAAATAAGGCCAACGTGTTTGTAATAAGCAACTTTTAAAACTCTATCATGCAACCTGACCCTAAATGCAAGACAACACTGATCAAAAACAGGGATTCCATCAGTTTCCACAGTTCGACACAGTCTCATAGTCAGTGTGCATTAGGACTTTCACACACACAGCTTTGCCTTTGCAGTGAAGTACTTTTGTCCAGTACAGGCTTGCCATAGACATCTGTGTTTGTCGACCACTGCTGGAGTCGATGTGTGTACAAAATAGCATTCTTCTTTTTTTTTTAAATGAGAGGAGCTGCCATTTGTTATCGGTTACGTGTGTTGTTACACTGAGGTAAATGTGGTTACTTACTTATGTCTAATGCTCTACAGTAAATGCAATAATAGTATCTCCTCTCACCTGCTGCATTTTTTCATGTATTCTTATAACAGTAGTTCTTATTGAAGCTAGTTTGAGCTTTGATTTGTGTCGATTACAATCGGTCTACAATCTTCTCTTCTGCAGCGTCTGCAGCTGGTCCAGAATGCCGCAGCACGTCTCTTGACCGGCACTAGAAAGTTTGACTCTATCACCCCTGTTCTGAAAAATTTACACTGGCTTCCTATCAAATATCGAATTGATTTTAAAATTCTATTGTTTACAATATGGCACCTGACTACTTAGCTGATCTCCTCTGTCTGTACAGCCCTCAGAGAGCACTAAGATCATCGGGCCAACTGCTCTTGGTGCAACCTAGGTCTCGGCTGAAGACCAGAGGAGACCGTGCCTTTGCCGTTGCTGCACCCAGGCCATGGAATACTCTCCCTCTTCATATTCGCGCGTCAGATTCCATTCAGTCTTTTAAATCACGTTTAAAAACGTATTTGTTTGATCTGGCATTTAAGGCGAATTAGGGTAATTTACATCTGGCTCTGTATTTAGATTATGTAATTATCTTATATTTTATATATTTGTAATTTATATTTTAGTGTGATTTTATTTGTACTGCGATTTTACTGGAAAGCACTTTGGTGTACTTCGGTCTTAAAAATGTGCTATATAAATAAATTTTGATTGATTGATTGATTGATTATAATGATGTCTTTGAAGTACCCGGTGCTCAGTGGTGTTGATTGTTCTTCTTTCCTTGATAATCAATTTTGTGATGCATTGGAGAGCTTTGCTGTTTTCATTTTGTTGAAAAACCTTAGTGCTGCTCCACTCTGTCAGAGTCATGTGATCAGCATGGCTTGTTGATGCTGTCTCAATGCTAGCATCTCTGGAAATATCAGCAAAAAGGTTCTTCACCTGCAGATGTTACTGGTTTGAGGGACCAAACAAATACAGCAACTCTTGTTTTATGCAAAGTCGTGTCCACCTACACACACACACACACACACACACACACACACACACAGGTAATCATCCAGCCAACTGTGATTACAGCCAGGAGTCAAGGTCAGACCTTTCAGATAATTTGCATTGAAACATAGTAACACATTATTATAATTGTATGCATTTTTGCTTTAACATCGACAGCCCTAATACATATGTATATTTTCCAGCAGAGTTCTTTAGTTAAACAAATGAGCTTTTTCCACGAAACAGAAAATATAAAGGTAACATGGAGACTAGCCTCAGCTGAACATAGAAAAGAAAAATGCACTTCATGCAAACTTCATGAATACAAAGTGAAACAAAAAAGCTTATTTCAAAAGTCAGGCAACTCACAACAATCACACATTTGCACATATTAACGCACACAAATGCGTCCTTTAACCTTTCTTCAATGAAGGTATTAATCATTGTCAGGGTCAGGTTCTGGTTCCTGTCATCACTGCTTCACCTTCACAAGATAAAAGATGCTCATTTCTCTGTCATCGTTTTCCTACTGAACAGAGCACTCACTTCAGAGCACAACAACCTTGGCCCATTGTGGCCCAGCTGAGGTCAGGCTATCAACACACGACTGGACAGATTAGTCAGTCAGTCCCTCTGGAGACAGTCACAGATAACATCTTTTCTCTTGGAATTGCTCTGTCCTGCATTCTTCTGTGAAAGGCTTAATAACGTAGAAAAGTACTAGAAAACAAGCAGCATTTCTTCTTACAAACATGTACCTGACTTAAGTTCAATCAATAAGTGTTGTTTCGGACTTTGCCACAAGCTGCTGCTATATTGCAGTTAGACAACAGATCCAAAGCTACAAAGGCTCCTGCATTAAGATGAATCCAGTCCAAATTGGATGTTGCAGAGGAACAATGTGATCATCACTCCTTGGTTACATTGCCTCTCAACCGTTCCTCATTAGGGGCAATCACTTTGAGCAGTTTGGATGAACAGGCAGTATAATTCTATTGAGATTCAAGGATACACAGGGCAGAAATTAAAGGCCATTCTCTTACTAAATTTCTAAAAGCATATTAGTATAGGCACAGTCAGCTTGAGACCTGCTGAGGAGCTAACAGAAAACATGTTGAAATTAAGTGCTTTGAAATCAGGTGTGAATTCAGTCAGAGCCCTAAATGTTTTAAATAGATGTCACAGGATGATATGAGGTCGTGTAAATCTAGACAGATTTTTTATTTTTTATTTTTTTTGCTTACTGTGTGTAATTTCTAATAAACTTTTACCAAAACAAAAAATTCTGTTTAGGTTGGATAGAAGTTTTTTGTCAACCTTTTCTCTCATGTTTTTCTTGTTTGGCCAAAATGGATAAGGTAATAAATACTAAAAAAAGTCATTCATAAAAATGGTTAATGATCTAGGCACGTTTTTATGGGCTGCAATGCAAAAGCTCTTAAGGGAGCTTTTCTATACTTGTAAATGTCTGTGAAGGTTCTCAGTCATCCAGGTCATCGTAGTCAAAGGAGCTTGCAAAGAAAAGCGTCTGGACTTCTTTAACCCTCCTGCCATCCTTTAAAAAACTCACACCCATCACCCTAGGGACCATTCTCAGCCACGCCATAAAAAGACCATATATCCATATTTTATTCCACTTTAAATTAGCCAACCTTGTAAAACTACTTCTCCCTGAAATATTCATGTAAAGTTTTAATTATATTTTCGTTGTTTTAACCCTTCAAATCCCAGTGTTATTACATGAGCGCCCTCTGTTATAAGCCCCAAAAACCAAAAAACGAAACTAAATATTTCCACAAAAAACCAGTTGAAGTAATATGTGATTGTCATTATAAGTAGGCCTTTAGATGGACCAAAGATTGGCACCAACATACACAGCAAATCCAGCATGTCCAAATTAACACTGTCGGATTTGATTTCAACACTATTAAAGTGTCTATATGGGTCCACACCAGAGAGTGTTAATTTAACTCTTTTTGGAGAGTTGGTACGTTAACTCTGATTTAGTGTTAAACACCAAATCTGTCTGGAGTTGATAATTTAACACTTGGTGTTAAGAGTTTATATATTAACTCTCAAAGAGTATTTTAGTTTAACTACGTAAGAGTTATCTTCTAATTCATTCTAAAAAGCGGGAATTTTACTGTTCTGAACTTCTAGAAATTTCTTTTGGAAATAAACATTTACTAAAAAGATGCAATGGTTTTTGAAAAACATTTAGTCTGAACTGTGCACCACAATTTCAAAACATTTTCTGAAAGATGTAACAGTATACATGTTCTCACTTTCATTAGAATTTTGTTTATCAAAAGGTCTGACATGGTAAATGCAAATAACAGCATCTCATCACTTATTTCTTCAATACAATATGCATGTCCTTCATTCATCTCTTTGTGGAACTTCAACGCACTTCCACTCTCCCCCATATTCCATCTTCACAAGCATATCCTGTGCGGAGATCGAATAAAAATTAGTTGACACTAATTAATGGCACAAATAATCCAGTAAACAATTGCAGCACAGTAAAAAAAAAAAAAAGGAATCCTCTTTGAGCCATTACTTGTGTAAAGTATTTTCCCAAAAGACAAAGACACAGGTAACAGGTAATACTGAACTAAATGTAAAACCGCAACCTTTTTCATTTTTACCTAAACCATGTGCACAAAACTCTGGAGGGATCTATGCTAACGTAGAACCCAGTCAGGACGTCAGCTACTGCTGTTTGCTCGTTTTTTTTGTTTTTTTTTTATGGGCGATCGTTTTCAGGCTTCAAGTAGCACCATTATACCAACATTTCACATTCTAGACATTGTTTTAGGTGTATTTGACCAAAAGTTTGACTGAAAATTCACATGCAAGCTTTTTTTCAAGGCTGTGGTATTTGCCCGCAAACAATACCTTTCAGCTAGCTAAAACAGAATATTATGCTATCAGCGAGCAACATGGCTAATGCCTTTCACACAGCTTTGTCTCAACTCCAAAGAGCCACAGAAGTAAAAGCTAATAACAATTGAAACAATCTTTGAAAAAATGACTTACCAAGCATGGCAAACAACTCAAATATGTAGAGCAAAATGTTCTGAAACGGCTTCACTTCAGCTTCGATTGGAGCCGTGCTGGGGGCGGAGTCTGTGAATTTACTCTGTTGGTGTCATAGCCCCTGTAGGAGTTCAGAGTTAAGAGGTCAAGAGTTAATGTTTCCATTGTAACACCTCCAGATTTGACATAGAAACACTCATTTTTAACACTCGATTTTAACTACTATCATTTTACACCTCAGAGTTACATTAAAAGAATGTGACTCTACTTAGAGTAAAATTAACTCTACTTTTGCAAGGAGACTATTAACACCAAAAAATGTAACACTTTTGAATTTGCTGTGTACATTTTGACCTGCCATTATTTTTTTTGCATTTTTTTTGCAATTTAAAAATTAAAACTTCAAGGCCCTGAGTCTTCATTGACATCCAAGAAAAGAAGAAAAAATAAAATCATATGATGATAATTTGGGGTTGAAAAATAGCATTTATAATGGAAGTCAATGGGCAGAAAATGGTCCCCGGGGTGATGGGTGTGGGGATTTCTGCTGCTCAGCCATTTTAGGCTGATTTAAGGAATTCACAATGGAATATTAACATTGACAGGTAAAAACTATCCTGTGGCAAGTTTGGTTATATTCCACTGAACACAGTGGAAATGGCAGCCATTTAACACATAGCAGTGGCACAAAAAGGTCCCAAGAAGGCAGGAAGGTTAAGTTACTTGAAGACGTTTCACCTCTCATCCGAGAAGCTTCTTCAGTTCTAAGGTCAAATGGTGGAGAGTCCCAGATATAAACCTAGTGGGAGTTTCCCCCCAAAGAAGGACAAAGGACCCCTGATGAGCCTCTACCTAATCACATGAGCCAAGGTGTGAAAGCGGGTGTGGGTCCCATTCTCATTGTGAAACCTGGCCCCACCCTATCATGTGATTTCCTGAGGTCAGATGGCCCAGGATGTGAGTGGGCATTAAGGCGTCTGGGGAGGGAACTCAAAGCTGGAGTCCAGACGCTTTTCTTTGCAAGCACCTTTGAGTATACTTGTTAAGCAATCTACCATCTACCAAACCATGTTGGTGTGGCTTGGTAGATGGCTGGCGACAGTATGGCAAGGCAGGTGACCGGTAATGGCATGGCAGGCACAGGACTTGCAGGATGTGGCGTGGCAGGCGCACAGACCTCTTTCTCAGGCTGAGCAAGTCCACTCGGTGGGCAGCAGACTTCTAAATTGAGCTGAGCAGGTCCAGATGGCGCGACGACCTCTGGCTGAAGCGAAACTAGCAGGGGTTGCGCAGGGCTCGCAGAAGGCTCAGGTGGTGGGTGTCTCTCAGGTTCAGGCGGAGAGGGACCCACTGGCTTGGTGCCAGAAGCCGATGACTGCAGCATGGAGTCCAAAGGAAGCTAGACAGACTCATCTCAGCCCCAACCTACAGAGGCTGGAACAGCGGCTTGGCTGAGCTCCCAGCGGATGCAGGAAGCTGAGACAGCTCAGCTCGGTAATGCGAACTGTGCTTCCTCCTGGAAGTGAAAGCAAGGGAGTTAAGTGCTGCTAGAGCCGAAGGTGGTGTAGCAGAACTAATATAACTGGGTCAGGTTTGTTGGCTTTCTTGCTTGCACTCATCTTTTCAGTGTCACCAATAATTTTCTATGAGATTGAGATCAGGGCTTTGTGATGGCCACTCCAATACCCTGACTTTGTTGCCTTAAGCCACTTTGTAACTAATTTGGAGGTATGCTTGGGGTCATTGTCCATTTGGAAGACCCAATTTAACCTAAACCTTCAGATGTTGCTTCAATATGTTCACATAATTTTCTTTTCACATGATACCATCTATTTTGTGAAGTGTCAGTCCTGCAAAACTGCCCCACAACATGATGCTGCCACCCACATACTTCACAGCTGGGATGGTGTTCTGAGGCTTCACAGCTTCTTCCACCAAATATACCGTTTATCGTTATGGCCGAAGAGTTCAATTTTTGTTTTGTCAGACCACAGGATATGTCTGCAGAAATTAAGATTTTGCCACTCCATATGCAGTTGCAAACTGTACTCTGGCTTTATTTATGATGGTTTTAAAGTAATAGCTTTCTCCTCCCAGAGTAACCTTTGGGCTCATGGAGGTACAGGACTCGTTTTGCTGTGGACAAGCAGTGTCTTCAGCCAGTATCTTCAAGGTCTTTTGCTGTTGTCCTGGGGTCGATTCACACATTTCGCTCTCAGAATCTTTCTCCTTCCCCAGCGATATGATGGTTGTGCATAGCCATGTTTTTTTATACTTGCATATTATTGTTTGAACGGATGAACATGGGACCTCCAGGCTTATTGAAATTGCAAAGGATGAGCCACACTTGTGGAGGTCCAAAAGTCTTTTCCTGATGTCTTGGTTGATCCCATGATGTGTATGGGGTGGGCCTTTATATGCATACGCAGGTATGCCACCAGTTAACCCAAATTGATTTAATTAACCTATCAATGAATCACTTAACCTATCAGAAGCTTCTTACGCTCAGACTGGAATCCTCTGGCGTTTTCTTGTTGTTTAAAAGAACACTAAGCTTAGTGTATGTATGCTTTTGACTTTTATTATTTTTTTAAATGCATAACAATTTCAGAAATGCAAAAAATGTGTCAATATTTATTAATCCAAAACAAAAAAGTTTACACCGATTTGATGTTTGACGGTAAAGAAAAAAAGCTACTCTACTGTACAGACATACAAGACATGTTTAGGTGCTCACAACATAATTTCACAATAAATTTCGTGTACAAATAAAATTGCCTTGCTGCAAATGTATTATCTGCAGTACTGGCTCTGTATTAGTATTAATGTGTATGAGGGGATAAAAGTTTTATTTGACACCACGATACCGAATGTAAATGAAGGAACATACTGTCACTCGACACGATGTAGAGTTCAGTCATTTAACAGAAATCAAACAAAGGCCATGTTAAATATAGTTTTACATATATGAAACAAGTTTTCTAGATAAAGGACAAGAGGAGTGAAAACACCCTCTGAATCTCTGAGTGTATATTTAGAGATTGCATTGTTTGCCATTGTTGATGGCATTGTTTGTGCACAGACTTCCTCACCTTTCCCAACAGCCAGGCTTATCAGACGCTTACTCGTAGAAGAAGGCTTTAGGAAGTTTTGGAGTAAGTGGGGCAGGTAGACTTAGAACCATCACTTTCTTTATATAGTACACTCCCTGTCCAGAATATAGATCAGGTTGCTGCATAGTATCAGTTACTGACTGCTCTGTCCTTGAGAGGCAGAGGGGAATAATTAGGAGATGGGCTGCATCTCTTCCATGGTGGACTTCAGAAAAAGTTGGTTCAACAACAGAGCAAAAAGAACTATGAATGCTCACCTCTGTTTTCTACACAGATACACAAACATATCACTGATCTCATCACATGCTCATAGACACACACACATGACACATGTTCACATGTGAGTGTTTTGTCTGTCGCATGATTAATGAGGTTTTGTGTGACCACTGATAAAAGAGCTGCGAGAGGGGGCCGGAGTTTGGAGTTGTCTGGGATCAGGTGAGGAGCTCGCAGCTCCAAGACCCTGATCCGATCTGCTCCCCGTGCAAGTTAAAATGGATCGAGCTCTAAACCAGCGGGGCCCGCGAAGCGCAGACCTAACATTGAACATAGCATTGGGTCGAAGCAGGCAGAGGAAACAGAATAACCATTTGTGTTTTCTCCTCAGGTATCACAATGTATAACAAACATAAATGTATCTGATTTAACTGATTTCTTTCAACAATCTCTTCTTCAAACAAGTAGAAAATTAATAAACCACGAGAGTAGTTTGCTGAATAATGCAAGATAGCAAGAAAAATGCATCATATTATCTGCGGTATGATTACAGAAAATATAAGTTATGACCATTAACTGACAAAGGTGGACAATGCATATACTGCATATACTGTAAAGGTCCCGAGCATCTATTAAACATATTAATAGATATATAAATAAAAATATATTAAAAAATGTTCATTTAGTAGCTGATACAAATATATCCTCTATCTATACTTGGAAAACATGTTTCTGCAACACTGTTTTAATCCTGATCTTAATCGTTTGCTATACAAAAGCACAAAACAACTTATTCTGTTGTTTAAACAACACAACATCACAAAAGTTTTGGCATCAGAAGACAAAAAAACTTAAATAATGCAAATAAATAACATCTAGCTCTGAAGTGAAATGTGAACCACTTTATTTACATGATATTTGGAAAAATATTTTATTCAAGACGTTGAAATGATGAATAGTAATACAGAGAATAATATTGTTGTCTGACAGATGATTCTTTGCCAGACAGATGTATTGTATTATAACAGGGTGAATGAAAGATTTCCTATATGTGTGCTTATTACAGCAGTGAATCAGTCTTTTAGAAGCTGCCCTGCTGCCTGTCCAGTAAGTGGTGAAGACGGTGGTCAGGATTATACTTGATGGATGACCCAGGCTTCATCTAGTTTTTTGGGATTTGCATACTTGTCCCTTCCATTTACAGACTCCAGTACAAATCTCCACATCCTTGAAAGTTTTAGTACAGCGCTTGTGCTCGCTGACTGGCGTCCTTTTCTTAAAGAAATCTACAACATCATGTACAGGGAGTGCAGAATTATTAGGCAAATGGGTATTTTGTCCACACCATCCTCTTCATGCATGTTGTCTTACTCCAAGCTGTATAGGCTCGAAAGCCTACTACCAATTAAGCATATTAGGTGATGTGCATCTCTGTAATGAGAAGGGGTGTGGTCTAATGACATCAACACCCTATATCAGGTGTGCATAATTATTAGGCAACGTCCTTTCCTTTGGCAAAATGGGTCAAAAGAAGGACTTGACAGGCTCAGAAAAGTCAAAAATAGTGAGATATCTTGCAGAGGGATGCAGCAGTCTCAAAATTGCAAAGCTTCTGAAGCGTGATCATCGAACAATCAAGCGTTTCATTCAAAATAGTCAACAGGGTCGCAAGAAGCGTGTGGAAAAACCAAGGAGCAAAATAATTGCCCATGAACTGAGAAAAGTCAAGCGTGCAGCTGCCAAGATGCCACTTGCCACCAGTTTGGCCATATTTCAGAGCTGCAACATCACTGGAGTGCCCAAAAGCACAAGGTGTGCAATACTCAGAGACATGGCCAAGGTAAGAAAGGCTGAAAGACGACCACCACTGAACAAGACACACAAGCTGAAACGTCAAGACTGGGCCAAGAAATATCTCGAGACTGATTTTTCTAAGGTTTTATGGACTGATGAAATGAGAGTGAGTCTTGATGGGCCAGATGGATGGGCCCGTGGCTGGATTGGTAAAGGGCAGAGAGCTCCAGTCCCACTCAGACGCCAGCAAGGTGGAGGTGGAGTACTGGTTTGGGCTGGTATCATCAAAGATGAGCTTGTGGGGCCTTTTCGGGTTGAGGATGGAGTCAAGCTCAACTCCCAGTCCTACTGCCAGTTTCTGGAAGACACCTTCTTCAAGCAGTGGTACAGGAAGAAGTCTGCATCCTTCAAGAAAAACATGATTTTCATGCAGGACAATGCTCCATCACACGCGTCCAAGTACTCCACAGCGTGGCTGCAAGAAAGGGTATAAAAGAAGAAAAACTAATGACATGGCCACCTTGTTCACCTGATCTGAACCCCATTGAGAACCTGTGGTCCATCATCAAATGTGAGATTTACAAGGAGGGAAAACAGTACACCTCTCTGAACAGTGTCTGGGAGGCTGTGGTTGCTGCTGCACGCAACGTTGATGGTGAATAGATCAAAACACTGACAGAATCCATGGATGGCAGGCTTTTGAGTGTCCTTGCAAAGAAAGGTGGCTATATTGGTCGCTGATTTGTTTTTGTTTTGTTTTTGAATGTCAGAAATGTATATTTGTGAATGTGGAGATGTTATATTGGTTTCACTGGTAAAAATAAATAATTGAAATGGGTATATATTTGTTTTTTGTTAAGTTGCCTAATAATTCTGCACAGTAATAGTCACCTGCACACACAGATATCCCCCTAAAATAGCTCAAACTAAAAACAAACTAAAAACTACTTCCACAAACATTCAGCTTTGATATTAATGAGTTTTTTGGGTTCATTGAGAACATGGTTGTTGTTCAATAATAACATTATTCCTCAAAAATACAACTTGCCTAATAATTCTGCACTCCCTGTAGAGCAGAGCAGAAGTGTAATGTCATCAGGTTCTTAAATATAAGAACTGCCTCAGCCTGAGCTTGTTCAGTCATTATTTGTGAAATAGACATGGATCTTATATGATTTCCTTGTTGTACGGTCTGTGTGATAACTGAATAGATGAATATTAAATAATAAATGCCTGTAGTCTGCCCTTCAGGAGATGGAGCTATCTGTCCACTGAACTCTGAGCCCCGACCTCACTAATGTGCCAGAGGAATATCGTAGCCTGGAAAAGAGATTTAGTAGAGATTGCACCTCAGCTCTTCCATTCTGTATGTCATATGACCGCAGAACCGATATACTGCCACGTAAACTTCTCCTCTTAAATCTAGAAAGGGACGCCATGGATAAACATCAAAATATCACTGACTCTCTAGGTGCAGCATCATTCATCATTCTTCCTCATTTTGCTGTATTTTCTGTTTGTAAATCTGCCATTTGTCTGGGTTTTTGCATCACTGAGACTACCCTCTGTAAAAATCCCTTTTAAACAGAAGATCAAGGCTGAGCAAACCTTCACTTTCCTGAACAAGGAAGGTTTTCTCTTCAGCACCTATCCCTGCTCCAGCCCGATCCTGCACAGCAGTATGAGGGTCGGGGGCAAATGACGCCCTAAGATCGGAGAGTAATTCACAAGTGGTCAGTCTGTCTTCAGTCCAACAACAACGAGTAAAGGTCCTAAAGAGCTACAGACCATTATAGAAGAGAGCTGACTGACTATGGTTTATTCATGACATCACACCCCTCGCTTGCTTAGGCTTGCCATAAGACAACTTCGACACTGGTGCCGAAGCTGAGTGCTTCTGTGTGTTTCACAAATGAAAAAAATCATAAACAGCCATCAGAACGCTGTGTGGCGTCGGATTTATTCACAGTGGTGCAACAACCCGTTTTTATCTGACCCTCAGGCCACACTGTCTACACAGCCACTCCAGATATTGGTGGGAATGGCAAATATGAACCGGGAGCAAGCGGATGCACAGCAGGAGCAGCTTGACAAGCTGCGTGAAACAGGCGGACTGGCAGACACAGGTCCTGGAGTGACTGGTCAGGGTCGTCGTGTCACTGTCCACCCCTCCCCAGTGGCACTGCATCGCATGGGGGAAATGCACAATCCCCAGATTTTCGTGAAGGCCTTCCAGCCCACAGCAGAAACATGCCAGTGGCCTCCGGTGGAGTGGGTGCCGCGGCTGCTGCCCTTGTTGTCGTGGGAGGCCCAGACGGGGGTCTGAGTCTTCCACCAGAATCACAGGGGAACTTCGCAGACATCGGCCGGGCCATGCTTGACCAACTGGGCCTCTCCCCGGAAGATCATCGACGGCTCATTACAACCCCATGGCAGGACATCTGGGACATGATAAAACTCGGGAGCGAAAAATGGCCCAATTTCATTGGCCGGGCATCCGAGTGGATGTGCGCCGATGGTGCACGTCCGCATTGGCATGGACCTCACCGGGCCATTTCACCGGAGTGCATGTGGCTATCGCTTTGTATTAGTTCTGGTGGAGTATGCAACGCGTTACCCGGAAGCCGCTGCACACCATTTCTACAAAGAGTGTAGCACAGGCGCTGTTTCAGGTACCGAGTCGGCATCCCGAAAGAGATTCTGTCTGACCAGTTCATCACACTGGTACGTCCGGCCATGTTCTCATGGACTGGGTGCTACAGCTGCATGCTGCATATGCTGCCACCTACCTGGATGATGTTATCATCCTTAGTGACACCTGAGTAGAGCATGTGCAGTGGGTGGCTGCAGTCCTGGAGTCCTTGAGGCAGACAGGGCTCACGGCAAACCCAACGAAGTGTGCGGTTGGATAGAGGGGGGTACAGTATCTGGGGTACCACTTGGGGGACAGGAGAGTTCGTCCACAGGTGGAAAAAGCATCAGCGATCACACACGTACTTCGTACAAAAGGCTTTGGTGGTGATAACAGCTTCCAGACACTTCCAACTGTAAATTTGGCCCGTTCTTCCACACAAACAGTCGACCCATCCAGCCATCAACACATACTACAAGATGATAAGCTCATCCCCTCCCAGGGAACACATTACTGGCAGCCACTGATGAACTGTTTAAACTTCACTTTGTTTTCAGCATGATGATGCTCCCACAAACATGAACACATTTCTATAGACAACAGTTTATAGCATTGATGTCGACACCACTAAAGAAAGTGCAAGAGTGAAAGAACTGAGAGAAAAGTTCATGAACAGAAGCTAAGTCAATACGGAGTATTACTGACCTTTAACTAAGGTAATTGAAGGGTGCACTTTGTGCAGTTAAACACTGTATGAGTTATTTATGGCCAAAGAATCCTTGTTCTCTGCATTTCTGTTTACGGAGCCTAACGCTAAAGAACTGCATTCTTAAAACTCAGCTGAAAGACAAATAGTTGAAAAATGGACAGATTTGTAGCTCCTTGTAGCTCAGAATACACCGAGTGCATCCAGCATCTTCCTTTTTTTTATGGGTTAAACCCAGGCAAAAAGACGTATTGTCGTTTGTGCCCAAAATAAATGTTTCCTTAACTTTTTGCAGGTTGTAGAAAGCATTTAAATAGTTCTCATAATACTGTAACAGGGCAAAAGTAGTGATGTTCAAAACACACATCAGTCGGATGTTACTGAGCATGTATCCTAGGAGCATGAACACGACATGAAGATGCACCTTCAACATGTTTTATGTCTGAAGAACAGACAAAGTGAAATTGCTAAAGCACACAGGCTCTGAGAGTCCACCAACAGACAACACACCAGTATGAAGGGCAGCCTGCTGATGTGAAGCCCCAAAGTGGACCGCCTGAACTTGAGAACTGTATTTACAGCTGTAGTTTTCTGAGAAGTCAACATGTATCCAAGCCTCCTCCCCTGACATGTTGTTCTTCAGCTCACGGCAGAAGGCATACTGCTGCTCGATATTAAAGTGATTCATTTTAAATTTCTTTACAAAGCTCTGGAAGAGCTCAATGAGGTCCTCTTGTGTGCCCTCCAAAGATTTCTTGAGTGTCACCTTGACAGTTGCCTCCATCTCTCACGCTCACTCTGCAGGTTTCTCTCCCTTCTTTCAGGATCAGCTTTAAGGCGTTCCCGATACTTCCTTTGCCTTTCTGCTGCTGTTGTTGGTGCCATCTTACTCGCATCCTTAACATGGAACATAAATCACATTCAGCATGCATGCAGTATAAGAATGGTGATTGAATATAATAATAACTGATTTAAATAATTGGATAACTTAACAACCAAAGTATTAAACTCTCAACCCCATCACAATCTCACAACCCCGTTACAATCAAAAACATAACAGGGTTGAGATTTTTGCACAAACTGGCCGCTGCTCAATGTAGTGAATACCAGACAGAGAGCACATGGCATGCATGAAATTCAAAATCACCATATATTCAGGAACTAACAAAAAACTTTTCATAAGTAATAGTTTTCTTTTTTTCATGTTACGGTGTTGAGTCATTGAGGTTGACGACCACAATATCACAAGATAAATGACTAAAATAAAGGAAAAGAATGGAGCAACTTGCCTGTCTCTGGTCCTGTTGTCCAAAAGACTACAGTGATGTCACTTCCTGATGTATATGGAATTCTGGATCACACCATTGTATTTATGGGGGTGGGATCATTCATGTGACGGGGTTGAAGGGTTAGTCAGGTACAGGAATAATTGTGATTTTATTGAACAATTAACAATTACATTTGAAAAAAAGAAATATTAACAGCAAACAGATGTTTAGGTTGATACCAAAATTTATTGACTTTTTAAATAGTTTTATTTGGTATTTTCAAAGTAAACTTTCATCAAGGCCATGAGGGACGTGACAAAATAGGTGGTGTCAAATGAAAAAACTGTATTATTTCCCATAAAAAGATAAAAATTAGTTCAGTTTTTTACACTGTATTAAAGGGTACATTTCAATATGTATGTAAACCTGTTTAAGTCCGGACCTGGAGCTGCTAGCCGTTAGCTTGCAGCCATATTATCTACCTCGAGAGTTCAGTCATGTGACTGTGTGTGTGTTTACATCCCTCCGAGGGCCGACGCAGCAGCTGCCTGTGAGAAAATACACACAGTTACAGTTACTGCAGACACAACACCCCGAGGCTTTCATTATTATATCTGGAGACTTTAACCATGCCACACTGGACTCTACTCTGGCTGCTTTTCACCAGTTTGTGAACTGTCCCACACGGAGCAACAGGACAATTGACCTACTGTATGCTAATGTGAGAGATGCATACAGAGCCACCCCCCTCCCCCCACCAGGGAAGTCAGACCACAACCTGGTTTACCTACAGCCACAGTACACACCCCTCGTCCAAAGGCAGCCTGTCACAACGCGCTCCATCAGGAGATGGACCCAGAAAAGGAGGATGCTCTGAGGGACTGCTATGACACCACAGACTGGGATGTGCTCCTGAGCCCACATGGTGAGGACATAGAGGGGGCGACACACTGTCTGACAGACTACCTCAACTTTTGTGTGGACACGGTCGCCCCTGCTAAGATGGTACGGTGTTATCCTAATAACAAACCGTGGGTAACACAGGAAGTCAAAGCTGTCCTCAACATGAAGAAGAAGGCTTTCAGGAGCAAAGTGAAGGAGGAGATGAAAGCAGCACAGCGGGAGGTGAAGGCTTCAGGAGAAACTGAACAGGATGGAGGTGGACCCCTGCCTGGTGGCTTGGATCTCCGACTACCTCACCGACAGACCACAGTACGTCAGGCTGAAGGACATCACGTCTGACACTGTGGTCAGCAGCACAGGAGCACCACAGGGAACTGTGCTGTCCCCTCTTCTCTTCACCCTGTACACCTCTGACTTCTGCTACAACTCTGAATTATGCCATATTCAGAAGTTTGCAGATGACACGGCCATCATGGGGTGTATCTGGGATGATCAGGAAGAGGAGTACAGAAGTCTGGTGAGGAACTTTGTCGCATGGAGTCACACAAACCACCTGCAACTCAACACCTCAAAGACTAAGGAACTGGTTGTGGACTTCGGGAGGTCCAGAGAAGGTCCACTGCCGGTTCAGATAGAGGGGGAGGAGGTGGAGGTGGTCAACAAGTACAAGTACCTCGGGCTGTGGGTGGACAATAAACTGGACTGGTCATGCAACACAGAGCACCTGTATAAAAAAGCCCAAAGCCGACTGTACTTCCTCAGGAGGCTGAGGTCTTTTAACATCTGCAGGAAGCTCCTGAGGATGTTTTACCAGTCGGTGGTTGCTGGAGTACTTTTCTATGCTGTGGTGTGCTGGGGGAGCAGCACAGCAAAGAAGGACTCATCCAGGCTGGAGAAACTGATCAGGAAGGCTAGCTCTGTGGTCGGCATGAAGCTGGACACTCTGGTGACAGTGGCAGAGAAAAGGACATTAAAGAAACTGCTGGACATTATGAACAATGCTGGGCATCCTCTGCACACGGCCATTAACAGCCAGAAGAGTCTGTTCAGTGACAGGTTGCTTCTCCCCAAGACAAGAACTAACAGACTTAAAAACTCCTTTGTCCCACACGCCATCAGACTGTTTAACTCCTCTCTGGAGGGGAGAGGGAGGGGAGACAGGAGGACAAAGGAGGGGGGAACAACTAAGCTGTAGTGCCTCTTCACTCTGCAATTGTGACGCCCACAAGTGTATGGTCACAATTGTAATTTTGTTGTGAATTGTTTTTGATGTAAAAGACCTGATTTTATGGTGGTATTGCACTTTTCATTTAGCGTTATGGACAATGTAATTGCGTGGCATTGCCACAAGGGGGAGATAGTGGTGAGTGCGATAGGCTGTTGCAACGCATCTCGGCCTCAGACGAGGAAGAGCCTGCAGACTGAACGCAACTGATGTCTCCTGTCTCTGCTTTTCTGTTAAAAAAACAGGTCAGTAGTTCAAGTTTGCTCACCACAATGTACATATAAAGGCAAGAAACCTTTTTCTGTCTTAGTTTAAACACCGCAAATGTTGTGAGAGAGTGTGTTTTCACTGATTGAGAGAAAGCTAACTATACCGCCATTTGTAATGGCAGCCGCCATTTCACTCGTAGTCTAAATAGGCAGCTGGTCTTATTACCTGTTTTATTTTGTGACAAATGGAGCTCTTAGACACTTCTTTTATCCTTTCAAAAGATGTTTAGTGAAAATGATCCACAATTGAAATTGCTCACAAAATTAACCAATGAGGAGCCCCACAGCTGACCTGTGGAGAAACCAAGGGAACGTTCTTCATGCATGATATGTTAGAGGGTGCAGCACAGCATGAAGTAAAGTTATACTGACTGAATATTCAGCCAAAACTGAAAACGTTCCACTGAAAACATACTGCAGTGTGTTTATGCATTCAATTAGGGCTTCATGGATAAGAAGACTTGTCCAAGAAACATAAACGTTTTGTTCTGGCGTTGGCCTTCATACCAGTCAAACACAAGGCCTCATCACTCTAATGCTTGGTACTGTTGTCCCAGACGGTGACAGACACTTGTTCTTGTCTTTGTTCCATATTATAAACATTAGGTTTTCTCAGTATGTTGCAGAGGCGATAACTGTATTTAAACCATCTTACTGAAGAGCATTATAGACTATTTGTGAATTTGTACAATCAAAAGAATTTGATTCCCAAGACTGATGACACTTTATTCCGAGTGTATACGCCAGATTAGATCCTCAGTGCATGTTTGGAGTGTGAGGTAGCCAGAACAGGAAACATCAGCTGTTGCTTCACCTTGTCTGTGAAAGGTTTCCATTGTAGACAATGTCAGTTAACTTAAGAGCAAGTGTGTGAAGTCGGACCCGTACAGACGTACAGACCAAGGCAAATGACGTGGTGACAGCACCTTTATTTAATTAAGCTTTCACTGTGGTTCCAGCACATTCATAGGACACAGACACTCCCGCTCCGCTGTCACGTCCGCCTCTGGTTGGAGAGGCTCCTCAACACTCCCGGCGCCACCGCCGCCTGCTCCCGCTGCGTGGCCACCAGCTCGGCCAACATTCTCACCATGTCCTCCCTCTGCTGGCCCAATCCTGGGTCTGCCGTGCCTCCCCTCCTGGGTTTCAGCACCACTGTAAACATGCATGGCAGACCCAGTTGTGTTGTGTACGTTTTTATTATTCTGTGCACATCAACATCAACACCAACCAATCAGGACCCAGTCCCATAGTTAAGTAGGCGGGGCATGATTGCAGATGCCGTGCAGATGTGCCCGCCTGCCCTGCACGGCCCCGCAGGCCACACCCTGCCAACAACCTAACATGATGTCAGACATCATGGAAATTAATTTCACATTTATGACATTTTTATGCCAACATGAAATTTTTATCTATTACGGAAAAAGTGAACTATGAGTTCTGCCTCAGGATGATGGAACAGTTACACTACCTGATGTGCATTTTAACACAAATAGTGTTAATGAAGGGCACATATTTAACACTGGTGATGTACATGTCTGTGAAACTGATTCAGGGGTAATACTGTCTCAGTTTTGACCTTTTGTGTTTTTTAAGGTGTCCAGCGAGTGGACCTTCAACACCTTTAACATTTTTGTCAACTCTTCTTGTGTTAACATTATTACAGTTTTGTGAAGTTTCAGATTTGCTGTGTCATAACTGACCTGGGCCCAAATGGTAACTACACTGGTATTTAGAAAGCGCCTTTCTACTCACCTTTGAACGCTCAAACACCTACAAGTCTTATTCACCCAGTCACACGTACATGTATACAACGCTTTTATCTGGACCTAAGCAGGGATATTTCAACACATAGATAGGAGAAGCTGTGGATCAGTCCACCAACTTTCCAACTGGTAGATGAACCGATCACAGCCACCCAAGGTGCTGTCGGGCTCCCGTGTCTGCAGCTCACACTTACGATACTGGATTACATGGTGATGGCAGTCAGATGTGTCTGCCTTTGACTTGTGTATATGTGTTTATATGTGTGAGATATCTACAGTGAGACAAACTGTGAAGTCACAGGTTTAAATCACCTGTAATAAAAACACGCAGGGGAAAATCTATAAGATTTTTTGTGCCGTGCTTGTTTTATTCAACAGAAAGGTGACAGCACAGAGCAGCGGTGACAGACACAGGCCCCGTGGTACGTTTCTCAGATGAGAAAACAAAGTGAATCAATACCCCTGTTGTTGATGCCATGTGGCAGAGATTGATACTCTGCCGGTGAGCATGAAATATGCATGCCTTTCTAAATCTGAAAATATTGTCTTTGTGCAGCCAATCCATTAGCCTCTGACAAAGTTTTCGATTGTGTTACAGACATCTAATAATGCACACCTACATCCTCTGTGGCACCATTCGGTATCTGAAACCCAGACTAATACCAGTCATTGATTAACTCGCACATGCAACTGAGCATCTCCCAGAATATTAGGAAATGCTACACTTCAAGATTTCTTTCATGCTTTTGCTTGAAAGAGGAAGCTGTGCCTAATTTTAAAGCTTGCTATATACACAGATATAGACTCAATATGCACAACAGTAAAATTATTTTTACAGTTACTCACAACACTGACCTGTAATTTCATGATTCATACTTAGCAAATATAAAATAAGAATGGCATTGTGTCCAGATCTAAAGAGCTCTCGAAGGTAAAAAAGAAAGAAACAAAGGAGGACGTGTGCTGAGGCAAGGGAGCTGAAAGATTTAAATAAATCATG